>NW_024387458.1:2085829-2560557 GCF_900408965.1 Simochromis diagramma | reverse complement strand
CTGTTGCAATCGTGTGGTAGATACCTGCAAATAGGATTATTGATGCAGTTCTTGATAGTTTTTAATTAGGCACTATGGCATAGTTCGTGATTGTGTATAAGGCTGACAGTTGTACCCCAAGGTTTGGTGGATCATACTAGGGGCTATTAACTTAAAAATGTTACAGCACAGGAGGTGTGCCTGACATAAAGAGCTCTGGTGGTACCACCATGCTACTGATGGTAGTGCTACTGATGCACTAGGATGTGACTGTGGTTCAGGGGGTTGGGGGTTATTCAGTCATGTTTTCTTATTAACGGTGCATTTTGGTGTTGAATGTTTTATTTTTTTCTTTGGTTTTTATCTGTTGAAATTAATGCTTTCGATCCGACTCAGGTTGCTTCATTTTTCCTTTGAGGCTACTGTTATTGTGATATAGATATCTGTAGCTGTATAGACGACCCTACGCTGTCATTTTGGTCTCTAAAATAGCGTCTGTTGCTTGAGGGTTACCCAGCAGCCAAGCTGATATATGTAGTGAGTCAAGTTTATTAAGATGCCTGAATTGATAAGAAAGCAGGTGTCTGTTGCTCAGGCGATACACCTTTATCATCCACTAACTGAAGCGCAGATCGGTTAGATCAGCAAGTTACTGAACAAAGAGTGAAAAGCTTGTGCTTTGAATGAATAAAGAGCGATGTGACTGTGCATGATTGGCTGCAGCGTGCAGTATGAGGCACTTTTAAAGCTCTTAGTTTCCCGGACTATCATCCGCTCACTTTCAGTGGGTAGATTTTCTTTGAGTACCCTTCTCTGATAACATCTGCATGTATTTTCTTATCTGTTATTTCCACTCTTGTATTTCACTCAAACAGAATATTTCTCCTCCACTAACATCTACTTCCTTGTCTACATGTGTATATACTTGTAAGGTTTTTGTTTTTTTCATCAGCAATGTCTGCCTCTGTGTGTTACTTCATGCCTCATGCTGGATGAAACCTCCAGCATCTGTCCTGTCGTTAGCCCTGTTCTCTCTCCGCTCTGTAATTACCAGGTAATTGCGCCCAGTGAGACTCTTATTAGGAGGTCAATATTGAGGGTGAACTTCCTGCCGAGTGAAAGTAATGATGTTGGCTTCGTAATGATCGTGAGGGACGTGCAGTAACTGCATTTAGGTCTGGAGGTAGGAGCGTCTGCATGAGGTCTGATAACAGTTATGTTGGTGTCTGCTCCACACAGGGCTGTCCGGACAGCATCCGAAGTCGGGTGGGGAAAACTGAATTTGGAGAGCGATTTCTGGAAAGTATTCCAGTTTTGCAGTGGGCCAAACACGTGACACCCGAACAGCACCGGCGTCTGAGCCATTATCCTGGAGCACATGGCTGGGGAGGGATCGATTACGACAGTGAGATTTTGATTTTATCTAAAAAAATTTTCCTTTCATTTCATTGATTGCTCCTTTTGAACTCTCCAGTTTCTTGTGAAACTTATTTTATTTTAGTTTTAGTTTAACGTTCATGATGGAATGCAGCCATCACAACTCTGCAATTTTTCCCTACCCAACCAAATGAATCTTTTTTTTTTTTTTTTTTTATCCTCACCTGTGTTCAGATTTTTATTCTTAGGCTTTATTAAAGCAGCTTTGCATGAGTCCATGATTCAAAATAATCTTGTTTATCTTATGCTGGGCCTTGGTGCACCCACACACCACCCACCCAGTTCCATATAAACACATCCACACTGTGACATCAAAGAATTTTAATAAAACTGTCAGGATCCGACTGCTTAGATCAAACCTGAGCTTTTGCCTCATACTTAGACTGACATCATCATTTGTAACTTTGTAACATCCACCGTTCTAACAGCACATAATGGGAAAACAAGGAAAATCGGTCAAAATTCAACTAATTGTATTATTATTTTTTAATATAAAGCTGGATTTGCCCCAGTTCAAAATGAGGTGCGTATGTGTCCTGGCTTGTTTGTTTGTTTGTTTGTTTGTTTGTTTGTTTTATTTAAACATACATGGACATGGACATCTTACAAGTATCTAGGGATCATTATAGATCAGAATTTGTCATTTAAGACATTCAAAGGCTTGTGTCGAAGTTAAAACTAAAACTAGGTTACTTTTTTTAGAAACCAATCCTGTTTCTCCCTCCAAGTGAGAAAACATTTGATTCGTGCAACCTTTTTACCTTTATTGGATTATGGTGACCTGCTTTTTATGAATGCACCTGCCCACTACCTAAAGAGGTTGGATACTGTGTGCCATTGTGCTTTACGTTTTATTACTGGCTATGGAAATCGTGTACATCATCGTTCTTTGTATGCTGCTGCTAAATGTCCATCTTTGCATATTCGCAGACTCTCCCATTGGTTGATCTTTATCTATAAATCTCTCCTTGGGCTGGTTCCATCTTATTTATGTGTTTATATGTGTAAAAACCACAACCAATACAGCCTTCGTTCGAACAAAATCATACAATTGATTGTCCCAAAAATCAGAACAGAATTGGGGAAAAGGGCTTTTAAATACGCTGCCCCTGCTTCCTGGAATAATCTGCAGAAGGAACTGAAATTATCAGAATTGGGAGAGTTTAAGTCTGTCTTAAAGGAACGAGAGAACAGCTCTTTTACTCAGTGTGATTGTTTTTAATGTACTCTTAATTTGATCTGTTATTGTATATTTTACACATGTTTGTATGGGATATTGTATTTGTTTTAAATGTTATATACCTATGTGGTATGTGACTTTTGTTGCCATGATGCCAGGTCTCTCTTGGAAATGAGATTTTTAATCTCAATGAGACTTTTACCTGGATAAATAAAGGACTAATAAAAATGGTCCTGATAATAAAAGCATTTACATTTTATTTTGAAAAAGGAGTGTCTTAGAGTTATTTATTAAATAAAAGAGACAAAAACCCCCACAAAACTGAAAATGTAAATACAGTAATACACCGTAAATTTACAGTAAATGTACATCAATACATTAAACAATTGTTCAGGCTGAATAATCCACAATAACTCTCTGGCAGGAAAATATCCTCCTCCAACTATCCTATAAGAGCCAGACGTAGGACTACAAGTACTTCTGGATAATTTCATTGAGGACATGCTGGTCTCATCTCAGCAAAGACGTTTATCATAGAGATAAAAGCAGCTTCCTGTCTGTGTGCCCACATGGAGCCTCTGGGATTTTTTTTTTCTGTTCTTTCAGGACCATCCATCCATCGATTCGCTTCCGCTTATCCTTGTCAGGGGCGCTGGAGCCTATCCCAGCTGTCATAAGGCGAGAAGCGGGGTACACCCTGGACAGGTCGCCAGTCTGTCACAGGGCCAACACACCGGGACAGACAACCATTCGCACTCGCACATTCACACCTAGTAGCAATTTGGATTAATCAATTAACCTATCCCCACAAACTGTGGGAGGAAGCCGGAGTACCTGGAGGGAACCCACGCAAACACGGGGAGAACATGCAAACTCCACACAGAAAGACCCCGGCCTGATGTTGGAATTGAACTCAGGACCTTCTTGCTGTGCGGCAACAGTGCTAACCACCGTCCCGCCTATATTAAACAAATCTTAGATTTAATCAGTTCTTTTGTGCCAACAGCACTGGTGGAAACACTCTCTGTCCTCAACTCACCTGCTAACTGGCAGATGTTGGACAACTGGAAGGCTCCTGGCAATAAGTCGGCGTGCAGTCGCTGTGCAGTGGTGGGGAATGGAGGGATACTGAAGAACTCCCAGAAAGGGAAGGAGATCGACAGCCATCACTATGTCTTCAGGTCGGTTCTGACGCCTTCCTTCCTGCTTCCTTTCATTAATAATGAAAATATAAGAAAAATAATGCTGATTCTATTTATTGTGTGTCTCTGGATTGCTGTGGTCTTCAGGACCAACGGGGCAATCATTAAGGGCTTTGAGGAGGACGTAGGGTCTCGGACCACCCACTACACGTTCTCCACAAACACGCTGATGAATTCCATGTTGAGCTACGCAGGTGTCGGGTACAGACGACCCCCCGTGTCTAAGGTGAGGACGGAAATAAACATCTGTCTTTATTAAGTGACGACGTTAAAACGGTCTCGTCATGCTCGGCTGCTCCCTCCTCTCAAACAGGAAACGCGGTACATTTTCCTGCCGGATCACGACCGAGATTACCTGCTGATGAAAGCGGCGGCGACGCACACCCTGGTGGACAGGGGGCGTGAGAAGGGCAAAAAGTAAGCGACACTTTACAGACTGCAGCTTCAGTCCTGTTTTCTTCTGCGTTACCCGTTTTTAATTTGATTATTATCAGCATCAAGGCCCAAGGAGTGGAAGCGTCCTCAGGGTTGGTCCACTACCACTAGCAGAAGTTCTCCACACTTTATGAAGTTTTATCAAAGATTTTCTTTGGACACAAGCTGCTTTTTCACTCATTTTCAGTCCAATTGTTGTACCTGACCTTGTTCAGAGGAACAGTCATCTCACCAGAGAGCAGAGCAAAAGGCAGAAAACATCCAAAGAAGAGCTTTGAATGTCCGTCAAGAAGCCTGGAGAAGTATTTCTAAAGACTACTGAAAGAAAGAAAGCTGAATCGCAGAGCTCAGACTGTTGAAGAATAAGTGTGGTCATAACAAATATTGACTTTCAAGCTCATTTAAATTGTACAAACTTGTTTTTTGCCTGTATGTCTGCAACTCAAGACTTGCACAGCCAGCTATGTTTGTGCAGAGGTGCAGAAACGGAGTCTTACTTTTTGGAAATATGATTGCTGAGATGAAGCAGATGATATTTCCTGCAGACAATCCAGCAGAATAAACCTGACTAGTCTGTATTTGTTTATAATGTCACAAGATCAAATATGTCAGAAGCGTCACTGCTCATCAGTGATCAGTTCTTTGAATGTTAATACTCGTGCTCTCCAGCAGTTGTGGTGTTTTTATAGTAATGCCGTATTTCCTTCAGTCCAGTGAAGTACTTTGGTGAGGACGTGTCAGCAGAGAAGTTGAAGATGTACCATCCTGATTTCATCCGTTACCTCAGAAACAGGTGAGCAAATTCTCACTCGTGAAAGCAGAGCTCGTGTTTCAAAAGCTGTAAGTGGGATTAAAGGAGAAGCAGCGACTGAAACCAGAGAGAGCTGCTGAGGGAAGATCCCCACGCAGCCACACTGGGCCACAGAGGTGTGTGTGTGTGTGTGTGTGTGTGTGTGTGTGTGTGTGAGAAACTTCAAGCTTCAGTTCCTGAAAGGCTCACAGCGCAGGTTATTCATGTTTCGTGATCTTTTTGTTTCAGATTCCTCAGATCCAGCACTCTGAAAACCAGATTCAAAGACCTCTACCGTCCATCAACCGGTGCCACGATGCTGCTGGCGGCGCTGCACACCTGCGATCAGGTACGTTTCCAGTAGTCTGTTGTTTACTTATCAGGAGACAAGGCCGTACTTGCCCGATAGCGTGAGAATGTTTTGACTTTGAGCAGCTGAGCTGCAGAAGCATGTGCTGCATTTCTGTTAAATTGCTGTGTGTCAAAAAGCCTCCACAGAGTTATGCTTTTGATCTTTACTGTGGTGGCAGCGAGCCTTATACATCGTGTCCAGATTCCGTATCCGGTTAATTGCACATGTTAAACCCGTTTTCCAGCCTGAGGAAATGAAAATGAGCCAAGTGGGTCAAATTGAACCAAAACTGGCATTTTGCAGTTTACGTGTCACCAGATTCCTAATCTGTCTGTCTTTTGATTATAGGTAAGTGCGTACGGCTTCATGACCCCAGACTACAAGAAATACTCAGACCACTATTACGACAAAAACTATCACCCTGTGGGCTTCTTCGCCAACCACGACCTGCGTATGGAGATGAATCTGTGGCAGCAGCTGCACAAGGCCGGCCTCGTACGGCTCTACATGCGCAACTAAACGAGGATGATGAGAAATTTCATCACTCCATCTGCACGCGGCTCACCAGCATAGTCACAGGGAGACGGGATGTGCAGAAACGTGGGACTGTGCCTGTCTCAAAATGACACTTCACAACTTTCTGAAATAAACGCAAAACCAGCAGATGATTTATTTTCATGAAGGAAATGATGATAAATTTGATTTCTAAAAGACAGCTGCTGTTATTGTTCAGCAGAGAGATCACAGTTATGGGTCTATTATTTGTTTTGCCTCTTTTTAAAGGAATCTTTCTGTGCTGGGAAGCATTATTCTGGTGACTGGTAGGAAAATGGATCTTATGTTAATTTAAAAGAAAGAAACGATTTTTGGATTAAGGGGCCTGCTGGTCTGGACCACACAATCCTGTGACGGTAAATCCAAACGGTGTAAGCTGTGAGTCACAATCTCTAAGATACTGTCAGACTGTTAAGATGCTTTCAACAACCTCAAAGGGGAGCTCTTCTCCTCCTGCTCCTCCTCATCTTCTGTCATACACGGGCTCTTCCAGTGTTTCACTTACCTGCTGGTTAAACCATCTGTTTATGAGGGGCAACCAATAAGAAGAAAGGTGGCTCGAAGGAAGCTAACGTGGTTCATTTCAAACAGAGAATGAACTGAGGGGCTGCACCAGCGTAAGATTTACTTTGAACTGTGCTACTCTGGCAGAGTTCAAAATCATGACTGTAAATCTGGGAATCGGCAGAATTTATCAGCTTTAGTTGGAGTTGAAACACTCCAGATATGCTATTTTTTTAAAGTGTTATTTCCTCTCTTTGAATAGATGGGCACAGATTCTCGTCTAGTTAAAGAGGGAACTGATTTGCTATTGTAAAAGTTTGATTGTTTTAAAATTATTTCATTATCTCTGCAGACAATCTGTGGTGATTTATGGTAATATTTGGCTTTCCTGTGAACCTTTCTGCTGCTGCTACAAGCTGAACTGGAAATTGTCCCTTCTGTCTTGTTATGTATTTATTTTTAAACCAGCAAACCACCAAAAAACTTGTTTACTCTGAGAACTTTAGATCGTATCAATCGGTCTCTGGCAAAGCTCAAGTCATTATTGTTTGACACAGCGAGACCGCTCTCGAGTTGGCAACGTGCTTCAATTATCCCGTCCCCGCCCTAAGTGAGCGGCCAGAGCACTGCTGGCAGTGACCACGGGCCATTTTTATGAGTTTTCTTTTTTTCTGTGTGAGTTTACTGTGGAATGAAAAGGGAAATAATTCACTGACTGTGACTTTAAAGCTCACAAACAAATTAAGTATTTAGTTTAAGGGACTTAATTTATTCTCTTGTTTTAAACATATTTTAATTTCTTTTTTTAACATTTAACTACACTTTGTGGCCTCTACTGGACTTTCAGTGCCTTCAATGTGAAACAGCAGTTTGGGTTAATTACTGTAAGAACTGAACTTTATTGCCAGACTCCTTCAGCTCTGACTCATCAGCTTCTATCTCTGAAGTGACCGTGGGGGGTCTGCCCTCGACTACATGGATGTACTGTCTTCAAGCTTAAAGGGGATTTTATTGTATTTTATTAACAATACTACAAGTTTGAAGTGGAAGGAAGGTAATCAAACCAAAAACGGTCACATCAGGGAACGTGTGTATTTAAAAATTAGCCTTCTGTGTTATTAAATCAGTGCAGAAAAAGCAATGCAATATTTCCAGCATTTCTGCAAACTGTAGAGGGGAAGGGGACTTCTGGTTTATATACGGTGCAATGATTGATTGTGATTTTTAAAAAAAATTAAATCCATATCTCAGTGAGTTTGATTCTTTCTGTCATAACCGGAGAGTTTGGTCACACTTTATTTTACAGCTTTGATTAATTTTTTTTCTACCAAAGATCAAGAGGAAGGTTCTAGAAATTATCATTTACTGTTACTAATTATGAAATGGAGAATTTACTTATCGGTCTGTTTTCTTAACTGCATTTTCTAATCCTGGGTCATGAGGAGTTCTGGAGCTTATCCCAGAGGCCTGGACTGGTCACCAGTCTATCACAAGCCTCACACAGAGAGACTATTCACACTCACGGCCAGTTTACCCAGCAAGCATGTCTCTGGACTGTGGGAAGAAGTCATGCAAGCACAAGGAGAACATGCAAACTCCCCAGACAGCAGGCAGATTCAAACCCAGGAGCTGTTTGCTGTGAGGCAACACTGCTAACCACTGTTCCACTGTGACCCAGACAGTATTTGAGAGCTTTTCAGACATTAATCAGTCTTCAGCTGCCCCGCACCCTTGTATAAAGTCAGTATCATGTCTGATTGCACAGAATAGCCTATGACTTAATAACATGCAGTCCAATTTTATTTCTATAGCACCAAATGACAACAACAGTCACCTCGAGGTGCTTTATTTTAAGGTAAGGACACTACAATAAAACTAGAAAGTACAACAATGAAATGACCCCCTGTGAGCAAACGCCTGGTGACAGTGGGAAGGAAAAACTCCTTTTAACAGGAAGAAACCTTCATCAGGAGTCTTGCACCGCCTTTTCCATGTTGTTCTGTTTTCTCCACTAAATTTTGTACGCTGTAACATTTATTTTAAAGCTTTAGTTAGTTCTATCCTAAAATCTCCAAAATTCTAAGTACCAAAATATATTAGCTCTATAAACATTCAAAATTAAATATTAATTAATGCATAATATCATGATTCTGCATAATGAGCACGGTTTCTATAAATCTTTTGGAATATAAAATTAGAATTATGCTGATTTTGGCTGCATGACAGCCAGAAATCTGTGCCCCAACAGGCATTGAATGATTGTTTCCAACTTTTTGAAACAAGTCTTTTAAACTAAATTACACATGTCTCTTGTGAGAAAGATATCTATTCTTTAACTTAAAATCTGATATGACATAGGGCCTCTAAACGTGCTATGCCACCTTGCTGATATGCATTGAGAATAGCTGTGTGTCAACACATGATGTGTAAATGCACTAGTTTGGCACAAAGCCATCAGCTAAAAAAATGAAAGAATGTTTTCTTTGTTGTTAATTGCTTAATATGTTTTAAATTTACACTCATTTATATTTGAGGTTATCGTTATTTTAAATGAACTTTTACTTCAAGATATTTTTTGTCATACTGACTGACATACCATCCCACTTGTACGCCTTTTAACCGGCGCCAAAGGTTTCAGTTCCTACTCCAATCCAGAAGGTGGTGCTGGGTCAGGCGAGGGGTGGGTCACCTAAGGGGATCAGACTCCACACAGGGCACTGGTTCGGACAGGGAGACGATGGAAGCAACAAGAAAAGAGCCTAGCAGAAAAAGGGAGGGACAAATAGAACGAAGTGGGAATCTGCAATAGCCTGGGTGCAACAAACAGGGAGACGTCGGTGGTATTGAAATTAGCGAGGAAGGGGCCCAGAAATTAAACCCCAGGGAAAGAGAGTCGTCGAAGTCTGAATCAGCGTAGACGAGTAGAAGTTTGCAAGAACTACGACAGAAATGGGAGTAGTAATATCGATGAAAACTCAAAAGAAAAAAACAAATAAAAAAAAAAAAAAAAAAAAAAAAAAAAAAAAAAAAAAAAAAAAAAAAAAAAAAAAAAAAAAAAAAAAAAAAAAAAAAAAAAAAAAGTAGAGATGTCTCAACAAGAGGGAGGGTTATGATTTGGAAGGAAAGTGGGCCGGGGTGCTAGCGGTGGGGTAAATGGGGGGAAAGGGTAAGAGAGGGGTAATGAAGGGGTGCTGTAAGGGGTTTAGTGGTGTAGGTGTATGTATTAAATAGAAGGGGTAGGGGATGAGTTGGTGGGGTCGCCAGAAGGGAGAGAGGGATCGTGGGGGGGGGGACTGGGGAGATTTGGCTTTGGGTATCGGTTTAGGTTGGAGTACCTTAGGTGTTAAGGGTGACGTTCGTTGCATCAGGACGGGATGGGGGGGCTGTGGAAAGAGACAGACTCAAGAATTCTAGAGGGGGCTGTGTGCGGCCAGGTGGACTACTCCGGAGAGGGAAACGGCTGAGGCTAAAGCATAGCTAAAGAGTCATACTGTATGAGGGTGGGATAGGGAAGGAAGGAAGGAGGGTTAGATCGAGACAAAAACGTTAGTTCGGATCGTCATGGATGCCCTCGCCCCGATTTTAGGTGTCAGATAGTCGCTCATAACTGCACAGGGCCAAATTGACAAATACCGGCGGAAAGGGTATTGGGGGGGGGCCGGATATAAGTAGTGTTTAGGGTGTTGAAAAGATATATGGAAGTAGAGATACGGCGGAATGAAAAAAGGCATGTTGAAGGACGCCACAATAGCGAGGACATGGATGAAGGCGAGTACCGCTGGACGGTTATGACGCAATGGGTCAGCAGCACCCAAGGAACCAAAGGTAAGGAGAATTTTACGAGGAAGAAAGGCATGTGTTTTTTAGTTGTCCAGGGGAGATCTGTTTTGACAGAAAAGGCCGAGGAGCGATGAAAACGCGAAGTGTTTGTTGGGAGGCGGACTATTTTTGGTGAGTGGTATATAGGCCCTAAAACTTAGATGAGCTGAAGGCTAAGAAGGCCTGGCAGGGCCGGCAGCCGGACAGGGGGACGGGAAGAGGAGGCCGCTGGGCTAGAGTCGGAGCTGTTTCCCAGGCTGCTTTGGTGTGGAGAACCGGGTGTGAAAGATGGTCATAAAGAGAGAATGTTGACATGAGCGAGCGGTGGTGAGAGGCGGGGAATGGGACCGACATGGGAATCGGAATCGTGCCGCCCCCCGCGCAAGAAGCGATGGATGTTTGTGTTATTGGTTGTTTGTTCTTGTAATGATGCTGGGCAGGCGAAATGACCAGGTATTACTCCATATTAGCATCGGGTTAAGCTTTAAGACGGATTATTAAATAAACATATGAAAGATATAAAGACAAACCAATGAAGACAAAAGATTGCTGAGTCCACTCGAAAGGATCATGGAGAGCGGAGAATGATAATTGACGAAGTAGTAGTGGGGAATGGGCCCAAGGGGGAGTGAATGTGGTGCAAGGAACTTTCAGTCTAATGGAGATGTAGGGAAGGGATGAGGTGGGGAGAGGCGAGGTGTGGTTGGGGGAAGCGAGGTGGGAATGGGGGATGGGGGTAAGAGGCGGGGGTCTATCAGTTGCATGAGTATGGGGGTGGTGTGGGGTGTAGATACACCGGACGGCAAGACCATGGTCGCTATGCAGTGTGATGGTGGGGCAGATGGTGTAACGAGGGTGGTGGCATCTGAGTTGTATGTATTTATAATTTGCCGTGACGTTTTGTAACGGGTGGGTCGGGAGCAGCTGGCTTACATGCCGTGGAGTTCCCGAAGGCAGAGATGTACACAATAATTTCAGGGGCTGGCGTTTTTAAAGGTGCGAGTGAATGATACGGTCGAGGATCCAGGTCTAGCGTCTTCACTAGGGGTAGGGAGTGAGCGCGGATTCCGTTAGTTTATATCATGGGAGAACTGAGCTTAGGAAATTGTGAGACCGAAAGGACGGAAGTAAAAAATAAGGCGGCGATAGTAACTGGGGGCCCGGAGAAGGACAAAAATAAGAGTTTTGGAGACTGTTTGGGGTGTATGAGGTTATTCTGGGTGACGGGTGGGCGTGAGCCGAGGGTATGATTAGGATAGAGCTGTTGTTAAAGTGGGGAGGGTTGGTGTGTGGGAGTCTTTGTAAGGATACATGTTTTCAGAGGCGAAGATCAAGAAGTGATGGGAAAAAGCCCAGTAATAATCTAGTGAAAGAGGCTGTGAGGCAAGTTATACAAAAATAGTGCAGAGCAGATGCGACTTAAGTTCGTAGGGAGGTACAGGGAAGCTAGAAGTGATGCCTTGGGATAGTGGTGTGAAGCGAGTGGGAGGTACAAGGTAGAAGCAGTGGAGGTGGGCGCGTCTCTGTTAAATAGTTGGTGATGAAGGGAGTAGAGTCGAGAGAATGGAATGGGTCTATGTCGGGAGGGACGTGGGACTTGATGGCTACGAAAGAGGAACAGACAAGCATCATAGTTAGCAAGGTGTTTGGTGTATATTCGTTTTGATGAGGGAATCATTATGTATGGTTTTCGGTGATGTATTACTGGGTGCTTGGGCGAGTGGCTCAAGATTACGGTGCAAGGCGGAAATGTTGGTGGAGCAAATGAGGTCACTAGGAGTAGACACATGATATACCCGGTGTAAACTGCAGTTAGGCGGCGAACAATTGTGCCCGGGTGTGACAATTCACATTTTTATACTGATGCTCATAGTGAACAACACAAGTCTTAGAAGCTACTGAAAATCTTTAGACCCTCCCACTGATTCCCCAGAGGTCTGCAGCAGGTACCACAAAGCAGGATTTTGTATTTCATACCCCTAACCCTCCAGATTAGAGATCAGCACGTATGAAATCTCTGCCTACTGACCAATCAATTCACAATGAAATAGCGTCATCATTCCTGGAAGATCCCTTGGACCTCTGTGTGTGAACAGTAGAAGGTTCTAAAGAAATAAATGCAATTTTATTTCTTGCCTGTTTTTTTCCTCTTGGTAGCAAACAGTTTTACAATTTCATTGTTTTACTGGCATGATCCTAAAACAGGCCATGTATACTGTACTTGCTGATCTCATATTAAATTTGTACGTAAACTGAGCCTATGCTTGAAGTCAGTTTTTATATAAGTCATTTTATATTTAATCTGTACTCTCAAATGAGTCTGAAGCTGATAGAATAAAAACTAAAACTGCTAGGAGCGAGCAGGTTTGATTTAAATCAGCTGGAATCACCACATTTTCACTGATTCTTTTCTTTACAGCATGTTTTATGTGTGCAATTTGTTAAGCCGTGCTTTACTAAAATCACTGACTAAAGTGAAAACTGTGACTTGCTTTGTTACAGGAAACTGCGTGTATTAATTTGATGATTTAGAAAATGTACAAATGTTATGCTTGATTCTAATCTGCTGCCGTTTATCCTGATCATCAGTGTTAGGAAAAGTCAAAAAGCCTTCAAAATTGATGTGCAGGGAAAGAAGCATAAGCATCATATTGCATTCAGGGGCGTTTCTTAAGACGTAATGTAGAAAATCTAGCCTTAGTTTGCCTATCGGCCAAAAAAATAAGAAAAACAAAAGGAATAAAAGTGTTCTGCTTAAAATTGGCTTTACTTTTTTATGGTTAATGCTACATTTTTGTTCAGCCTGTTGAATTACTGCTGAGAATCTGCTCTTCAGCTGGATTTAACTGTCGACACAGTTACATCCCTAACTTGTTCCTGTTTTTCCTGCAGATGTTTAATAGCTGTCAGTGATTAAAGAAGTTCCTCATGAGTGAAACCCCAGTCTGGACCAGCATGAACCCGGAGACCCTCCACATAAAGGAGGAACAGGAGGAAATCTTGACCAGCCACGAGGAACAGCAGAGTAGTGGTCTGGAGGAGGCGGATATCATTAAGGTCATAATCACTGCAGTTCCTGTGAAAAACGAAGATGATGAAGAAAAACCTCAGTTCATACCCTTTCATCAAAGCCAAGCTGAGGACAACAGAGATACAGAGCCTGAGAGCGATGGACCAGAACCGAGCAGTGACCCGGATCTTCAAAGTGAGTTTAAACCTGATGCTGATGAAAAGGCTTCAGACTATTCTGAGACTACTGATGAGTCTGGACCTGAAAACGAAGACAGCGATGGCGGCTGGAAGGAGGGCAGGGCACTGGAGTCAGACTTAAATATGGATGCGGATTGTAATGCGGCAAAAAAATTCTTAAGCTGCACTTTGTGGGGTCAGCAGTTTATCTACAAGCAGTGTCTTCAGAAACAGCTGACATGCCATTCAGGACAAACTCCTTCCAGCTGTTTGGTTGATAGCAGCTGCGAGGTAAAGCAAAACGTAGATTCCCAGGTGGTGGCCCCTACAGGTGTGAAACAGTTTATCTGCGAGTTGTGTAGTGAAGTATTTTACCGAAAATCAGAATTTAAGAGGCACAAGAAAATGCACAATGGGGGGAAGGCATTCAGTTGCGACTATTGCGGTAAAGGATTTAACCGAACGTCAGATCTCAGGACACACATGAGGGTCCACACAGGTGAGAAACCCTTTAGCTGTAGTAGCTGTGGACAGAGATTCAACCAAAAGATACACCTTAAGACGCACATGAGAATTCACACCGGAGAGAAGCCGTTTGTTTGCGAGGAGTGCGGTAAAAGGTTCAGCCAGCAGGGAAATCTGACAACTCACATGCGAGTCCACACCGGAGAGAAACCGCTAGCCTGCGAAGACTGTGGGCAAAGGTTTAACCAGCAGACGCATCTTAAGGCACACATGCGAGTGCACACAGGAGAGAAACCCTTTCAATGTAGTGACTGTGATAAAACGTTTAAACGAAAGACGCACCTTAAGACCCACATGAGAGTCCACACTGGAGAGAAACCTTTCGGTTGCAAGGACTGCGGTAAAAGGTTTTACCGAAACACAGATCTTAAGACTCACTTGAGAGTCCACACGGGAGAGAAACCGTTTGGATGCGACGAGTGCGGCCAGAGGTTCAACCAAAAGACGCATCTTAAGGAGCACATGAGGCTCCACACGGGAGAGAAACCCTTTCACTGCAACAAATGCGGCAAGAGATTTAATCGTAAGACGCATCTTAACTCACACATGAGAGTCCACGCAGAATGAAAACGTCAAGGCTGCTCGGTTTGTTGTAAGAGATTATTTGCCGTGTGGAGGCAAGTCTGCAAGAACCACAGCATTTTTTTTATTGTCCTGTAACGTTTACGTTTTTTAAGCTTTCTTCAGTGCGTAGTTCAGAACATTTTAAACAAAATGATATTTGCTTCATCTGCTGGATGTTTAATGAAATACTAATGCTGAGGCTTCTTTAGTTTCCCTAAGCTAACCTCAGGTTTTGTTATTTAAAGAACTCAAGTAGAAAACAACTGTACTGTTACTAAAAACACTTAATTTAAGCCTGCGCTACGTATTAACTCTCTGTTGGGCTCTGTTGTATGTCAGTCCACACCAATACTTGTGCTCGTACAAAGACTTTTTTATAATGTGTTTTGATGTTTAAGCAGTGAGTCTGAATGAAACTAATCTGAACAGAAAACATAATTTAAAAACTGTTATGGTGGATTATTATAGTAGTCCCTATTAGGGTTGGGCAATTGGACGAATATATCGACTAGTTTTACAAGGGTGATTTATTTATTTGTTTGCCCATGAGCAAGTTTGCTAATAATGATGGAGCTAATAAAAGCAGTCAACAGAAAAAAATAAATAATAGCGCTGTTTTAACAGCACCCTCTTTCATCTGCGAGCAAATGCCCCCACCTCAGAGTGCGCCCAAGTGCTTGTTGATGTGGCTGCAGAAGCTGTTGATAGCCTAGCATATTCAGCTGAATGGTGGACACGTGCATGCTCTTGCAAGTTAGTCGTGTTTGAATACTTTGCTCGAACTATACGTCTGCACAAGTGGCACACCGTTTTGGTTACATCCTTAGGTTTACCTCTTTCATCTGGTTTAAGGCCAAAGAAATCCCAAATTGGCAACTTTTAATTTTTTAGTGCTGTCAGCGTTAACACTCCTTCATCATGACTAACGCGATTAACAATTAACCCATCCGGAGCGCAGACTGAGTCAAAATCCCTGAAATGTCTCTGTCAACGCATTTCGGCAGTTTGTCCTAATTTTGTTCATTCTGCGCTCCAGATGGGTCGAGAGCGTTGAAAATTTTAATCGTGATGACCGCGTTTAAGCCGTGTTAACGCTGACAGCGGTTTTTTGCTTTGTTTTTTTGGAAATTAGTTCATCCATGTTTGAACTTCTTCTGTGGTGTAAACGTGCATGATTACATAGCCCCGCCCATCAAGACGTCTGCGCACGCACGGATATATGGCCCATCAGCGATTGTTGGACTGACGATTGCCGGTTGGAAAATTTTTACATATCGCCCAACCCTAGTTCCCATGTAGCATCACTAAACGAATGTTTTTTTTCTTTTACTATGTGCTACTGGCAGGTTCACTGAAAAATACTACTTTGTAATATAATATACATTTCAGCCAATCCTGTTTGTAAAATGTATGTACTGTAATGTAAATGACTTTCAGATTCAGCTGCCTGTTGACGAGAACACTACTACATGTACTGCTGTATTTGCATGTTGTCTCTCAAAGTGTTTTATTAAAGGTGTGTTCCTGTAACGCATCAGAATGTTCTCAGACTTACCTTTTTGTTACAGTAACAGGATGTGATTCTTCTTCTTCAGTGTTTTGGTGAGACTGTCCTCAACAAAACAGCTGGATTGTTTTTGTTTTTTTTAATTAAAGCTGTCATTAGGACTAGTTAGATCTTAAAGGTAAGTGCAAAATATTGGCAGAACTCAAAATCCTGTTGCCTAGAGACTGGAGGAGCTTGTTAACGTTTTCCAACGCTACCCGGATGTTGTTTTAACAAGTTTATCAGCATGTGAGGTCAAGTCATATAACCTTCATTGGATGTAATAATATCAAATATTTGCAAAGCACTTAAGAGTTATAAAACCACACATAAAGATGAATACATGTTCCACATGGGACGGGTGGGCAAAAAGAAACTTTTGACCTAACTAAAGCTAAAGTTTAGTTAGGTCAAAAATTCAAACTATAAATGCTCAAAAGGAAACAGGCTATTCGTGCCCAGTGAAGGGAATCCAAGGAACAGCTTACATTAATTAAGCTAATGATTAAGAGGAAGGAAAACTATACAACTATACAAATGACTATCAAAAGAAGAGTTAACCTCCTAGGACCTGGCGTCCACATATGAGGTAATCACATTTTGGGTTATTTAGACCAAAATACTCAATTTTGCTGTACAAGGGCCTGATACCCACTTACGAGGACATTATCCTGCTACTGTTCTATCGAAATTTTAAACGAATATCCTCATATGTGGCTCTTATTTTTCTTAGAAACAAAAATTAGGTAAAAAAAAAAAAAATCTGGTAAAAACCCAATGAGCCCAAATATCAAAGAGAAATTAAAAATGCATGCTGTGGAAGAGTTCGGGTCTTAGGAGGTTAAGCAAGATACAAACAGACACTAGAGGAGGCTAGAATAATCAATATGAAAATATAAATAATAACAGAATAATCACCAAAAATCAAAGAAACAAATGACTCAGTCCATGGAGCTAAATCGGGGTCAAAAGTTTTATTCATTTGAAAAAAATTTTGATTTAAAATTCAAAGTTTTGATATTTAAAAATAATCTGTTTAGAAAAATTATTTATTTTGATTAATTTTTTTTAATGCAAATCAATTTTTTTTTACACCTCCATTTACACATGCCGGTCCCAAGCATGGATACATTTGTGACAAATTGCATCACAAAGGGCATCCAGCATAAAACTTTGTGAAATCAAACAGTGAGCTACATTATTCAAGGTGGGAAAACAGTCACTATTTTTCCACAAATATTTTGTCATGCTGGCAGCATCAGACGGTGCCTGCAGCTCCTCCAGGATGGCACATCCACACGTGCTATCACGGTGTCTCACAAAGCCATTACAAGAAAAGTGCTGGGCAGTGCTGTAGAAGGACATGAGTCCAACAGCAGGGCTCATATTTGCTCCTTTGTTTGAGGAGGAGCACAAGGTTGCAGCATTGTCACATTTTGAGCACCTACGCCTGTGTGCTCCCACATTAATCACACTCTATCCCAGCTGCAAACTGGGGTGGGACACAATATATACCTTTGCCTGCATGGCTCCTAATTGATGAAGACACAGTAGTTTAACCTAAATGACTTATCCATAATTTGATGAAGGGGTTCAGTTTAAGGTCAAAGGGAAATTCATTTAATTTATATTTTTTGCAATAAATACTCAATAATAATGATCAGTTTTCTAATCTGCAAATCAGGACCAAACATAGAAACATTGTTATATGCGTGCCACATTCACTGCACATATTCTTTTGTTGGTATTACTGAGAATCAGCTTTACAGTTTGAGTATGTAAAAGAATTCCTTCAGCAGAGAATCACAGCATGATTGGTAAAATAATCAGTGAAAATTTGGTGGTTTTAAACTCAAAACTCTGCTGTTGACCAGATTATGTGTTCAGCAGTTTTGATTATATGGAGAACAACATACGAGCTTTCAGAGAAGTACAATCACATCCATTTTTGTAAGTCGCTGCGCCTTCAAGACTCGGAACGTCTTTAAGTTCATCACGTCATCACTAACTTAACATGTTCAAAACAAGGTATATGCACAGTCAATATACATAATAATCATACTAAACACATTTAATAGTGTGCAAAAGTCTTGAGCCACTTTCATGTCTTTTTATTTTGTTTCCAATGAGTTTAACTTTCTGTGAATTAAAAAAAAGTGCTCTTGAGCTCTTGGGCAATACTTCTCCAGGTTTTGAAAGTTTTCCTTTGGACAGTCCAGTCCTTGTACTTGACAATTTTTTAAAAATGCTTTTCCTTTTTTGTTTGTTAAGCCACTTAACACTGGCCTATGAGTCATTCAAGCATAAAAAGACAACTTATAAAGTGCTTGGAGTGCTCCAGTAAAACAGAAGTGCTTTTAAATAGTATTTTCAGGTACTTTGTTATTAGCAGCCTGTCAAAACCCCACCAAAGAAAAAACAGACTGATAAGCATAAAATATTCCAGCAAAGGCTGGAGAACGATTCCTGAAGACTACTTAAAAATAACAGGAAGCTTCCTCAGAGAGTTCAGAGTGTGCTGAAGAACAAAGACGCCCATCATCACACCAAATATCAACTTTCAAGCTTTTTAGAATTGTACAAACTCTGTTCTTGCTTATAAACTGCATTTTCATGTCTCTTGACACATGTCAATGAATCACTGCACGCTGTTGTTACAGACAAACAGTGCAACACCACAACCAGCTTTTCTGGTCATTTATTCAGCCATAAAACAGCAGTTTGTGCAAAAATAAGGACATAATTATTCTCAGACAGTAGTTTTAAAAGAAGCAATTTCTTTCTTGTTGCTGTTAGCATAGTTATCCACAATCCTCTTACATCAGCCTGCAAAAAAGCATTTTACCACTCTCTTATACAAAACTCTCCAAACTGCTTTGAAGCCACAATTTCTGCATTTTTAAAGCATCACCTGTGGGGTTTAATAGTTTGATCAGGACCATCATTAAACTCCTGTTTAACTAACTTGGATGAAATCACATCCTCTGAACACGTACAGTGATGATGACCCTGAATCATAAAATTTCCACCGCTGTGCTTCACAGGTGGTATGAGGTGGTTCTCCTGAAAAGCTGTCTTTGGTGTGTGTCAACATGTTTATTACTCCAGTTGCCAAATAACTCCAACTTAGTTTTTTTTAAAGCACAGTATTTCAAAAAAGCTGTTCCTAAATGCTGATCCCGGCGAGAAAAGTCTGACCCTTGATGATGAAGTTTCACCTTTTACACTCTAAGGTGGTTCTATTCATTGACACCTAATCCAGCTCTCATTGTATTTCTGAATTTGTAACAAATATAGACGAAATGAAGCAACAGATTACTCATATGTCTTTTCAGATTTCCCTGTCTGGTGAATCTTTCGCTACAAACTCCACAGCTAAATGGTTTCTCTCCGGTGTGGACCCTCGTGTGCCTCTTGAGATGCGCATGGCGACGAAACATTTTACCGCAGTCGTTACAGCCAAATGGTTTCTCTCCTGTGTGAACTCTAACGTGTTGTTTGAGATGAGTCTTTTGGCTAAACTTTTGACCACAAAAAGAACACTCGAATGGTTTCTCTCCTGTGTGAACTCTAACGTGTTGTTTGAGATGAGTCTTTTGGCTAAACTTTTGACCACAAAAAGAACACTCGAATGGTTTCTCTCCCGTGTGGACACTCATGTGTCTCTTAAGAGTATTCTGATGTCTAAATGTTTTGCCACAAATGTCACAACCAAACGGTTTCTCTCCCGTGTGAACTATCGTGTGTCTCTTCTGAACCTCCTGTTGTGTAAATCTTTCGCCACAAATGTCACAAACAAAAGGTCTATCTCCTGTGTGGACTCTCATGTGCCTTATGAGATGCATATTGCAACTAAATGCTTTACCACAGCTGTCACAACCAAATGGTTTCTCCACAGTGTGTAACTTAGCATCTGACAGCTGTATACCGCCATCCTCTTCTGGATTCCTCCCTTTGGCTGAGTTGCTGTTTGGAGCTTCAGCCTCTGAGATGTGTTCAGTTTGGCTTGGCTGAAGCTCCAAGGACATAAATTTCTTTTCATCATCTTCACTCTTTACAAGGAAGTTGGTGATATTGGTCTCCTCCAGGTCTCCCTCCTGACTTCTGCAGCGTTTCCGCTGTTCCTCCTTTATGTAGAGATGCTCTGCTTCCTGCTGGTCCAGACTCGGGCTCCATGGAACCTCTTCTTTAATCACCAGCAGCTGCTGAACATCTGCAGGCACCGATGAAACACGCATGCACATTATGGACTGTAACTTTGGTTAAAAGAGCCAATATATTATGTTAGCTCTAAAGATTTTTTGAAGAGCATCTGAAGTCTTCGTCTTCCTCTGATGAGCATCTACAACGACTCTTAAGAGCTTTCTTTATTCCAGCTTTTTTTTTTTCATGCTCCTAAAACACGTTTAGTGACATGTTTGTTAAATTACACACGCTGTATTTTTTCTTGCCTTTAAAAAAAATCTCTATTTTGTCCTAATGACAAATTCACTTCATATAACTTCTTTTATTACTGGAAAGTGATTTTCTTTTCACACTTTACTAATAATTAAAACACAAATGACAAAACATATGAGTCTAATACATCTAATATTATCATTCTATTTACTTTATAAAAAAAAAAACTAGACCTCTTCAGGTTTCTGATTGGTCAAAAGCAGCAACTCTACCTCTTTTACCTACTCAGCGAGATTAAGAAACCCTGTGCTTACTTATCAAACTGATAACCGCTTTTGTATGACCTCTTAGTCTGACTGCAGGCCAGATAAGGAAAAGATATCCTGGGTAAACTCAGGGTGTTTTGTAGTATAGGCCCCAGAAGTGTAACTTAATCAGCAAATATAAATACAATGACAAGGAAAACAACATATCAGCAAACTGCCTTGCACTCGAGTAATTTCACATTTTGATGTTTAAATTATAATATTATATTTCAAGGTCAAGCCCTGGATGGATTCTCTCAATTTTTTAGTTTATTACTTCCTTATTACCTCCTATAGCAGAGCATACATTGCAGCATCCTTTATCAAAGAAAAAAGAGGAAGTGCCGTCCCAGCCTGTAGGATTAAAGCTGTTGTGACTTGTTGGCTTATCATCTGTCAAACAGATCTCTCACAAATGGTATCAAATCAATGTGACCTTTACATTTTAAAAAAAAATTATTTTTCCAGTTAATATTTTTAAGAAATTCTCTTTCAAGAGCAAAATAGTTCTACAGTGAGATTTTAAGTAGCTAAAAAAGAGTGAATTATGATGTATGCAGAACAGGTCACTTTTAAATTATTAGTATTTTTACAACCCCTGCATAAATCCTCTTGACTATTTTTTTGCCACCGATGAGCAACTAATCTCAACGTGACACACATTTTATTGTAGACAGTGTAGATTTTTTACCTTTATATTTCCAACTTTGATACTTAGATACTGTTTACACAGACCGTGTTTACACACAGTGGGGATAAAACACGCGGGGCAAAGTGTTTAAGATGAGCTTTTTGTAGTTCGTCTTCTGCGTGGGATTTAAGGAGCGACTCATATTAAGCTGAGGAGTTCTGTTCACCAGCCCTGCAGGGAGCTCGCAGTTATCCGTCTCCTCCACATGAAAGCTGAGATTTTTCCTTCTTTACTTACTTCGGTTTCTATCCACATCCTGCAGCTGACGGAGTTTAACCTCGGACTTTTCTTCTAAATCCAGACTCTCGGTGTTGTTCTCTCGATGATAATCCACTTCGTTCATGTTTGTTTTCTTCCTTAAATAAGCTGCAGGCTCCTTAAAGATGAACCAGGCATGCGCAGAATCGATCACCACGGATCACCAAAACAGAGGTCTTCTGTGTTTTAAGCAGGCACCTGCGCAGACACCTTCACCCCATCTATGATTTTTACTGGTGGTGTGCAAACCGATGCATTACCACCAGAGATGGGCAGTAACGCGTTACTGTAATCTGATTACTTTTTTCAAGTAACGAGTAAAGTAAGGGATTACTATTGCAAAAACGGTAATTAGATTACCGTTACTTTCCTGTAGGAACGCTGCGTTACTGCGTTACTAAAACCGTGATTTTTTGCGAGAATGTCTCACGACAGTGACGTAAGCGAGTGCGACGTTCGTGACAACAGCTGTGTGCAGATCAACAATGGATCATATATCGAGTGCAGAGAGAGTATGAGCGTGCAGCGTTTAAAGCGTGGAAGTACTGACCTTACTTTGAGTTTGATTCCATAAAAAGTGACAAAAACATTAGTGTCCGCTGTGCGTGGGAAGAAAACTTCTTTTTACAGCGAAAAAACCCCTAAACTTCCAAACAAGCACCGAGTAGCTACGACGTAATGGGAACCTCACAGAGAAACTCGCAGATTCTTCAACTGACCACGGCACACCTGCACCAGGGTAAACCTCCGCCTACCCCACTCCTGCTTTACAGGTGAAAATAGAGCAACAGGACCGCTGAGTCTTTGACTTTATTTATTTTCTGCTGTGTTTTACTTGCATCTATTTGAAAGACTGAGTGTAAACACAAAAAATATTTTATTTTATGTGCTGGAATGTGAAGAAAATAGGTTTAAATGTTAAACTAATTTATTCAAGTCAGAGAATGTTGCAGATAATTAAATTTTTGCTTGATGCATAAAGTTAAAAGATTAAAACTAATAAAACAAGTTTTAAAAAGAGACTTTTCCATCTGATTACATTTTGTATGATGGATTATGTAGAAAAAGTAGAATTGGGCTGAAAGATCTATCGCTTTATCACCTCTTCAGGTTGTAAATCGTGTTTTTAAAGAGTAACTAAGTAACTAAGTAATTAATTACTTTTGAAAATAAGTAATCAGTAAAGTAACAGGATTACTTTTTTGGGGAAGTAATCAGTAATTAGTTACTGATTACTTTTTTCAAGTAACTTGACCAACACTGATTACCACCACTAACTGGTCTGGAGTGTGGATCGGACCTTCAGACACGTTTATACTCTGCGTCCTTCAAAGGAGAACAACAAAAGGGCACATATATACTCACAGGCCACTTTATTAGGCACACTTGTTCAACTGCTCTGAGACACAAATATCTAATAATCAGCCAGATCAATAATCTAATAATCAACATTGCACCGGCTCGTTCCATTTAGGCATGCTGACATGGGCAAAACGACCTGCTGAAGTTCAGGTTGATGCATCAGGCTGGGGGAGGGGATTTAAGTGACTTTGAATGTGATTGTTTGTAAATGTTTGTAGGTGTTAGAGATCAGAGGAGAAGCACCAGACTGCTTTGAGCTGATAGGAAGTCAGCAGATAAATAAATAAAAAAAACTTGTTACAACCACCGTTTTCTGTAGAAGATCTCTGAATGCACAACACATTAAACCTTGACCACATTGGGAGCCACTCCTGTGAGCTAACAACAGAAAACTGAAAACTGGGAAACACTGATGAGTCTCAACTCTGCTGCAAGATTCAGACGATAGGGTCGGAATTTAGTGTAAACATGAATACATGGATAAATCCTGCCTTCAGCAGAATAAAAGCTGCACTTGGTTTGTAGAACTGGTGTCTATAATTACAGCGGTCTTCAGAGCAGGGAAGAAATATTTGGATTTGTGGAAATTTTTACAGTGGCCCTGAGAGGCCAAACGGACTGCAACGTCAGAAAACACTTGCAAAAGGAAAAACGCTGCAAAAGAAAACGCTGCAAAAGCACACACAAAAAAACGGAAATAGGAAAAAACACAATGGAAATGTTTCTGGGGAGACAATAACCCGACGGACCAGTTGCACGAACCAAAACACGCTAACAAGTGCACTGGGACTGGGAGTCACTTTAAAGAAGTGGAGGAGAGGTAAATGTGTTGTAATCATATGATTCTAATACAGATATCTGGAATATACATACATGTTTTGGTGCAACTGGTCCGTCGGGTTATTGTCTCCCCAGAAACATTTCCATTGTGTTTTTTCCTATTTCCGTTTTTTTGTGTGTGTGTGTGCTTTTGCAGCGTTTATCTTTTTGCAGCGTTTATCTTTTTGCAGCATTTTTCTTTTTGCAAGTGTTTTCTGAAGTTGCAGCCCGTTTGGCCTCTCAGGGCCACTGTAAAGTTTTCACCAAACAGTCTCCTTTTGGGGGGTGGCTGTGGCTCAGGAGGTAGAGCAGGTCACCTACTACTCATCAGGTTGGAGGTTAGTTCAGTGCTCAGCTGGAGTAGAAAAGTGCTACATGAGAAGCAGACGTTACCATTTAGTTTTAGCTGTTGGACTGATGTCCTCATAGTTGAATCTGGAATACTTCGGGATAGAGTTTGTGGTTGACTCAGTGACTGGAAGGTGTCCAAGCCGAAATCTTGTCCCACCCATCGCGGTGAGCTGACAGTTGGTATGAGGTGTTAGTACTGATATATCTGATTTTCACCTAATATCACACTGCATTATACGCAAACATCTCCACTTGTTGTTTGTTCAGATGCAGCATTGCATGCCTAAGCCATGTTGACATGTCCTTTTCAGACAGCTGAGATGTTCTGCTGGCAACACTTCCAAACCAACCATGTTCAGTGTGAAGATTTAACATGCTGAGGCTTGTAGAGTCTGAATGGAGCTCTGGGTTTTTGTTCTCTGAGCACTGCACTTGGGATGAAACTGCTGCGAACATTAACATTTACCTTGAATATTTTTCACTTATGAATAAGAGAATAATATTTTTAATTGTACAATGACAGCCTTATTTGGAAATGACCTCATAACCTTTGCAGCTTGATGGACAGCAACAGCTAAATTCTCCAGGATCATTGCTGATGTTTTTCCTGCCAGAGGAGGTCTGCTATTATTAGTTATTAGTCAGAAGTGTGTTGGCAACGTGTTACGTGGTCAGCCACCACACCCTGTAATGTCACACTGCCAAGTTCTCATCTTTTTCATTGAATCTTTGTGTGGCAATATCTAGATTCACTGTAGGTGTTTTACATGAGTATTAGTGTAAACAGAAAGAAGAGATGTGTTTGTTGTTATACAAACAAAAATAACAATTAATAACATTCAAAATCCAACCAGAATTATTCCTTAAAGCCAGCCATTTTAACATCTTCTCTTATATTTGCAAGAACAATGTTATTTGAAAAATACTGTATATGTACAGTTTCAGACATCTAGATGTTCATATTTGTAGATCCACAGTTTCTGTCTTCTTTGGACTCTATCGCCTTTCCTGGACTGTTATTGGGGCTGATGGCGACCCCTGTTGACCTGGTAATAGACGTGCATTTCACTAAACTTTAATTTCAGGCTTTATTACAAACACACCTCATGGGTGGAGGACAGTTTAAGCAAATAAACTGCAAAATAGAGAAATAGAAAATGCATATTGTATTTTCTATTCACTGTCAGACAACCAGCGTGCTCATTTAAGTGCAATGAAAAATCATCCAAATTCAAAAACAAAAGTCCTTATTCATACTGCTAATGCTCTATAACCACAAACAAACCCAAAAACATTGTTCAGCTATTATTAGTGTAAAAAATTTAATGTGTGGTAATCTGCAAATAAGGAAGCAGCTGGAAGAAACAGTTTTTATTCCATCTTTAATACAGTTAATTGTGAAGGAAGCAACAAGACTGAAATTCCAGAGGCCTGCACTATGAGGAAAAAAACTCAGCATATTCAGGATTTATTAAACTAACATTTGCAATCAGGATCAATAAGTCAGCCCAGTCTAGCTACGAGCACTTTTACATAAAGAGGGCAGTGTTTGCAGCATATCACCAGGCACAGACAGACAGGTCTACTGGCAACAGAGCAGCATATTTTACACATGAAGAGCAAACTACAAATCAGAAATACTAGTCACAAGAACATCATCTGTGAAGTGCTCTACAGGCTGTCAGTCACCTACTTTTCGTTGTTTTGGGCAAATACTTCAAAATATCTACTAAAAATAATCATTTCTGCACGTCCTTTTTTTTTTTTAGGTTTTGTGCAGTATTACTTTATAATGCATTGGTAATGAGAAATGTGTAATAAAAACTTTAGATTACTGTTCAGTAGAATTAGTACTTCATATTTAGCACAGCCAGCAGACAGATTGTCACGTAGTGTTTATACATCCGATCAAAAATCAGTGAGACAGACTGAAAGGCGCCCGGTCCATCAAAGGCCAGAAAACAGCTACAGAAGTCAAGTGTCTATAACCCAAAAGGTTCGAGATGTTCAGGCACAAAATGACAGGCATGTGATTCAGTTGTTGAAGCTGCAGTTGTGTGTACACTCATGTGTCTCTTCAAACTTCCCTGTCTGGTATATCTTTCGCCGCAGACGCCACAGGAGAACGGCTTCTCTCCCGTGTGGACGCTCATGTGTCTCTTGAGAGTATTCTGCTGTCTAAATCTCTTTCCACACAGACCACAACCGAAAGGCTTCTCTCCTGTGTGAACTCGTGTGTGACTCTTCAGAACCCCTTGCTGTGCAAATCTCTCGCCGCAAACACCACAGCTAAATGGTTTCTCTCCCGTGTGGACTCTCGTGTGTGTCTTAAGGTGCGTATTGGAACTGAAAGTCTTGCCACAGTCAACACAAACAAACGGTTTTTCTCCTGTGTGGACTCGCATGTGTCTTTTAAGAGTAAAATTAACTCTAAATCTTTTCCCACAAGCATCACAGCCAAATGGAGTCTCTCCTGTGTGGACTCGTAAGTGTTCCTTAAAATTTGACTTCTGGCTGAACCTTTTACCACAAAAACCACAATCAAAGGGTTTTTCGCCTGTGTGAACTCTCATGTGCGTCTTAAAATGTGTCTTCCTGCTAAATTTCTCGCCACAAACAGCACAACAAAAAGGTTTCTCTCCAGTGTGGATTCTCATGTGTCTGTGGAGAGACTGCCTGTGGAGAAAACGTTTTCCACACTCAGAGCAGCTAAAGGGTTTTTTGGTAGTGTCACATCTCACGTGACAATTTACACCTGACTCAGGTGACCTGCTTGCCTCCCAGTCCTTGTCACCGTCTTCAGTTTCAGGTCTAAAATCTGACAAAGGTCCCTGCCATTCATCACCATCGTTACTGAGTTCAGTCTCAGAGGAGTACGAATCATTTTCCACTTCATTAGGTTGTAAAGTACTTTTTGTATCAAGGTTTCTGGCTGATTCTGGTCCTCCACAGTCGTCTCCATCAGTCTCAGTTTTTATTTGTTTACTCGTTTGATGACAGTAAAGCTCTGAAGAATTAGGTTTCTCTTCACCATCTTCACTCTTCACAGGAGCAGCAGTGAACGGGAGCCTGCTGGTATCAGCATCCTCCAGCCCTTTAAAGTGTTCTGCTGTTTGAGTGGTGCACAGTTCCTCACGCTCCTCCTTTATGCGCAGGGGCTCTTGGGACCACTGGTCATCAGAGGGGCTCCATTCTGGGGGAACCTCTTCTTTAATCACCAACAGCTGTTGGACATCAGCATGAAACTCTGAAACACACAGAGACATCACCTGGAAAGCACTTATTTTACAAATATCACAACACAATAACCTTATAAAACACAGATAAAAAAATAACAGATAAAAACAAGAATAATCTGTCATTAAAATGTGAATAAAAAGGGTTAGAATAATGACTATTGTATGAGACAGGTTATTAAAAAACACCGCAAACAGTAACAAAAACAAAACAAGCCCTTGAAACAATTACAATAATTAGAGGTCAACAAAAAAACCTCTATCTGCTAACTTATCACCAGCTAAATGTCAGTAAAAAAAAATCTAAATTCATCTTAAGAGCTTGTTGTTTCTTTTGTTTAAAATAAAGATCCCTTTTTCATCTTCCACCTTTTTGCTGCTCTTACTGCTTTTAATAGGAGGCACTGTTGCAACAAATGACTTGCTGGGGTGAATAATACCAAGTTATTTTGAGCCAGAAGGGACAAACTGGAATCAGTTTTTACCAAGGTGACTTTCTATTTTACTTTTTATTATGATTTCTTATTATGTTTTTTGTGTTTTCAGGAGCAACCTGACCAAAAGGGAAGCAGAAATTTCACCAAATACAACCAAACAGTTTAAAGATAATTTAAGTGGCCAAAAAGCACTAAATTGATTACATTGTAGGTACAGTAATAGGTGTTTATTAAGAACAGGACAGGGCAGTTTAAGCAAATAAACTGCATAGGTGTGAGTGCAAATTGTCTGTCCCTGTGTGTTAGCCCTGCGACAGACTGGCGACCTGTCCAGGGTGTACCCCGCCTCTCGCCCTATGACAGCTGGGATAGGCTCCAGCGCCCCCGCAACCCTGAAAAGGATAAGCGGAAGCCAATGGATGGATGGATGGATATATAAGTGAGCTGGCTTTATTCTACATAAAGCCATCTCACTAAAATCTATATTTATTAAGATGAGTAAAAATATTAGACATTAAAACACCTTGAATCAAATGTCGCCCATTTACTTACGCTGAACTACAATATTAACGCTGTTGTTGTGTGCCCCGTCTAAAACGCCCGGGTACTACACAGGACCACCGATGGGTTCCGCCGTTTTTAAGCCGTTTTAACATCGATTTGTGGCAGATTTACATCATTTAAAAAGGCCGGTTTGTAGGTGAAAAGTTTATTTCGCCCACCAGTACAACGAGCTAGCAGCTAGGAAGCCGTTTCCTTCCGGAGAAACATCTCACGTTAAATCTGTGATTTTCTCACCGGTAGTTTGGTTGAGATCAGCATCCTGCAGCTGATGCGGTTTGATCTGCGGCTTTCGTTCATAAGGCTGACTCTCGGTGCCGTTACGTTGACGATAATCCGCTTCATTCATTGTTCTCGTCTTTAAAATCAACTGTAAGCTCGTTTGAATTGAACCAGGCGACTCGATCAGAAGATCGATGGCCGTGTATTCACACTTCTATACGACCTCATCAATAGTTGGACAGGGCTCTCATTTTTCAGTGTTGTTGTGAAATGGATTTATTGGGGTGTTTAGGGCAGGCATTTGCGGAGGCACCTTTTTTTAATAGGAAAAAACCGTTACAGACACTTTTAAAATGTATTTTTAAACATTTAATTATTTTTCATGCAGAAATTATAGACAAGAACATATGAATGATAACAAAATATAAGAAACAGTGTATATAATAATAATAATCATACTCATAATAATAACAACAACAACAACAACAACAACAATAATAATAATAATAATTATTAATATTATTATTATAAGGCTTATAATGCAGAAAACAGGACAGAAAGGGGCCAATTAGTTTTAAAAATGAAACTTTAAGTCTTTATAAATAGGTGCTCTGTTGATATTTCTTTAATTTCTTAAAAATTGAACTAATTGTGATGACGGCGTTAATGTTGAAGGAAAAACTCCCTTTTGACATTTAAATGGAGCAAGAAATTTTCTAAAAGCTCCCTTTAAATGCTTTTAGAAGCGTTTAATTTTTTTTTTTTTTTTACCACATTGGTTCTATTTTCTTAGACTATTGTATTCCTATTATTATTCAAGTTCACAATTTCCTTACTCAGGGGTTGCAGTTCTCATCTTATATAGAACTCTCTTAACCCTTTAAGACCTGCCATAGAACCAAGTCCGCCAGAGCTTATATTATATTTTTACATGCTGTAGTGCCATTTTTGGGAGCATTTCAAGTTGCTATACATCAATACAACCATTATAGCCCAAATTTTAATGATATGTATGCATTAAGTGCATAGTAATTACATAAATTGCAAAAAAGTGCAATAAACTACAAAAACATTTAAAATCGCTTTTGTTTTTTGTTTTTTTACATATATTTCTAGTTAGAGAAATTTAAGAGGCTTATCCCTCAAAACTGTAAATACAAAAAAGTTGCACAAAATAGTTTCCCACCACAGGAAATTTATTTTAAGTGTCTTCATAGTTTTATTTTTTATATACTGCAGGAAAAACGAAAATAAATATTATAATGCAGATTTCCAAAAAAAAAACAGCATATGCATCAAAATAAACTATTTCCAGCAGTGCAATATGAGTCCTAAGCATCCCAGAAATGACACAGAAAGTCATAAAGTCAAAGATAACTTTTAAAAACACAAGTATAGGCTCATGAGGCCCTGATGGTAAAAAAACTACATTTCCGCAAAATGACGTCACTTCCGGTTTCGGGCAGGTCATGGCAGACATGCGATAGTTTGCGCTGATGGACATAGGAAGTGTTACAAACAGCTGATTGGATCGGTAAAGCCTGTTTCTGGGATATTATGTTTTTGTTGCTGCAAGTGCTTTTTATGCAATTTTTGCAAAGCTTTATGTGGAAGGAAACTGTGACCGAGGACAAGCTGATGGCATAAGATGTAAGTACAACTCCTCCGGTTTCATATGCAAAAGAAAAATATTGCGCTAGCTTATGTGGTTGCAGTGCTACCGGGATTTAAAAATAGTTAAGCAAAACGGAGCGTGCCTGCTCCGACTGGCTTTAAAGGGTTAAGTGACCAGGTTCCCATTTCAACTTTTCTTCATATACTTGGTCTAAGCTTTTTCTTATTTGTCACTTTTAATTTTTGTTACTATCCTTATGTCTCTGTCTGTTATTTCTTTAAATGTAAGAGGTTTAAGAAACAGTGTTAAACATAAGGCTATTTTTTTGTTTTGCAAACAGTTCAACTCAGATTTTGGAAGATTTAATGGTATAATTTTGAATTCTGACATAGATAAAGATGGTCATTACATTTTTCTAATAGTTGAGGCTGCACACTCTATCTATATTTTAGACAATGTGTATGGTTTTAACTGTCAGAGGGAGAATAAATGGTAAATGGCCTGTATTTGTATAGCGCTTTTCTAGTCCCTGAGGACCTCAAGGCGCTTTACACATCCAGTCATCCACCCATTCACACACTGGTGATGGCAGCTACATTGTAGCCACAGCCGCCCTGGGGCGCACTGACAGAGGCGAGGCTGCCGGACACTGGCGCCACCGGGCCCTCTGACCACCACCAGTAGGCAACGGGTGAAGTGTCTTGCCCAAGGACACAACGACCGAGACTGTCCAAGCCGGGGCTCGAACCGGCAACCTTCCAATTACAAGGCGAACTCCCAACTCTTGAGCCACGATCGCCCCAAAATAAACTATATTTTGATACGTTGGAGGAGCGCCTACTATGCTGGTTATCAATTATTTACAAGATTTATTAATGAGAGGAGACAACTTAAACAAGAGCAAGGTGATAAACAGAAACTCAGCACAGGTGCCGTGGGAAACCAGGGGACGGAGAAACGGTCGGGCACACAGAACACAGGGAGAGCACGGGCTGGAAGTTCTGCAACAGAGGAGAGAGGTGTCACAACGAGTGAGAGAGACAAGGCCAACTTTTACAGACAGGTGAGAGAGCGCAGACTGTCAATAGCATCACAGCGGATTCTTTTGTCACACATTAGGTGATCAGTCAAACAGCTCTGTTAAACGTATGGAATTCACATTGAGTATAGATGGATATTAAGAAATATAAAACTTCCAGTCCTGAATGGACATCAATGATTAAATTTAACAGTAACTATAGCAACAAATCACATCTGTTGTCCAGAGGCGCTTTACATTGGAAGGCAGAGACCCTATACTAGGACTGGGCGATATGACCCAAAATTCATATCTCGATATTCTTTAGCTGGTTGACGATATATGATAGACATCTTGATATTTTTTAAAGCCATAAAGTGAGAACAAAAAGAGAGCTCTTAGTCAAAGCTGTGTCCCAAATCTCACATAAGCACTTTTATTAACATACAGCGCAGATGTACAAGAAAAAATTACTCAGAAATAAATTATCAGCATTTATTAAATAATAATGCTCCATAAATAAAATAAAACAATGTTGTTTTTGTGCATAACAAAAAGCTCACAATTGTGCAGTCAAAATGTAAACTAACAGACGCTGAGCATAATAACAAAGACAGATTTCGCAGCTGCTCTGTTCCCAAGTTCTACTGCGTGACTGACAGCCTGGAGTTTGAAATCCTCTTTGTAACCGTGTCTCTTAACAGGTGCCATTTGTGGTCCTTATACACACACAGTACGGTAATATTACGTTGAAGCAGAGTACGTATCACTCCGCGAGGCTCCTCGGTAGCCGTAATGATCCAACAATCCATCAAGCAGTGCAGTTTTGTAGTTTACCAAAGTCGTACCAAAATATGTTTTGAAAGGTTTCTGAGCGCTGTGTACCACATAAAATCGGTTCGCGGCCAGTAAGCACAACCAGAATTTATACATAAGGTGCACTGTAGATTTTTGAGAAAATGAAAGGATTTTAGTATGTATCCTGAAACAAGATAACATTCATTAATAGAGATTGGGAAAACTTCTGTTTACCTTTGTTAGCCACTTGGCTATGATAGTAAACAGTGGGACAGAGGGACTGTTCGCCCAGGGCACCAAACAGGTTAGGACCGCCCCTGGGTGTATGGTAGGTGGGGCTGGCTCTACACTGGGGCAAGAGGGGCCAACCACTGTGAGCTTGTTGGCTGTGGTTTAAACATTTTTTGAGGCTCACCGATTTGTAATGCTCCTGCTCACAACAATCGCGTAATTTCACTGGACAAATTTGCACCATTTTATTTTTTTGGAATTAGGCTCATTTTTTTGCATGTGAATAAATAGATCCGACCAGTGAGAGCGTTGGATTTGGCAACACGTGTGCTCATAGCTTAAAACGCGCTCAGATTATTTTTACACTTTCACTGATTAAGTTGTGTTTAGAAACAGTTTTTAAATTACAAAACACTTCTTATGGGAGGCAAAAAAGTGCGTAACTTCTAACGTTCAATAGGTTTCTTTTTTTATATAATTTCTTATAATTTTGAAGCTGTTTAAAGTTTCATTGATATTAAAAATCATAATTCATCTAATGATGAATGACTTTACTATAAAAGCAAAAACGTGTTAAAACAGTAAAAAGGGTAACTTAATATAGTTACAAAGATTTATTGCCCAGTTTTAAAAAAAGATTATTTCATACTTGAGTTAGCTTCAGTTTTCTACATATATGTTTCCATATATTTTATATATTTGTATGGAAACATATATATATATATATTATTTATATAGGCAAGGACAAAACCACAAATTTTGTATTCATGGATATTTTTTGGTTTATTTTTTAAGTACAATGAAGACAAACATGAGGGCGGAAAAGTAAAGCTTGTTAATAATACAAATACACTTCACAACAAAACCTACAGTGTTACAGTATCTATCTGCAGTAACATGTGCGAACTTTCATGCTGCTTCAGCTGTTCAGATGTTGAACATTTTTCACCACAAACGCCACACAAAAACTGTTTGTCTCTCCTGTGGATGCTCATGTGTCTCTTAAGTCGTGTATTGGAACTAAATGTTTTCCCACACTCGTCACAGCCGAACAGTTTCTCTCCCGTGTGGCCTCTTAAGTGCTCCTTAAATCGTGTGCTGCGGTTAAATCGTTTTCCACATATATCGCATCCAAACGGTTTCTCACCTGTGTGGACGCTGGTGTGTCTTTTAAGAGCATTCTGGTGTCCAAATCTTTTCCCACATATATCACAACCAAATGGTTTCTCCCCTGTGTGGATTCTCATGTGTCTTTTCAGACCTTCATGTTCTGTAAACCCTTTACCACAAACACTACAGCCAAAAGGTCTCTCGCCTGTGTGGACCCTCATGTGTACTTTAAAACTATACTTAAATTTAAATGTCTTTCCACAAGAATCACAACTAAATGGTTTCTCCTGTGTGTGTACTCGCATGTGATTCTTAAGATGAGTGTTACGACTAAATGTTTTTCCACAGTCTTCACAACCAAATGGCTTCTCTCCTGTGTGGACTCTCATGTGCGTTTTAAGAGTAAACTCAAGTCCAAATCTTTTTCCACAAGCTTCACAGCTAAAGGGTTTCTCTCCCGTGTGGACGGTCATGTGTCTCTTAAGATGTGTATTGCAGCTGAAGGTTTTACCGCAAACAGCACAAGCCAGTGATTTCTCTCCTCGGCGTTGTCGCTTCTGAGATTCCGGTTGTGTAAATGTTTTAACGCAAACATCACCGACAAACTGAGGGTCAGTTGCAACACTCTCCTTCCACGCTATACCACCCACTTCAGTTTCAGGTCCAGAATCTGACAGAGGTTCCTGCCAAACATCCTCCTCCTCCTCCTCATCTTCATAACTGACTTCAGTCTCGGAAGAGTCTAAAGTCTTTTTCTTATTATTTACTAATAAATGACAATTTAGATCTGGGCTCCAGGCTGATTCCAGTCGTCCATATGCATCTTCCTCAATTTCCGTCTTGATCTGTTTAGCTAAGCAGCCGATAGGCGGCTCTGTCTGTGTGGATTCTTCTGTTTGGCTTTGATGACGATATGAGCACTGAGGCTTCTCTTCATCGTCATCATCTTCAGTCTTCACAGTAACAATAGTGAACGGTAACCTGCTGAGATCTGCCTCCTCCAACCTATTGATCTGCTGTCCCTCCTCACTGCTCCAGGGTTCCTCCTGCTCCTGCTTTATGTGGAGGAACTCGGCGGCTTGCAGGTCCCGCCTGGGGCTCCAATCTTGAGGAACTTCTTTAATCACCAGCAGCTGCCGGACGTCTTCAGGTAACACTGAAACACACATGGACAGAAAAGACTGACATTAAAATTCTACAGCAGCATAGCACACCCATAAAAACCCTGATATACAGATATATATTCATTCATTGGTGTCTAATTATTTATTCCCTTTCGATGGCATTAGCGTTATTTTTTTTACAGTAGGTCCTTTTAGTCACGTTTTTAACAAATCTGTAGGATTGGTTTTTAAAATCTGTGTGATGTTGTCAAATTTAGAAATATCCTGACTCAGTGTGATGCTAAAAAAATCATGCTGGGCTGAATTGTAGTAATTTGTTATTAATCCTTCAGCTGATGCAAAATGACACAATAGGAGTACCAACAGGGACTGGAAAGGGCCAATCTTCTTCACATTTTTCTTCTTTTCCTTTAGGGGTTGCCACAGCAGATCATCTGTCTCCATCTCTCCATCCCACTGTTACACCTGCCTTGTTCCCATTCAAACACATGTATTCTGTCTTCTTCTACTGATTTTATTCCTCTTCTCTCCAGAGCATACCTCCACCTCTCCAGGGTCTCCTCCACCTGCTCCTTACTACAGATCACAATGTCATCTGCAAACATCTTCAAATATCCTCATGGTGTGGCCCATCAGCTTTATCCCTGTGTAGTTTCTACAGCTCTGCATGTCACCCTTGTTCTTGAAGATCAGTTCCAATACACTTCTCCATTCCTCAGACATCCCCTCACTCTCCAGGACTGTGTTAAAAAGTCTGCCTTCCCTCTTAGACACCTCCATACCTCCACGGGTGTGTCATCAGTAGGGCTGCCACAAACGATTATTTTGATAGTCGACTAACCGATTATTTTTGCGATTAGTCGACTAATCAGATCCATTGGACATAAAGCGTACAGCTTATTGCACCAGCATGCATCTGCTCTTATATAGCTCTCATTAGCTTACAGCTTGAAGTGTTTAAGGTATGTGCTAACTAAAAATAAAGACAAGATGATAATTAGACAAGATTAAACTTTTAATGAAATTTGCAGATTGTCTCAGTGGACTTTAATAAACTCAGCCGTCTGCTCCTTGCTCCCTAAAATATAACAGGACACTAGAGTAAATTCTCGACCATCTCACATTTCTGTTTAATCAGTTTTCTGTTTGCGTTTATTCAGCTGTGTGAAAACTATGACTTTAATCTCAGCCAAACAGATTTACTCAGAAACAAATTAAACACTGAAAAAAGGCAAACAGTAACATTTTTAAGTTATCTAAGTGACTTGTATATCATCGACCACCCGGCCAGCGATCGAGCAGGTCTTTCTGGATCTTACAAAGCTTCAAACGACGCAACGACTATTAAATTAGTTGTTGACGATTTTGATAGTCGACATAATCGTGACTATTTGACTAATCGTGGCAGCCCTTGTCATCAGGACCAATACTCTTCACAGCTGCTCTTACTTCCTCCTTACTAAGCCTCTGCACTTCCTGATTAGCGATCCTCCATCTGTCCCCCTCCTGCACTCTTCATCTTCATCCTTTAAAGAAAGGATTAGCTTCTCTGCACTGACTAGCCTTTTAAATGCCAAATTCCTGAATAATAAGATCCAATCATGTTTTAAAGATATCAAAGCGTTATATGATCCCAGCAGAGTGCTTCACTCACACTGTGAGGCTACATGTGGTTTCTAGAGTTTATGAAAGTAGAATAAGAGGCAGATTCGTCAGCTATGACGATAAGCTGATTGTGAAGGCTGAGTCTGTGGACACTTGAGACTGTGGTGGAGGGGACGTCACGGACAAATGGTTATCCATCATGGATAGTCCTGACGACCCTTTGCACCACTGAAAGGACATGTAATGGAGCATCTTCTTTAACAGGCTGGTTCAGCTCCAAGCAGGACTGATATAGGAAATCTTTCATACCACATTATATCACCCTTTATAATACAATACATGTGTCTGACTAAAAGGCATTTGCCAGATACAAATTGCATTATGAATGTATGCATGATTATTCTCAAGGTGCGAGTTGTGACCATAGGAATCCTTCACACTCTGAAGCCTGACGGATCATTTATTATTAGTGATTATAATTATAATTAGTGATTATTATCACTGTTAGTGTAAGGTTTGTAGCATAATTGTGAAACATAAGCAGAGCTTTTACAAAAATACTGAAGTGTATTTTTAAAGAAATTAACAGCTTAATATTCTCTGTCTCATGTTTTCCTCTTCAAACAAAGGTGATCCAATCAAATGTAACAATATATGGAAGACTAAAATCCTTCTTCCACTTAGTGCCACGTTGGCCAGCCGTGCATAGCACCAACATTTAATATGAAACAAGCGGTGAGGACCTGCAGACCGAGGTGGAGCAGTGTGGACGAGCGACAGGCTCATCTGCTACTTTCCACTTTTACAATAATGGATTAAAAGTGTTTCTTATTTTGTTGCTGGAGCTCTGAGGTCAGTTTTAGATTCCACACAATGACCAGTTCAATCTTTCACTGTGAGCGCTCTGTTTGTTACTAACACTAACACACTTTATCCAAAGTTCATTTAAAACTTTTCTATAATGCTCTTCTTCTACAGCAACTACATTATTATTGTTGTGTATTATAGTGTTGTTTTGTGTTGTTTGTTGGACTCTTTGTTTATTAGTAGGTTCTAAAATATATTTTACCTTCACAATTTGTAATAAAATGGTCTAAATATTTAGTAAAACAAATATGAACTGAAAATCTTAATCTTAACCACTTATTTTGTTAAATGTAACTTAGAATTGGGGGAATGAACAAGTTGAATGAACAAGCTAACTTTTTCAAGAAATGACTTTTTTACCATCACTTCCTCTCATAGAGCACTTTTCTACTCTACCTGAGCACTCAAAGAGCTTATACAACTCTATGCAATATTTTTCTAAGCTTTTCTATGCTTAAATACTCTCTTCAAAAAAAAAAAAAAAGCGGTTTGAATCTTCCACAATGCAGGTTATAGGGAACATACAAACTCACTATTTTGCAGTCTGAAACACTGAAAATTGCCGATCTAGTGAAATTCCAAACAGCACGGTTAAAACGTTTGACTCCAGGTACACGACACCCAGCTGGGAACACTTCACGCAAGTCGAGCTGCCCGAGATTCACAGAATTTACAGAAAATGTAAATTTTTTGTGATTTATCTCGTTATAGGGACGATAGATGTTTTATCTCGGGATAAGGGATTTTAGTCATATCGCACAGCCCTAGTATATATTATATCAGAAATCTGTTCACTATTTTTATTACAGATTATATCAGTAAGGAAGCTGACTAAATATTAATTTATGGCAAAAGGGTGGGATTAAACAAGTGTGTACTTCTTCCCACTTCCTTTCAACATGTAAATGAATCAGTACGGTAGCAATATTGAAATGTATTGACTTTTGTATAGTATTTTTTTCTCTCTTATTTTCTGTATATTGTTTACATGTTTGAAATAAATTAACAATTAACAATTAAATGCTATTCTTACACAGGATTGTGTCTGCTCCTCTCTGTCATCTTATTGCAGCAACTGGACCATCATGCAACATTAAGAAACTGCACGTGTGATTTCAGGAGGATGTCTCAGACTGCCAGACGCAAAGCTGCACTCCAACAGGATGAAAGAACCAACCTCACGTCACCCTGTAAGGACTGATGTTACCGCTCTAGAAAGTGTCTGGCACACCGGATTTCTGAGTTTCCTGATGGTCTGAATTTGCCTTACTTCTCTTTTATTTAGAGAACACTCTGATCACCACGCAGGGTGATCTCTACAGGGAGGGGGGTAAAATGTGATCCCCACCAGGGATGTAAAACTATTTAGCAGAGTGAGGAAGGAAGGACCAGACGATGGGAAAGCTAACTCTGCTTATTGGTATTATTATTAATAGTAGATTTCATCATTATTTTAACTGCTGAGAACAAAAACATTTCTTAAATACGGGACAAATAAAGCATTTCTCATCTCGTGATGTTTGCATACTCTGGTCCAGAGCAACTTATGTTCAGATTTCTGTTTTAAACTCAGCCGAAAGCGCTTTACTTTCACCAGTACACGCAATTTTAATGATGCTCTATATGAATGATTAGCTGCAATATACAGGACCTTACCCAATTAACACGTTATTAACGCTAAATGAGCATTTAAAAACGGTCGAACTACAAAGACAACTCTTGTGTGCGCGCTGGCAAATCGTCCGGACGCCGCACTTTACCTTCAACTTTAAGTTCCGCCGTTTAAAAAAAATCCGCCACAATAATTCTATTAAACGTTAATATTCACATTTGAGATCCACGGATGAAATAAAAAGCTCTGAGATTTTATTTATGTGTTTATTTTTGTGCACTTATACAGATCAACGAAAACCGATGTTTCCGATGTGAAACACCTTTTCACAAACCCCACAGCGAGCTAACAGTTAACCCGATCAAACAGTAAATGTGTTTTTATTCTCACCGGCGCTTTGGCTCGTTTCAGCATCCTGCTGCCGTTTAATCTCGGGCTTCTCCTCAGCCAGACTGTCGGCATTCAGCTGATGGAGATAATCCACCTCGTTCATGATGGTGTCCGTGTCTTTGCTCTCTTCTTTAAAATAAACTGCAGGCTCGGCGGAGCTGAAACCGGGCCTGGGCAGAATCGATCACCGCCGACCACCTTTCACAATCACGCCGCTTACGTTTCTGTTCATCCATGAATACGTCACCGGGGAAGATACAGATTGAAACGGGACACTCAAATGATTCCTCACAACATTTATTGCCCTCTGCTGTGTTTCGAACAGGCATCTGCACGGACACCTTTCCTGTCCTCGGCGGTGAGACCACCGCTGTGGAGCGACGAGAGTGCAAAAATGAAATCACTAAATACATCAAATAATGATTAAATGTTTTATTAATTGATTAAATTAACCAGGTTATGTTCTGTTGATCAGCCGCAGTGAAAGTTTCAATTATTTCAAGATGGACAGCAACACATGAACCATGACATAATTAAAATATCTACTATTGTTTCTCCATTTAATTAACTAATGATACATTTAATTACTATATTGTGTTTTTATTTATTTTTTAAAATTGATGTAATGATGTTTTTTTTTTTCCATTCTTGACCTTGGAGGGTTATTTCCTTTCTATAAAGGATAGGAGACATTTTTTTTTCTAAATTTTAAAAATTCCTTTTTTAAATATGTTTAGTTTTATTTATGTAGAACCGGTTAAAAATGTCTCAAGGTGTTTAAAGGTTGCGTCCCTCTTTACGTGGGACATTTCGATTGGCACGCAGACTCTTTTTCTCAGTGGTTTTCATTGCATGTGTGTGACGAAAAGCTGTCGTCATGAGTCTCCTGAAGATTTAAGTCACTGCAAAGTCATATTCAATGTAAAATAAAATGAAAGCTTCCACAAATAAAAAGAAATGCAGCTACAACACTGATTACGTTCCTAAATACAGTATTGTTCAAAAGTCTCAAGCCAAACCCCATGTAATTATATCTTGCTGGGAAAAATGGAAAACAGGTGCAGTAATTGTTTAAAACGTATACAAACATACACATAGATACAGTAAATAAGGCAAAAACAGATTTAGTAAAATTAGAATGAGCTTGAAATTAATATTTGGTATCATAAAGGTGGTCAGCCTTTATTCCTCAATACATCCTGAAATCTTAGAGGCAGTTTTTCTATCTGGGTAGGCTTTCATTGTATTGGATTTGTATTTATTTTATTTTTTTTAAATTGAATTTAGTTTCTACTCAGTAAATAGTTGATCAAAATTATAAAAAATCAGTAAAGTAATAAACATTATTTTAAAACAATATTAAAGATTAGTTGGCATAATGAGATTTGCTTCTAATTCTAAAATCTAAGGAAATAATGCTTATTTCCTTCAATTAATGGTAGAGAATTATTGTATTTGCAAAAGGACCATTGAAACAACAGAACACTTGTTTTATGAGTGTAAGACTGTTACACAAATGTTTGGAAATATCATCATAAATAAATGTTGTACAGTTCCAGAAGTGGATGTAGATTTCTGGTCTTTTCAAAATACTCGAATGGGTAATCCTCAAATATAGAAGATACACTTTTAATAAACAATATGATAATCATAATCACAAAATTCTATAATTCTACATGAATGTAACTTTTTTAGGCCAAACATGAGGGAGAACACTCGTGGTTTTTAATTTACAAACAATGTGTAATTATACTTTCAGTGGTGAAATGGAATTGCTTGATATTGAGTTTGTTTATGTATTATTCTGCTTATGTTCCAATAAATAAAGCAGTTTTTAGATGTGGAATGGAGCAGGGAGAGAAGAGCAAGGCAGAAATAATTAAGGGTAGAAAACTGGTTTAGAGCCGGCTCATGTGTGCAAATGAATTACTTGAAAAATGGCTGCTTATGCTGCTGGGTCCACTCCCCTTTTTGTTGTGTAGCCTGCTCACACTGATGTCTTTCACTGTGTGTTGGATTAATTTTTTCCTGCCCCTCGGGACTCAGTTTTGCATGCGCTGGAAATAAATGTCTTACTTTTTAAACATTCTGCCTCTTGTGTCTTCCATTCTGGCTTCTTTGAAAACCTAAACATTACACTCAGTTTGCACACTGTGACAGCCACAAGCTGATTGCTTCCATGCCACACTACACTGATGCTGTGATTCATCCTCAAGAGCCCAATAAAGGTATAGTAAAATATAAACAGACATACTTTTATTGAAATTGGACATTTATGTGTTATAAATCCTTTTTGATTGACCGTACTTCATGCAGCACACACAAAAGTATAAAACTAAAAGTTGCAGATAAATTCATTCTGCTCTGCTGCTTTGATGACGATTTTATGAATGAGGTATTGAATGAGTGTCAAAGAGAAGAAAAAACCTGCCAGCAAACAGGTTAATGTTACAGACAGACTTATTACAACAGTAAATGACTCGGAGTTCAAGTTTTTATTTAATTAATCTTTTCTTTCATGCAGGTAATTCCACTGAGAATTATCTTATTTACAAGAGCAGCAGGATTTTTTGGGCAACTTGGAGGAATAAGTTGTTTGCATAATATTTTGTGACAATAAAAATGAAATCCCCACGTATAAAAGAGAAAAGGATGGCTTTTGACTGGGTGTAATGCGACTGTCTTAGATATGTGACAGTATTTTAACATATTGTTTGCATTATGGGAATTAGAGGGTAATTATTTTAGAAATGTAATTTTGGACACTTAGATTTAGAGAAGGACAGCAAGAGGCAGTAAAGCGATATAAACTGATGTCCGGTGCCTTTAAACTGCCAAAGAAGCAGAAGAAGAAGGGCGTCCGTGTAGATGCCTGCTCAGAACAGAGCAGACGTAAACAAATCTTTCGTAAAATCACCGATGACAACTGCTGTCCTGTTCGGGTCTCTGCGGGTTCCTGTAATACATGGATGGGTGAAGGCTGACGGAGGTTCGATCAGCATGACCTTCACGCTGATCGGTGATCGATTCTGCGCAGGCCCGATTCATCTTTAAGGAGCCTACAGTTTATTTTAGAGAACAAACACGGGCATCATGAAGGAAGTGGATTGTGTTCAGCAGCGAAACACAGACAGTCTGCAGACTGGAGGGCAGCAGCTGCAGCAGCAGGATAATGATGCTTTAAACCAACCTGGTAAGAGAAGTCGCATTAATGAGATCCAGTGTTTCTAGGATGGGGTAAGAGTGGCTGGAAAACTCCCGACTTATAATAAAAATTGGTCTTCTTATACAGTATGTCCAAAGAATCGATTCTCTTATTATATAATTATAATAACTTTGTAATGACGGACCGAAAAAGATTGAATTTAAAGAGAAGGTTTAGTGCAACCCGGACTGTTTTAGAGTGGGCACACAACAGAGTTGTTTCTGTGTGATTTTATGTGCAGTGCTTTGCTGCTATTAGTAAACTGACTGCAGTCAACGAGATTCATGAAGGGATATCTATCTATCTATCTATCTATCTATCTATCTATCTATCTATCTATCTATCTATCTATCTATCTGTCTGTCTGTATTTATATATAAAATTGCAACTTAAAAATGGAAATTTTAATGTCAATGAGACTTTTTAGCTGGATAAAGAAAAAATATATAAAAGTCACTTTGCAAAATACCTATTGCAGCTTTAATCATCATGAGAAATATGTATATGTTTGACAAATTTGTCTCAGATTATAAGCAAACAAGTAATTTACAGCAGTTTAAATACAGGCATCGATTCTGACAGATGATCATTTTTTGGCACAACATCGGCAGCACAGATTTCCAGACCACTCCTCTCCCCAGAGATGTTCCCCAGTCAACCGATAACCATAACCTGTCCAGTGTGTGTCGTGTGGGTTTAACGGTTACAAAGTGATGTACAACTAAATAAAGTAAAAGAAATAAGAAAATGAAGTGCTGAAACAGCAAACAAACAAACAAATATGTATATATTAAGTCAAGACAACATGAAGTGAAGATTGCATAAAAACCAATAAGAAGTTGAAAAAGTTTTAACTGCTTTTTAAAAGAGTCCACAGAGTCCACAGATTTTAGGATATAATTCAGGAGGAGCTGTAGTCATGGTCTTTGTCTTGTTGGCATTTAGAAGAAGGTAAATTCAAGAGAGTCAATCACTAATCCAGGTCAAATAGTGGACTAGGGTTGACAGACCAGCTGGTGAGACATAAAACCAAAGAATTATCTGGAGCTGTTGTGGTTACACTTTATTTATTAATGTTTTTCTACCACAGCAGAGAAAAAGTGAGGGAAGGAAAGGGAAACCATCCAAGTAGAAAAGAATGGCAGAGGGAGACTCGGTTACAGACACCAAGGATGAGCATTCCTGTCACATTTCCCTGAAGTCCTCCTTGTCCTGCAGACGAGTCTGCAGTCATAAAAAACTGTAGCACACCTTTTACAAACAAACAATGCTCCTGCCTTATCTGTGCCCTCTGATAACTTTTTATTTTGATTTTTTTAATTAAAATTGTTTAAAATTGTATTTGATTTGAGTTTTTTCTAATAAATAATCATGCAGCATTACAGTTTTGCTCACATCATGTTTTTCTGACTACGGTATTATTAGAAAAATGTAGACTTTTTAAAAAAATAATAAATAAAAATTTGGGGTGACAGTTGAACTTGTCTGTTTCAGTGTCTTCTGCCGAAGTCCAGCAGCTGTTTGTAGTTAAAGAAGAAATTCCTCCTGAATGGTCTCCCAGTTTGGACCAGCAGGATCGAGAGCTGCTCCACATAAAGGAGGAAGAGGAAGAAATCTGGACCAGTCATGAGGGAGGACCGCATAATGGGCAGGAGGAGGCTGAAATCACAGGTGTCCTGTTCACTGCTGTTCCTGTGAAGAGTGAAGATGATGAAGAGAAACCTGAGTCTTCAGATATTCATCAGAGCCAAACTGGAAACTGCAAAGAGGCAGAATCTCCGAGCAGCTGCTCAGCTGAAAAGATAAAAGCTGAAGCTGGTGCAGAGGACTGTGGAGGACCAGAATCAACCAATGGCACAGACTTAAAAAGTAATTTAGAACCAAAAACTGATGAAAAAACTTCAGACTCCTCTGAGACAGAAGTCAGTAATAATGACGATGAAGATTGGCAGGAACCTTTGTCAGATTATGCACCTGAAACTGAAGACAGTGATAACAGCTGGAAGGAGAGCAGTGCACTCGGGAGTGAAGTTTGTGGTGGAAAATGTAGCCAGTCTGAAAATCTAAAGGGACACAGGAGAGATCATACAGGACAGAAGGCATTTTGTTGTGGCGTTTGTGGTAAAAGATTCACCCGACAAGGGGATCTAAAGAGACACCTGAGGGTCCACACGGGAGAGAAGCCATTTGATTGCAGTTTTTGTGGCAAAAGATTTAAACAGCAGGGGGTTCTTAAGAGTCATATGAGAATTCACACTGGAGAAAAGCCCTTTGCTTGCGATGTTTGCGGAAAAAGATTTATCCATCAGTCAAATCTCAAGTCACACACCAGAGTTCACACGGGAGAGAAACCATTTAGTTGTAGCATTTGTGGTAAACATTTTACAGAACAGGGGAGTTTGAAGAGGCACAGAGGAATCCACACAGGACAGAAGCCCTTTGGATGTGGCATTTGTGGGAAAACATTTAGCCGGAAGACACATTTTAATATACACATGACCGTCCACACGGGAGAAAAACCATTTGACTGTGGATTTTGTGGTAAAAAGTTTAGCCAGAAGACACACTTTAAGATCCACATCAGAGTCCACACTGGAGAGAAGCCCTTTGGTTGTGATGCCTGTGGAAAAAAATTTAGACTTCAGTACAACCTTAAAAGACACATGAGAGTCCACTCGGGAGAAAAACCATTTGGCTGTGATGTTTGCGGTGAAAGATTTACAGAGCAGGGGAGTCTTAAACGGCACAGCGGAGTTCACACAGGAGAGAAACCATTTTGCTGTGACGACTGCGGTAAAACATTCAGTCGAAATACGCATCTTAAGAGACACATGCGGGTCCACACGGGAGAGAGGCCTTTTGGTTGTGACATTTGTGGTGAAAAATTTACCGAGCAGGGGGTTCTGAAGAGTCACATGAGAGTTCACACAGGAGAGAAGCCATTCGGGTGTGACGTTTGTGGGAAGAGATTTAGACATCAGTATACACTTAAAAGACACACGGGTGTTCACACGGGGGAGAAACCGTTCTCCTGTGGTGTTTGTGGCGAAAGATTTACGAGACAGGGGAATCTAAAGAGACACATGCGTATTCACACATAATAATCTGCACTTCCATGCTTGTAAAATCAGCAACTGTATCAGTAAGAAGTACGTGATTTCATTGTATTTGTAAACTTTTTTTATGTGTGTATTTTAAAGTTTATAATAAAAAAAGAACTTACCCAGGATGGTGGGTATTTATGATGCTTTGCTTCAGATGATGTCTGATTAGTCTGTGATGTTATTTTTTTATGCTGTGAGCTGTCAGTCATTCACAAACTGAGACTACCTATATTACGGGTGTCAAACTCAAAGATCTGGAGCCAACTCTACCTCTTTGCACATTTGATTCTGATTTGTATGTTTTTAAAATCATTGTGTTGAATGTTTCTTTTCCCTGCAGAAACGTCTCAGGTTCTTTTTCAACCCTTTTTCTGATTTATAAATTATTACATCATGAAGAAAGGTGAAGAAATGGCCATAAACAGCTGCGGTGTTTTCAGTTATGGAGAGGCCATATAGAGGGGTCATAGTAAGTGACCCCAGCTTTTGTGCTGTTATTTGCACTTCTACAGAAAATGTCTCTCCTGCTTTGTAGAATTTCAACTTTAAGACATATTTTAGCACTTTTATAGCTGTGGCTACATTTCTCTAAGTGTATTGTGGGTCTATGGCTGTACTTATGCTTGCTGGTTCATGGTGTGGTTTAAAATAGGTTGTTTATGTTTCAATTTGTTGTGTGACCTGTAAAGGTGGCCCATATACAGGTTTAATAATGATGTGGAATTACTTGTTGCAGTATTATTTTAGATCTAAATCTAATGGGTCTTACTGAACAGTTTAGTTGATAACCTCTTTTCTGTGGACATACCTTGTGTGAGTGCAACCCATGACAAACTGCACATCACTGACAGTATGAATATCTTCTCACTTTGTTTTTCAAAGTGAGCTGAGCCAAATACCTCCACCTGAGGCACAGGTGAGAACACATATATTTACATTTTAGGTTTAGGACTCATGTAAACAGTGTCCATTGGTGTAAAAAGTTAAATATATTGGATAAGAAATAAAACATGTTATCACCACAGCAGAGAACTTCTGAAAAAAATGTTTAGACAGTGTTGTAGATGATTCCATTAAAAATGCATCAGCAGAGCAAACAAACACTATACCCACACAGAGACTACAGATCGTCACCATATTAGGCGTTCTTTAAGTCTTTTATGGTCTCTGGCAATATCCAGTTTTTCATATTTAGCCAAAAACATTTGGACACAGGACCTGAGAGAAAAAACATGTCCTGGTTTCAGCAGCCTGTTCTCCTTTGTTCTCCCTTGTTCCTCTCCCCCCCCTCTCTGTCTTGCTCTCAGGTGGAGTAGGGGCAGTGCCTTGGCTCACTGTACCACCCGTGGGTGGAGCTGCCCTACTTTCTGGTCCAGCCTGCACATCTGCTTCCCATTTTCTCATCACCCCTCTGGAATAAAAGCCCAGCTGAAACATTCACTCTTTGCCTCTCAGGTTTCCAAACCTTATTACTTGTTGGTAAGTGGTTCCTAGTTCTCCAGTCCAGTACTCATACTGGAATACTCACTTGTCCTCCCACACTCCACCCCTTCTGCCCTCCAGAACCATCATCTGCCTTCCCCATCAGTACATCTAAATTAATCTAATCAGTCAGAAGATACTGGTTTAAGGACCCCCTACTTCCCTGTCCAGTTCTCCTAGAGTAACGATCTGTCTCCTGGAGTCTCCTCCACGCTGGGAGACACAGCAAACCTTCTAGCACTGGTACATATTCATGTGCCATCCTGGAGGATTTGGACTAGCTGTGCAACCTCTCTAGGGTCCAAATATTGCCTCAAGCTACCAGTAGTGACACTGATCCTAGCCAAATGCAAAACTATTGAAAAAAAATAGTCAGAAAAAATGAGAGTGGCCTCCACCTGTAACACCATAACTGTTTGGGGGGTTGTCTCATCATTGCCCCTCTATATCCCAGATGTTTAACTGATTAACTAATTCTATACTCCGATTAAAAAGTGCTCTTTTAAGTTTTTAGGACAGTGTATTATGTGTCTGCCTGTGTTGTATACAGTATTCGTAGCTCTTGAAAATGAGACACTGAGCTCAATGTGATTGTCTGTTTAATAAATAAAGGATTTAAAAATAAATCAACCAACCAACCAAAAAAATAATAAATAAATAAATAAATAAATATCATGATGTTTATTTCAAATTAATTACTCTTAAGAAACCAAATGATCAACTTTCCAAGGGAGGCTCAAAGCCACAACTGGATTTATCTAAGATTCAATTTGAAACCTAACCCTTTCATTTAAGACAGAATTTTGTTGTAATGAAATTAACATACAGAAATTAAAAGTGCAAAAGATAAGCTAACGATAAGCTAATTTATATATGTAAAAAAAATAAATGTTAACATAAATAAATGTTAAATGCCAGAAGTGATGCCAGAAGACATTTTTAAACAGACTTCTTTCCTGCGAAAAACACTTTTGACCTATGGTTCTATTTATTTCTTTTTTTAGAAGCCATAAAATTATTTTTAGAGTTAGAAAAGTTTTATGGATACAAAACTTTAAAGGAAATATCACGAGGTTGGTTACAAAGTACTCCTGTCAGGTACAATGAATTTTAATTTTCTCAGTGAAGTCCCACGCTGTGACAGGATTCATAAATCTGCAGGTTTCCCCACAGCTGTGATTTTTTTTAAATCTCGTGGTCGCTGCGGTGACCTGGGATAAAGGTGCCCGAGCGGATGCCTGCTCAGAAAACGCAGGAGACACGTCAACAAATCTTCCCCCAAAAAAAGAAGTCAAGGAGAGTGGACGCCCTGTTGGAGTCCGTGTCTGTGACACATTCATGCATCAGGTCCGGACAGACATGCAAACATCGCGTCTGTGTTCGGAAGTCGATTCCGCGCAGGCCTGGTTCGTCTGAAAGGAGCCCACAGTTTGTTTTAAAGAAGAGGATAGCCGCTGACAGCATGGACGAAGTGGATTATCTGCAACAGTACGCCGCTGACAGCCTGCCGTTTGAAGAAAAACCAGAGATCAAACCGCTCGGACTCCATCAGCTGCAGGATGCTGATATTAACCGAGCCGATGGTGAGAATAATCTCAGATTTTATTTGGAGAAAACCGCTAACTAGCTGCTAGCTCGCCGTAGGGCTGGATAAATTTGGTTTTAATCTAAGATGTTTGATATGAAGACACAACCAGGTCCTTAACGGGTCTTTAAAATGATTTAAAAACAGCCTGAGATGGATAGCAACCGATATTACACCGTGTCGTTTATTTATTGAACAAAAATCTGAACCCAAATGAAGAAACAGTTTGTGGACAACTAAATGCACTCCATGATTCAGCCGCTGCAAAACCACCTTTAGCAGAAATAACTTGAAGTCGCTGTTGTGTGACTTCGGAGGAATTTTTGGCCCGCTCTCCTTCAGGGCATTGCCTCAGCTCATTGAGGTTTGCGGCATTCATGTATGCACAGCTCTCTCTTAAGGTCCCGCCGTAGCATTTCAGTCAGTCTGAAGTCTGGACTTTGATCGGGCCATTGCAACATGTCCATTCTTCCCTTTTTCAGCCTTTCTGTTGCAGATTTTCTGCTGTGCTTGGCATCGTTGTCCTGTTGCATGACCCAGTTTACACCAAGCTTTAGCTGTCAGACAGATGGCCTCACATTTGACTCCTGGCTGCAGCCTACTAAGCAGTAAGGATGTGCCCAGTTTTTCATGCATTGCTTCTGTGCATGCATAAAGAGTCTGTAGTGTGGGGTGTTTATTACCAAGAACATTAAATTAGCCAAATAATTATAGTTGGTTCTCACAACAAGAGAAAGTGATAACAGTGTCAAACCTGAATATAATACATTTAAATGAGCAACAGGCTCAAAGTATCACTTCTGTGATGTGCAGCTGTTGCATGAGAAATAAGTTTTTTGCCATGTTTTGCTCTGTTGACTTATTTGCAGTGCTAGGGTGGCCTATACACAGGTGTGTGGTGTCGATGCATCGTTACAGGGACCCCAAATATCAATATTTTATGAAATTAATTAAAATACTTGTTAAACATGCATTAAATTGGCTCAACTGAAAAACCATCCAACACTGGACCCTTAACTTGACAGATCTACCTCGTACTTCAGGGTAAGCTAATCGTTCAGTCACATGAGTACAAATTAGACAGCAACCTCCTTACATCTACAAAAATAGTGATTGTGTTTTGTATTTTTCACATTCTGCATATTCTGGTTGCCCAGAGCTTGAAGTTGTTGCACTCATGACCACTTTTGGTTCCAAGGTCACGGGTAGTCTGATAGGAGGAAACCTTTCTGCAAACAGTTGCAGTCTGACTTGGACTTGAGTCCACAGACGTGTGATTCTTGACAATTTATTACATGCAATTGCATATAATTGCCAACCTGACTCCATTTAGCTGCAGACTAATTAATAATTGAAGCGAGATAAACTTTATCTTATTAGATAAAACGGATATTGACGAAGTTTAACTTTGGCGACATAATTTGCAGTTAAAAAAGGCGATGAATTGAAATATGTTGTTGCAGTACTCAGCATATCGCAAAATATAAAAAATTAAAATGTTGTTTTATTGTGAAAATACAGCATTGTGGAGTGTCTGCTGGTGATTGCCACATCTACTTATTTCTGTTAATATTTTGATATTCTTTCTATCTACCTACCACGTGTTCCTCTTGCATCTCTGACTGACATGACTATGGTTTTAGGTCTTCTCAAGCCGGCTAACATACAGAAATCCAGGTTATGCAGAACTTGTTTTATAATACGCCTGACTGTATTCACAGCTTAAACATATCAGGGCATAATAAAAACCTGTGTGCTCCTTAGCAGGTGTTCAGACTATGTCTGACATGAACAGCAACACGTGACGTAGTCCACAGTTTCAGAAACTTAGCCTACATGTAGAAGCACTATGTGGAAAAACTGCCTCCACAGCAGTTGCGACGTAGCATCCAGGAGTCAAACGTGAGGTCACGTGTCTAACAGCTGAAGTTCGGCCTAAACTGGGTTATATAACAGGGCAGTGATTCCAAGCACAGCAGCAAATCTGCAACAGACTGGCTGGAAAAGGGGGCAGAAAGGTGTTGCAATGGCCTAGTTGAAGTCCAGGCTTCAGCTTGATTGAAATGATGTAGTGGGACCTTAAGAGAGCTGTGCATAAATGAATTCCTGCAAACCTCAATAATCTGAAGCAACACAGTAAAGAGGAGTGGGCGAGAATTCCTCCACAACAGTGCGAGCCTGATAAAGTCATACAGAACATGATTACTTAAAGTTAGCGCTGCCATACATGCTTCTACGAGCACAGGCTTTTATCGGGTTGTTAAACCAACACAGGGTTTGGCAAACCAGCCACGAACATGTTCACATAATGGTGCCTTTTGTGTGCCGTGCATGACAAAACGCAAACACAGACATGTGTACAGCAGAGCAGCGCATTTCACAAAGAGCAAACTAACATTAGAAAATGGAAGAAGAGGTTGAACACGTAATGCACCTCACACACACTGTGTGTAGTATTAAAAAACACTGTTCATAGTGAGTACATGCAAACTGCATTTCGTTGCCCTGTACCTGTGCATGTGCAATGACAATAAAGTTGAATTCTATTCTATTCTATTCTATTCTACGTTAGTGTGCTGTGGGTTTGTAAGATCTTTAAAGTTATATTCAGTCTGTTTAACGCCTTTATTCTGAAGGAATGTGTCAAATACGAACCTTCTTGCTTCCATAGGAGGCCATAAGTCAAATATGAGCCCATTTGTGTGATGGCTTAAAGCTTGGCTGAAACTGGGTCATGTGGTAGGACAAAAGAAAATCTGCAGTGGAATGGCTGTTGCAATGGTTTAGTCAAAGTCCGTGTGTGTCTGCAGCAAAGCAGAGCATTTCACAATGAAGAGCAAACTGTAGTATTGGGGGGGAAAAGTAGGAAGAGGTTAGATGCAACACAGATCACAGTGTGTAAGTGTGATGGGAAAAGCACAGTTATTAATCTGTGCATGCTTTGCGTGGTCACCAGTTCTGGAAAAAATAGTATACATTCAACAGCTGAGAGGAAAGCTGGCAAAAATGCTGACCGTGCAAGTTATTAGACTCATTAGTATCTCAGTCGAGTCCGGACTGGGCTAAAGACTCTCCTCTTTAGGCTGCAGAGTCCGTGCTTTCATAAAGGAATCTCGAGTTTCGGTCCATCTGACCACAGAACAGTTTTCCACTTTGCTTCCGTCCAGTTTAAAGAGAAGACTTTGGCCTTTCTGGGTCCTGTTCACATGTGCCTCCTTCTTTACATGATGGAGCTTTGACCTGCATGTGCGGATGGCACCGTGAGCTGTGTTCAGACAGTGATTTCTTGAAGTGTTCCTGAGCTCATGCACTGACTTCCATGGCAAAATTTCCTTTTAATTCAGTGCCGCCTGAGGGCATGAAGATTACGAGCACCCAATATAGATTTTCAGACTCTCCGTTGTGCACAGAGATGTTCAAATTCTCCAAAATTTGACATTTTTCTAAAAAAAGTTCCAAAGTTTCTGAAAAACTCTGCTTCTCTAAGATGTTCTTTTATAACCAATCATGTTACTAACCTGCTCCCACTGGGTTACAAAAAAGAAATATGGTTGAATTATGTTTCTTATTTGCATTTTAAATAACATTCAAACCTTTTTGGAATTAAGTTTTTAAAATTTCAAGAAATAAAAGTTCTATGTTAGGGTTAGATCACCATATTGAGTCTTATAGAAGAATTAATTAGATTTAAAGTTTAAAGAAAAACAAGAAACTATATTTCTTTGGTCATCAGGGAAAAACAAAGCTTAAGTTGGTTTTACAATCTTCAGACTGAGGTCCATCTGAGATCATCTGTTCATCTGAGAAACAGCACTGTTTTCCAGTTGGTGGTGGTTTTGTATGTCCCATATCTTGACCGTAACCTTCTGTGGAGGTTAGGTCTGCAGTAAGTTTTTATGTAACCTGGTAAAAAGTTAAACTTGAAATTAGCTTGTAGTTCAGACTTTGTTGTAGAAAAATAAGTCTTGGCAGACTAGCCGTGTGGAGCAAACTGGAGCTTCTCATTGTTTAAACCACCATGTCAGAAGATGTAGATCTATGTTTGTGGAACAGATGTTACTCAGCTTCAGATTGCCCTGAATTAAGCAGAGAAGATGACTGAAATTACTGAAAGTGGCACAGGATCTCTCTGATGCATTTCTTTTAAAACCTGGAAGGATGTAGTGGTGAACAATCTTCTCCAAAAAATCTTGAATGATCGTGACAGGAGATGACTGAAGCGTTTGAAGTCAGATGGGGGAAAAAAAAATCAACAGTGGAACTCTCGGCTGTGTTTTAATAGTTAAATAGCATTTCCACATGCACGATGGAGAGAGTATTCAAGGGATTGAGACTAAACTGCTGCTGAGCTTTAAGAAAACCACTAAAAAGGGCTTCAGTTTGGTAGAGAGCATACTGATTGAAAAAGGTCATGTGGTCTAAGTCCAGATTTACCTGATCCTGAGTGATGGCTGCATCTGGTGGTGAAGAGAGGCTGATTAGTTGATGCACCTGTCATCGGCCCTTCTACTATATGCAACCAGCTGGGCAGTGTTAAGGTCTAAGCTTGCTTTAGTGGGTTAGTTCAGAAACGATGTGTTCAAACACTAAGGTCACCTGACTACCTAAATATTCTGAATGACCTTGTCATCGTTGAATGTTTTTGTTCCCTAATTGAACGTGCATGTTTAAAAATGACAGTGCCAGGGACCATGAAACGCCATCTTTACACGTGCAAGCAAAGGTATAATTTGCAAAAAAACCCAGCTGCTACTATTGTTCTAGCAAGATATTAACTCAAATGGTTTTTAATATAAGATAGGCAATGATCATTACATTACAGTAATGTTTATAATTACTAAAACAGTATTAAACGATCCTCACCCATAGAAATGTGTATACTTGTAAATGTGATGTGTATTTTTAGTTGAATAACTGGTGACTGGTAAATCTTGATGTACTCCATTCCTAACATCATACTTTGCTGTGCAGTATAATTGGACCAGTTTGTCTGGCTCAGACTCTGGGCACCACTAGCTCACTTGGAACAGTTGATGGATGCAGTCTCAATACATAAACTGTCGGCTTATCGTGAGCTCGATGTTCATGCCCAGCGTGAGCTGGAAGTAATGGCTGGTTATTGGACCCGTACAGTGTGTGTAGAGGAATTGCAGGATCTGGCTGCGCGGAGAGACTGATTAAGGCTACGTCCACACGTACACGGGTATTTTTAAAACGCAGATTTTTCTGTGCGTTTGCACCTTTCGTCCACACGTAAACTGCGTTTTCGGTCACTGAAAACGGAGATTTTTAAAAACGCCTGCCAGGGTGGATATTTTTGAAAACTCCGTTTTTGCGTTTACATGTGGACGAGGAAAACGGAGAAAACGCAGCGTCAAAGGTGTGCGCCTTTTTTGACGTCACACTGTGCGCCACGTTTTTGTTTCGGTGAAATGAATTTCTACAATGGCGGACTTAAACAAAATACTGTTACTGTTAATTTTACTCTCTGCAGTGTTTAAATGCTGACATATACACACACAGTTACTGCCCCTCCACACATACCACTCAGTTCTGCTTCTATGCCCCAGCTTTGTTTACTTTTTCCCACCGAGGCTTCTAGACTTCTGATTGGCCAACATTTCTACACAGTTAGGAATATATCGCCACCTGTTGCTTTTACATGTTCCTAGTAGTGTTTTCCTTTAATTTTGCGTTTACGTGTGGATGGGATTTATTTATTTATTTTTTTTAACAACAAAAAAACGGAAAATCTCCATTTTCAAAAATACCCGTGTGCGTGTGGACGTAGCCTAAAACTCAGTGAATACGTGGTGTGAGTTAAAACACACTACAAGGATTTCAAACTGCTGAGGATGAGTGTCGGTGTATTTCAAATCGGTTATCGATGTAAACGTGTGTTTCATTGTTGCCTGCAGATATTCAGCAACTTGTGGTGATCAAAGAAGAGGCTCCATGGGACCAGCATTACTCGGAACACCTCCACATAAAGACGGAGCAGGAGGAACTGTGGGCCAGTCAGGAGGGAGAGCATCTTAATGGGTTCGAGGAGACTGAAATCACCGGGTTTCCATTCAATATTCTAGTAAAGAGTGAAGATGATGAAGAGAAACCTCATTTTTCACAGCTTCATAAAAGCCAAACTAAAGACTGCACGGCGGCTGAGCCTCCAAGCAGCAGCTTGACTAAATGGATTAAGATAGAAACTTACGGAGAGGACGGTAGATCACTAGAACTAGCCAGGAAACCTGATCCCAGTACTCATTTACAAACAAATATTGTTAAAGGGGCTTCTGACTCTTCAGAGACGGAGGTCAGTGATGAGGATTGGCAGGGCCCGTTGTCAGATTCTGGACCTGAAACTGAAGACAGTGAAAATGGAAAGCTCGAGTCGGGCGTTCCTAGTGAGGCGGGACATAACACTCCGAAAAAAAACTTTAGCTGCTCTGCGTGCGGTAAACATTTTGTCTACAAGCAGTCTCTTAAGAGGCACATCAGACGTAATTCAGAAAATGGTTCTTCAGGCTGTTTGGATAACATGAAATGTTTTAAACGGAAGCAAAGCATAGACTCGCACATCAAAATTTACACGGGAGAGAAACCGTTTGGCTGTGGGTTCTGTGGCAAAAGAGTTAAGTATCTGTACAATCTTAAATCACACATGAGGGTCCACACGGGAGAAAAGTTATTTGGCTGTGACATTTGTGGAAAAAGGTTTACGCATCACCAGAATCTGAAGACGCATGTGACAATCCATTCAGGGGAGAAACCGTTTGTGTGCGATATTTGTGGCAAAAGAGCAAGGCATCAGAATAATCTAAAGATACACATGATAGCCCACACAGGAGAAAAACCGTTTGGGTGCGACGACTGCGGTAAAAGATTTAAACGGAAGACTCATCTGACGACGCACATGACCGTCCACACGGCAGAAAAGCCATTCGGCTGCGACGTGTGTGGCAAAAGATTTAACCGCAAATCCCACCTTAGGACGCACATGATCGTTCACACCGGGGAGAAACCGTACGGTTGCGATGTTTGTGGCAAGAAATTTAACCGAAAAACGCACCTGGAGTCTCACATCACGGTTCACACAGGAGAGAAACCGTTTGGTTGCGCCATTTGTGATCAAGGATTTACCCAGCAGGGAAGTTTAAATCGACACATGAGATTTCACTTGGGGTAGAAACGTGGTCACAGTCACAGAGTTTGGTCTGAAAGGGTCAAAGTGTCGCTGAAAGCCACAGCAGAGGCTCTGAGAATTATTGCTCTCTTCATCTGTGTCTACAGTTTCGAGACTATCTTTTTGTTTTTGTGATTAATCTTTGTTGGGATTCTTGACATTTTTTATGTTACAAGTTAAGAATTGTGGCAGCACGGTGGCGCAGCAGTTACCACAGTGCTGCCCCACAGAAAGAAGCTCCTGGATTTGAACCCACTTCCCCTCTGGGGCACCCTGTGTGGATGCCCTTGGACTTCCTCAGGGTACCCCAGCTTTGTGCCACAGTCAGAGAACATGCTTGTTAGATAAATGGGTAACTCTAAATTTGCCTTAACTGTGAATGAGTGTGTCTGGTTGTCTGGACAGGCCCTGTACCCCTCTGTGGGAGCTGTTAGGGCTCCAGCCCCGCAACCCTGCCCTGGATTGGCAAGAGCAGTTAAAGTGATCGGCTGTAATGACGTCATTTATGGATTCAGTCGTCTCCTGCGTTGGATGAGGCTCTGGTCTCTTTATCGTCCTGCAGTGCTTTTTGTTTGTTTGTTTGTTTGTTTTGTAGGTGTCCCAAAACTATTTACTGGCCATTCTTGGCCCCTGCTTCATGAAACACGACTTTAAATAAAACTTTAAAAAAAAGCTGTGGCTCACAGTGTCCCGGAGCCCGCAGAAGACTCTCTCTTTTGAGCTGATGTAAGACTTCAGTGTGGAGCATTAACAAGTATTCTGTTGTTGTGGATGGTTTGTCTCTTCCTGCCATATGATGGCATTTGTCTCTGCCTGTCAGGGACGTTCAGCACGAACTGTTACTGTGAGCAGCCAAACGAACGTTGTCTACGCTGGGAGAATTTGGATTATTGTTAACTCTGAGGTGCCTCCGATTTTGTTTGCTTTCTCTGAGCATTTGGAGCGAGAAATGACGACTGAAGTCAGACTCATCAAGCGGATGGTTTACAAGGTGCAGCGCTCCACCAGCTGGAAAGCTTAAGGCAGTCAACAAAGTTTGACCACAAAATTAATTCTGTTTTGTACGTTTGTCTCCAGCTGTCACAGCTGCACTGATTCAGCACTTGTATCTCCTAATCCAGCCGTTATTTTTCATTTATTCATCATTATTTATAATTATTAATCTTTTTTTTTATTATTTTGATTAACCTAATGATCATTGGAGAAAAATGTTTCCCTCTGTGCCGATTTTGTTTGAGATAATTGACTGAAGCATTTTGTGTGTTATGAATTTGGGAGAACATTCATGGATCTATAATCCTGAAAATTTCAATAATTTCCTAAATGATGATCAAAACTAAATGTAACATTTTGGCTGAAGATGATGAATTGAAAAATATTAATTTAATGTTTGTATTTATTGGATTCCTTAATTGAATTTAGGTGAAAGTTACCTAATTAGTATTTGAAATTATTTTTAGGGGAAAATTTACACTTAAAAAAAAAAAAAGAGATAATGAAGGATTTATTTTTTAATTAATTATGAGTTTGAACCAACATGTAGCGTCATTAGTAGCCTTGCACTTTACGTTTTTTTTTTTTTTCCACATTTTCAGCCTCAAGCTTTGAGTTTTGACTTGATCACCACTTTGGTTTGTCCAGCAGATGGCAACAGTGTGACAAAAAAAGAGATGCAAGGCTGGCACTCTGTTTGCTGTTGTATACTTGTGTTGTTCATGCATCTTTAGTTATTAATCAAGTCAAGACAATAGCTTGTTTATTATAAATTTGACAGTGACAGTGTTACATTAAAGTGTGTAAATCAAAATAAACCCTTTTCCCACAAAGTCCAGTGTTGGTTTCGTTTTCTCGATTGTTGAACTTGTTGAGAAAACCGAGATGAAGCTAAGCTCCTGTTGTGCAAAGCATTTGATAAGAAATGCAGCAGTGTGCATTTACAGCGTGTTTAAAAACAGATTCTAATGTTTGCACACAAAATGATTCATAACTGGTTCTTTGTCTTTGCCTTCCAAGATTAATTTTTCTCAGTCCAAACCTGTTAGTTTCTTAGACACTGATTTGGTAACGAGCATCCTCGCACTCCTTCAGTATCTGTTCTGTCCTCCTGCTCTCTCGCACGCTCTGTCCTAACATGACGTGACATCAGAAATCATCTTCATGACTCACATATTAGCAGCTTCTCAAATTATTACACAAGCCACTGTTAATGCATGGCTGCCAAATAGAGAGACACACACACACACCTGTGTTATTGATGTGGTGCTCTGTGAGTGAAGCATCAACTTTCTTCATCTGTGGCTGAAAATCCTCTAACGCTCAGTGATTAACACGTTTTCCTTTCTGTTTATTCTGTGCAGAAACCAAAGTGCAAAGAGGACGCGTCACAGTTTCAGAGAGGGATTATAAAAGCAGATGGTTCCTGTATTTCTCTGCCGTGCACAGTAAATAAGGACATTTTCCAAAATATTACAATATTACTTTAATTTTCTTTCAGCATTTTCGTTCAATCATTTCTTTATTTCTCCTTCTTTCTATTTCTCCGGTCTGGTTTCCTTCCCTTATTATCTTCTGTTTTTACTTCAGTTCTTTATTGTTTTTCTTCAATTCTGTTTTCTCGTCAGAAGGGAAATGTGGTTTTTACAAGCTGCCAATTACAACTTTCAATAAAAGATTTTACACAAATATCAACTTTATAAAAAGCCGTTGCACTCCAAACTGCGTGCGCCCTGTAATCATCTCAGACTTGAAACAGTCGAACAAGCTGATGCTCTGAGTAATGCGATTATATTATAAAGATGACGATGTGTTTAATAAGATTAATTAAATAGAAGGAATAAATATTGTGAGCCAACCTCTGAAGCTCAGTAATGAAAACATTATATCTTATTAGTGTGTGAAAACAACGCTTCATAGCTTCACAGGGAGTTTTAAAAACTGAGCTTTCCTGCAAATGACTTCTGGCTGCAGCAGTGTTTATCTTCACAAGAAAGGAAATAAGCTCATCTTCCAGAATGTCGCACTATTACTTACAAATTCTTCTTTATTTCTTCGTCTCTTTCCAGTCCTGCTTTTATTCATTTCTCGTATCCATTCTGGGGTCCTGGATGTATTTCTATGCTCGTTTTTGCTTCAGGCCTTATTTATATATTATTTATATCCTTTGTTCTGCTTTTCTAACATTTGAATCTTTTCATGTTATCTGTAGGATCAGAGGAATGAAGCTGTCACATAATATGCACTCACTGGACAGTTCAAAGGTTCAGGGTGCTGGTACCAGGTTGGATGCCTTTTTACCTTCAGAATGTTTTAATTCCTTGTGCCACAGATTCGAAAAGTTGCTGGAAACGTTCCTTAACACACCGTTGCTGCAGATTTGTCGGCTCCATGTCGAAGATGGAGGCCATGTGAGTACAGTGAACTAACTGCAAAGCTCAAGAACCCAGCTGTGGTGTTTAAACTGTGCTCAGCTGGTACTAAAGGGCCCAAAGTGTGTCAAGAACATATCCCCTACATTTGCCAAGGCAGGATGAATCGGTGGTTTCATGCTTTCCAAGTTCTCACCCGTTCATCCAAATGCTGCAGCAAAAATCAAGATTCATTAAACTGGGTAACATTGATGAGTGTGTGTGAACTGTAGCCTCAGTTTCCTGTTCTTATCTGACAGGAGTGACCTGGTGTGCTCTTCATGTTGTGTATTCAGAAATGCTCTTCTGCATGTCCTGGCGTTGCCTTTCTATCAGCCTGATCTCCTCTGACTTCAGACATCAAGAAAGCATTTTCACCCAGAGAGCTCAGAGAAGAGGTCATCTTGAACATGTTTACATACCTGAGTATACTGAGTCACAACCATGTGATCAATTCATTGGATATTTGTGAGCGGCCGTGAGGAAATAAGTAATGAATTGTTCTTTATTGTTTTTGTCTGGGCTAAGTTTTTGTTGCCAAATAGCTGTAACAAAGCTCCAAATCAGAACTCAAAAATCTGTTATAACATATCTGAAGAGATCGGAATCATAGCTGTGAACATAATGGCCTGTGGCCATCAAGACTTCCTAAAATAGCCTTTTTGAATCTTTTATTAATTTAACCTGCTAGTGAAAAACAAAATGGGCCTAATTCCCGATCAGTGTGTGGCCAGTCAGTTAGTCTCTTGTCTAATATAGAAAAGATTACTAGTAGCTGAGTTACTGAGTAGCTGTTGAAGAGTCCAAAGTTTTAAACCACAAATGTGAACTCTTGCAAGCTGAATACAGATTTTTGCATCAGTAAAACTTTATTATTATCTCCTGCCATAATACTCAGACCGGCCATCCTGGCATCAACCTCCATGTTGAGGTTAAGTCACTTTTCTTCTCCATTCTGATGTTCAGTTTGAGCTTCAGCCGGTCACCTAACTAACTTTATATTTTGGAGAAAGCCAAAATAACCTTTTTTAATACAAAACATGAATAATTCCTTGTTCCTTTATTGCCATGACTCAGGAGAACAATTTCAGTTAAAAAACACAAATATTCTGAGTGCCTAGGGTTAAGGTTAGGATTAAGGCTGATGGCTGCAGAGGATTAAACTAAGTTTAGAAAAACAACTTTTAGACTTTTCTCCAAATACTTTTCCATTTTCGTCATTTGGCTTAAACTGGTGGAACATTTCTTCCTCCCCTGTCCTTGAAACTTTAAAAATGCTGATCAGTCACCCAACAAAAACGCCGGTAAGGACGTTCAGAGCTTCATTTTGAATCACACTCTAACATGCAGCAATTTGTTTCTCATTTTTTTGGCATTGTTGCTGTTATTTCACGCTCTGATTTAGTTTAACCTCAATTACCTGGTTGGATGATTAGTCACAGTAAGATTACTCCTGCTGGATATTTCGAGTCCCTCTCTTAATAATGTGCTGATCTCAGAGTACTCATCGTCTCTGAAGTCACGACAGTAAATTTGGAAGCTTAACTTAAATCATGTGCATTCAGAGACTGTTTTCTAGAGACTGCAGGTTAGCATCGGCATGTGATTTATGTTGTGGAACAAGCTGTGCAAACGGCACAAATGATGCAGCAGATGACGTGAAGGCGACCAGTGAAGCTGCTGCGGCGCATGAAGCAGGGTATTGCTGCACTTCCACTGGTTGTTTCATCACTCCGCTCCCTCCCCAGTTTCACACCATCATTTACACATCAAGGCCTGGAGAAACAAGTTGTTTTCACTGTTTGCCTAAAGGTTATAAATACACAGCATAAATAAAACAGGACCATTCTGCAGTTCTAAGGAAACGGGACACATCTTGTTTACCACTCTAACAAATTAACACTGTGATTGGGGGAAAAAAAATGAGAACAACACTGACATATTGGAAATCGATACCAGTAACTGACTCTGCAGACCAGGCACAAGGTCCTATTTACCATCTCCAGCATGTCCTGTGTTACTCACCAGATTCAAGGTTTCCTGCTACAGACCCTCCCCCTCTTTCAATCTCATATATACGGGAAGGATGCAGCCACCGGTGGCCTTGCACCCGTCTTTCTCTCCTCGGCGGAGCCATTAAAGCCTTGGCTGCTGCTGCTGCTGCTGCTGTGGCAGACATCTCTCCAGATGTGCTGGAACAAGACCCCACGTTAGGCCTGTTGATGGGGTTGAACTGGAGGACAGACACCCTTTGGTGGAAATTAAACAGAAGCCAGCGTTGGCACAGAGCCTTATTAAGGTTATTCATAGTGTTGTGAATCTTGAGTTCATCAGTTTTATTTCTGCAGGGGAAACAAAAAAAGAGTACAAGATACAAATTTTAGTTTTAGCATTTTTTCATTGCTCCATTCACTGCAGCATCACAGAAACACTGCTTTAATTAACAACTCTAAGCAAGTACACGCACTCATTAATTGCTTTTTTAAAAATGTTTTTGAGTGGAGATATATCATTACTTATCATTTCAATTAAAGATCTTTGGCTTAGTCTCTCAAGGTTAGCTGTCAAATAAATAGCAGGACTAAAATCAAAGCTTCTGCCAGGACCTCAGAGTCTCTCAGTGTCTGGCACGAAGTCAGATGACACCAGAGAACCTTGATTAAATTTGTCAGACTACTTTTATATCCATATTTCTTTATATACTCTCAGAACTACACTCTCCCAACATTAATGCCTTAAATCTTGCTCCAGGATGTCGTGCAGTTTGGATTCAAAACGTCCTGAGGTGAATACTTACAGTTCAGAGCTGGTACACGGCGCCTTAAAGAGCATCTCCGTGCCAAGCACTAGACCAGTGCCAGGTTGGCATATTAGGTGGATGTGAGAACACAAAATAAAATGAAATATTACCTCTACATCTTCATGAAGGTCATATGAAAGTATATTCACTATGTAAAACACTTTTTTTGTGTTTCACATTTAAGAATTCCTCCTAAAAAGAAAGGAAAGTTGCTCACATGTCCAACAACCTCCTTACATAGTTGAGTTGAGCATAATATCCCCAAAGCTGCAGTGTGATGGTTTTTGGTTTCTTTTCTTAGTGATTTAGTTTCTAATCCTTTTCAGTCCTGATAGTTTCCCTTCTGCTCTTTGTTAGCCTTCCCTATAGACTGTAAATAAAAGATGGTCTGAAAACGTGAAGCCTACGGGGAAGTGCTGACAAACTGCTTTCTTTTTCATGGTCACCAGAGGGTAAATTCTCTAGCTGCAGGAAAACTCTGGGTTACAAAGAAGTTTATGGAAAAACTGCACTTAGCTCGTTGGATCTGTGACTTAACTGTAAACTCATTAAACATGCGCATGTTAGCAGTTAGCTAATAGAATATCTGTGAATATAGCCTTGCATGGAACATGAGAAGTGTGCCTGCATCAGCTGCATCTCTAAGTGTCTTCTGTTGTCCATTTAAAAGCTGTTTAAAGGTCTGTAATATTTAACTTTCTGAACTTGAAACTGCAATAAACTACTATTCTTTGGCTCATTGGAAAGTCGTGACAGACCTGTTTCTATGTGGTGAACTACCCCTAAAAACCTCACACCAGAGACAATTATTAAAGGCAGCTCATCTGCGGCTGTAATTCAAGTGAAAGTGGAAGTCTGTGAGACTCAGCTGTTTGAGAGAAATTTGTTCCAGGCTTTGATCAGAAATCACCGTTACAGTGATGATTTATTGAAGAAAGACGGGCCAGGCTCCCTGCCAGCATCTCAACAGGCAGGTAATCGGGTTTGTTGCCCGTTCGCCACACACTCATAAACAAGTGCTGCAGGCCACAGAAATGGGGCTCTGCAGAAGAAAGTATTGCACCACACAGTTATATAATACAGCTGTGTGAGCTAACATGTGCGTTAAATAACGTATGAGCAGCGAAGCATTCTGGGTGACTGCGTGCGCGCCACGAAGCAGATGATGTACAGCACGAAGGGTGGAGCTGGCTCTGATATTTATCAGGATCCCTTTAAAATTTTTGTCTGCTTACGTATTCTTTGGAGAAATTAATTATGGAAGAGAAACTGCCTACAGGCTTGATAAATCTTATTTTTTCCCTCAGTTTGATTCCTACAGGGTATCGATCCAGAGGATCTAAAATCAGATTCCTGCTCAGCCACAATGCCTGAGCACATCTCGGATGTCTCTGACTGCTGCACGCTGCTTTTATCAGAAAAGCTAAATCTAGTCCTTCGGCAGAAATTTAAAAATATTTAGAATTCATACAACAAATCATCTGTGCTCTGCACTTTGCAGATAAAAGCAGCTGTGTAGCTCATCAGGATAAACAGAACCCATGATTACTTGTGGTTTAAAAGGCCTCAGCAGAACAGATGGAAATCACTGCTGCGAAGATGAAATCAGTTCCCCCAAATTACCAGGGTGGTTTTATTTTTGTATTTTCTTGTGTTAAGGCGCTGCGGTTATTTCCTGAGATGTTGTTCTGGCAACAGATGTTGTCAAGCTTTTGCACGTCATTGTTTTTAATGGTTGGAAGCACCGCTCCCAGCTGGCTTTGTAAGGGTCTGAGCTACTTTGATGTTCGTATGTGGACACTTTGTGCACTCTTATCAGAGGCTGCTTTTTCGTGCTTTTGGATTATGGGCAGTGTAAAAGAAGGACATACAGGGGGACTCAAAAGTGAAGTTGGCAGGGGCGACCCCTCTGGTTGCAAAGACTCGTCCTGTCGTAGAGTAAATGTCTGCCTTGCTCTTTGGAAACACTCCTTGGATGAGTTTATGGTCTTACACGTTAGTTTGAGGCCATACTGAATAAAGCATGAAGATCATTTAATACATTTTGGTCCTTAGGATTCAGTATAAAGGATATTTTTACATGCAAACTAGTGAAGCGGCCTCCTGGTCCTCTTTCTGATCCTTGTTCATCATGTGCACTTTGAAAACACCAACATGGCTTCATAGTGCCACTTTACTAACAAATGGATCATGTCTGCATTCATACTTTTAAACCTCATTCTCCTCAGTTCTGCTACAAAGGCGCTCGATGCTAGTAAATTTAATTAACGGATTAATTAATCTACACTGTGGGTGGAGGCCAAAGGAGTAAGAACATGGATGCAAGTGGATAAAATGAGCTTTGTCAGGAGGGCGTCTGTGCTCACCCTTGGAGGGAGATGTGAAGCTCAGTTATTCAGGAGAAGAGCTGCTGCTCCTCTTCATCACTTAGGATGCCTCCTGGACACTTCCAAGTTGAGGTATTTTGGGCATGTCCAACCAGGAGGCTTTCATAGAGCATATTCAGGACATCCTGTAGAGATGATGTCTCTCAGCTGGGGAGAGGGAGGTCTGGGCACATCTAGGAATGCTGCCCCTGTGTCCCACACCCAAATAAGCAGGACAAAATGAATGAAGCTTATTTTTTCCCATCTGGAAAGGAAACCTCACTGTAAGTCTTCAGGCAGACAGCTGAAGCATTTTGTTTCTGACTGACGTCCTGTGGCGTTTCATTCATGCTTTATTTACCCTGAAGGGCACAGTTGGTTACAGAGCTCGGGCTGCCAGCTTTAACCTTCTCATCAAATAAAAGAGAAACTTTAAATACAGATATACAGCATCCAGTCTGGAGTAAGTGTTCTTTTGTGTTCTGCATCAGTTTCCACAGCGTTACCTCAGCTTTTAAGAAAAAGTGAATTTTGTTTTTATCCCCAGTGCAGACTGATAACGCAGCATGACGGCTGCACTTCATTGCACGATGGTAAATTGAAAACCCAAATCTTTCCACTCCTGTCACTCCCACTGCTCTTTTAAAAAAATCTTTGGCATGAAAAAAGTGTAATTAATCTCATTAAGATCCCTGAATTGGGTGTTGAAGGACTCATCCAGCGAGCCTCGGAGCCTAATTGAAATTGACTCCATAAAGGCTAATTCAGCTGAGGCGACACATTTAGCAGACACACATTAGTGTGGTGCATTAGCACGGCAGAGTCGTGCATACAACCTCCTAATGATGTGTGAAAACACAAAGCTGTGTCCTGATGCTGTGTGTATAACAGTATTGTGCTGCACTGCCTGGGACTGAAAGTAAGTTGAATCACAGAGACATTTAACTCCTGCCAGCGATCCTGCAGGAAAACGGATCTAAAATGACAAAGAGACATTTTGTCTAATGTGTGCAGCCTGATATGCAGCCATGCTGGCAGGTCTCCAGCCCAGCAAACTAAATTATGACTAAGCAGCTGTCATTATTTATTCAGTTAACTGACTCACAGGTTCATTCAGGGGTGACAAACACAAGGCCCGGGGGCTACAATCAGCCAAAGATCTGCAATCTGACTCAGTGGATAGCTTTGGGAAATGTTTAGGAGCACATAAATTTTAGACCAAATTTTCATGTTTTACAATTTTTCGTACTGATAAACTGATATTTCTTTCATTTACTACAGAAGTGTTTCTTTATAATGTACAAAAATTGAGACATACTGTTGAAACTGCACATTGATGGCAAGAGGGAAATTCACTGGTCCTGCCCACTTAAGATAAACGTATGGCTACCCACGATGTAAAACGAGTTTAACATCCCTGGGTTAGTTTATAAATGTCAGGAAAGAGTGAGCCTGACCCTTAGCAGACACCTGAAATTATTGTTTTTCTATGTTTCAGTTTATTGTTGAGGTCAGTGTTTAGTGAGAGAAGGGAACAGGTGGAGAGAGCACGGAGAGGTGGAGGTATGCTCTGGAGAGGAATGAAAATCAGTTGAAGAAGACAGAATGCATGAATAAAGTCCATTATTCGTCCTCCCCTCTATTCATTGTCCTCTGCTGGAGGTTTCTAACCTTGGGCGGAGCCTCTTGGAGCCACTGGTGTCATGTGCCACTGTGACACAAAACGAAAGCGGTAAGTTTAAGTCAGAGTGATGAGTAATATACCAAAGTAACCACCTTCTATTAACAGTTTTAATTCATTTTTTATATAAATAAATGCATAAAACCATAACTGTACATACTTGTGAGTAATTTCAAATTGAATTTGTGTTAATACTGCAGTACATCCACAGCCCACCAGTGGACCCCAGCCAGCACTTCGGGAATCACTGCTCAGGTAAAATATCACCAACTTCAACCTCTGCTCAACATAAAGTAATGAAATAAAATTCACTAGCTGGGCCCGCGTCCTAATTTAAGTTTGACAGCGTTTTAGTAGGTAAAGGTGATGCTTTGACATGAATTGAGCTGCGGTTTGGGGAAGGCCTCGAAGGGGACTGGCGACAGCTCCTGGGCCTGGCAGATCCCCGTGCACTAAATAGAAATGGAAAAGTTAAAGAATGGAGAAGGAGGGAGGGAGGGTGGGGCACGTAAACGAGAATGAGCAGCTTGCAGAACTGGGGGAACCTATATAGATGACAGCCGGAAGGAGCGTGTTTGGAGGCGTGGTCCTGCTCCTGAAATTCTGATACATAATCTCCAATAAAACAGAGACAGCACCACCCTCAACACAGTGACCTCCGTCAGAACAAGAGTTTGACTGTTTCAACATCTAAAGCTAAGAAACTTAACGTGATACCTCAGGCTGATTCAAGCCTGAGACCAGTATTGCCATGGCAACAATAAGTGCTGCTTTGAGTGGTGGCATTCATAAAAAAAGAGGAAACAATGGCTCTTAATTTGCAGTTTGCCCACCACAGTGAAAGCAATGAGAAGGGAAAGAGTTTTCAGAGACTGCAGTAACATGCTGGGAATATGCTCTTTCTGTTTGCCCGAGGAAACTGCCCCAACTAATGGTTTAACGAAAGTACTGAGCCCTGTCAAATCAGGAAGCCACTGCATCTAAGGTTTGCTACAGGTTTGCATTATATCAAGATTTCATACAACAGGAGGTTTGCTATGCTATCTACAGTACAACAGACTGTAGTCAGTTTGTCTCCTGTCATTTATTTACCATGTTATTCCAAAGACAAACATTAACATCTTTAAAAAATGTTGAAATTCTAATTATGTCTTGGTTTTCTTGGGTCCTTCAAAGTTACTCTGTGATATACTTGGTTGTAGAAAAATGAAATGTTCCCAGTGCTCATTAGATTTTAACACATACAATGCCAAAGAGTCATTTTTGGAGTCATTTTTATTGCAGAATATGTTGTTGAGTCTTACCGTGATCGCCTTGATATACTGTACATCCTATTGAAAGAGGATGTTAGGAGCAGATCTGATGTGGGGGAGAGTCACACCTTTCTGTGAACCATGTCAGATAGGAAGGACGAGGCTGATTGATTTGATTGGAGCAATGGAAGGAAGCACGGTTGAGATTTCATGATGAAACCAATCAGTGCACACAGGAAGCTCCTGTAAAGATTTACTTCTTTCTAACTTTCAGGAAGTGATACATTTCTAACCACTGACTTGTTGCCTTACACACTGCAGGAGGTTTAATGTTTTATACTTTTTATTGTGCATTCAGAAATGGCTGAGAAGGAAGATGAGCAGAGAGACGGTCAAGATACAACAAAACATTGTCTGTAAAATGGTTTGCAGATATGTAAATTTCTCTAAATGGGAAAACTCTGAGACAAAGTTGCAGAAGGAAACTCTTCCTTTTAGGAGTCAAAACAAAACGGTTCAGTGCCTTTGTTAGATGGAGAAACAGGCTGTGGGGCAGCCAGCAGGGGTCTTAGCTTGTAAACAAGCAAAATGACTCTTTTTTCTAATATAATTCCACAAATTAACAATCTGCTGCATCCAGGAGCAACATAAAAGGGTGCTGTTAGAATCACTGTGACACACTCATTTAGGGCGTTATCTGTTTCCTGGCAGTCAGCACAATGCGCTGCTCCTGTTTCTCCCTGCAGAGTTTGTTACTGGAGTTTGTGCCTTAATCATTTTCCTTCCCCATGGGCATTGTTCCTGCCTGCAGGACGTAGGGGTAACTCCACCACCCAAGCAGATGCTCATGAACAAACATTTAGACTTCGTAATTAATTAGTCTTCAATATATTTGCTCATGCATTTTAGAACCTTGAGAATACCAGCGCTGATTTAAGCACACATTTAAGAAAGTGGAAAAACTCTGATAAAAGAATCACAATTTATAGAAAAACTGATGCTCCAAATAAGGAATGTGGAGGATTTATATGTGAAATAATAAGGAAACAACAAATATAGTGTCAAAAAGTGTTTGCCTCCTTTCTGATTTCCTATTTTTATATGTTTGCCACACCTAAATGTTTAGATCATAAAATAAATGTAAATATTAGACAAAGACAACACAAGTAAACACAAAATGCATGTTATTATAACATAAATAAACTCTGGTGTATGAAAGCTGAGCTCAGTTTCTCTAGCCACACCCAGGCCTCATTACTGCCGCACCTGTTCTCAATCAAGGGAACTCTTAAATAGGACCTGCCTGACAAAGTGGAGTAGAACAAATAATCCTCAAAAGCATGATGTTATGTTTCAATCCGAGAGAATTCAGGAACAAATGAGAAACAAAGTAACTGACATCTTTCAGTCTGGAAAAGGTTATAAAGTCATTTCCAAAGCTGTGGGACTCCAGTGAACCAAAGTGTGAGTCATGATGAAAACATGGAGCAGTGATGAACCTTCCCAGGAGTGGGCAACCAAAATTACCCCAAGAGCGCAGCGCCAACTAATCCAAGGGGTCACAAGTGACCAGAGAATGACATCCAAAGAACTGCAGGCCTCCTTTGCTTCAGTTAAGGTCAGAGTTCATGATTTACAATAAGAAAGAGACTGGCCTGTAAGGCAGAGTTCCAAGACAAAAACCAGTGCTGAACAAAAGGAGCACAACAGCTCGGTTTTGTCAAAACATCTTAATGATCCCCAAGACTATTGGGGAAAATACTCACAAAATCTGAACTTTTTGGAAGGTGTGTGTCATATGTGAAGTAAAAATATCATAGCATTCCAGAAAAGGAACATCAAACAAACAGTAAAATGTGGTGGTGGTAGTGTGATGGTCCAGGGCTGTTTTGATGCCTCAGGTCTTGGAAGACTTGCTGTGGTTCAACCATTCACGACCTCAGGCTGAAGCACACTTGGGTTCTATAATAGAACAATCATTTATGGTGATCCAGGATCACCAATCACTTTTTCACACAGGGCCATGTAGGTTTGAATTTTTTAATCTTTTTCATCTTTGTCTAATATTTACATTTGTTTGATGATCTGAAAATATTGTGGGTAAAAACAAAACAAAACATGCACTTCAAACCACTATACATGATATAGTGAATGTCAGCAGCATGTAAGCATGTGAATCCTGTACAATATGGGATTATGGGATACAATGTGCTAAGTCAACTGTTCTGCTTGCTTAGCAGATCTGCATATTCAGATGATGTAGAGATTTTTTTTTTTCATAGCGTCAAAGATAATTTTTTTGTATTTAATTTAATTGTTCTGCCAATTGGAGACCCTTTCTCCTGGAAACTGTTTGTGTCATATTAAATATTAAATCCTGTGAGTTGTTCTGTGTTTTTCGAAGCTGACAACGATGCATGCTGTCAAAAACTGCAACTGAACTTTTGTTTCAAGAAAGAACTTTACTGGCTGCACTCCTACCTGGAAGATGGGCATTAATATGAAAGACTGTATATAAAAGGTGGATGTGACCACCATGATTGTTTTTAAAGCTTCTTTGGAAGTGGATCTATATCAGCTGGGGCTAAAGTTCAGCACCACCCCCAAGCTGTACTTCTCTTGTTTATGGACCAGATATGGTGCCAGCCAGGTTTCCTGTTGGACACTCATTATTGGGGCAGCCATGTGACCTCACTGAACATTCATTGATGTCATCCATTGGTTCTGGACTCTGTTTTGGTGTTTTGGCTACTGCCATGTTGGGTTCTGGGAGCCAAGAACCCGACAGTATCCGACATATTTGGACAGGAGACCAGAGCTGTGTCCCAATTCAGGGTCTGCATCCTTCGGAGGCCACATATGAAGGCTGATTATGTCACAGCTAGGCGACGAAGGCTGTCCCAATTCAAGGGCCACTCCAAATGTGGTCGACAAATGGATCCTTCATTTCCCCGGATTTGAAGGATGGGTCAGGTGCATCCTTCGTGGCCCAACCTATCCCAGAATTCATAGCACGGCCCAGCCAATTCCAGTTCCCAACAATGGCGGCAGCTACTTAGTTTTAATATTACTCTTATTACTCTTACTGGGTCGCAAAATAAACTTTTAGCATATTTTCAGGCGAGAATGTGGGTGTGTAAACTTCAAATATCTGCTCGATTTATCGAGACATCGCATATTTGCAAAAGTGCTCCGACGTTTTCAGAGACGTCTGTTACCCACCAGCTTGATCGCTGGCCGGGTGGTCGAGGCTCACTAGACCCGGCGAGAACACCGGAATTCCGGCACATCGTTTTCAGACCCCCTGCACTCTTTCGCTACTCAGGTTAAACATGGATATATAAGTCACTTAGATCACTTAAAAATGTTACTGTTTGGCTTTTTTCAGTGTTTTATTTGTTCCTGAGTTTGGCTGAGATTAAAGTTTTGGTTTTCACACAGCATCAAGCAGAAAACTGATTAAACAGAAGTGTGAGATGGTCGAGAATTTACTCCAATGTCCTGTTATATTTTAGTGAGCAAAGAGCAGACTGAGTTTATCAAACTCCACCGAGACAGCTGGCGACGCAAACGTGAAGGCTAGACCGTCCCATTTTACAGCCTCACACTTCCAGCTCTTTTTGGTCTTTGAAGGGCCCGGCCCACGGGTCCTTAGGCCCAGCCAATGGTTAGGGATGTGCTTATGTTTATATATTAGCAGATAATTAATGCTTTACTGAAGACTAAACCTTGATGATAGCAGAGTCTTTATAACCACACCTAAATGTCATTCCATCAGACACCATTAAACACAGCAACGGTCTGACCAACATGCTCTTTCAAATGCATTCAACACTTCTCTGATGGGTTTTTAAGAGAGAGGCAGGAATTCATAAAATATTTCCAGTCAACACAATATAATCTACTAGAATATTCTATTTGATTGAATATTTCTAAGTTGTTGTTACGAGCTTGTTGGAGCAGATGCTCTTTACAGGCCCCACAGAGTGAAAGCAGAAAGCAGTAACTCAGGATCTCCAGAGGGAGCTGTTAAGGCTGGGCTCAAAGCCTGCCCGGGGCCACTGCGATCCACCCTCATTGCCCCCCTGGGACAGCTCTGAATTGTGGGGTGAGGATGAAGGTGGACGTGGTGTCAGGGGTGAATTGCTTTTTAAATTCCATCAGTGTAATTCAGTTTCTGCTTTACCTGCCACAAAATACATGCAGGTTGATTTGCATAATGCTTTGGGTGTAATTAGCTGACAAGAAAAATACATAAAGGTACAAAGATTCAGCGCAGCTCACCTCAAGCTCTTCCCACTTGGTGTAAATGTTAAGTAAGAGGGAAAGCACTGTCTTCTCTGCTGGCATTTCAGAAATCCATCTTATCCTCTCCTTTCTGTTTCCAGGGAAACCGCAGACATGCAACACAATGTATCAGTGAGTCGAATATGACGTGATGAAACAGTGAAACAAGAGGAAGAGGAGGAGGCGGAGAAGAAGTGAAAAGACTTAGAAGGAATATTCCTGTCAGAGAAATCAAATATCCAAAAATAGGAAAATATAGACTCTCCTTCATCTTCCACATGCCGTCCTCTCCTCGCCTTCCTCTGCTTTCACTGTCTCGGTACACAGGTACACACAGAGAAATCACATCTAGTACTTCATAAAAATACCAATAAACTTATAGATCTAACTTAATTTAAAGGCTATAGAAAGTCAGTTCTTCAGCAAATATCATTTTTAAGCCTCCACAGATTAATTTTTGCACAATATTAATTTACCACCATCAACACAGTCTGGACTGGGAGACCAAGGCGGGGCACTAGAGAAGGTACTTGTTCTTCACCCCCTGACTGTCTACTTAGGCACATGGCCTTAGTTGAAGCTCCTTTGGGAGGATGGGGTATCAGGTCCGCTGTCAGGGACTGTTTGGTGCCTGTACAGCTGCAGGGAGATCAGGGTTTGGATTGTCAGCAATAGGCCACACTCATTGTCGGTGGTTGCTGGACTCTGCCAGAGCTGCCCTGTGTTTATAACTTTTGATGGACAGAATTTTGAGGCACTACCAAGAGCCAGTGGGCGTCTAGTTTGGTAGCCTGATCTGTTGTGCTGAAGAGAGAGCTGAGTGTGAAGGCCAAGCTGCTGATTTGCATCCCCACTCTCATCTGTGACCACAAGCTGTGTGTAGTGACTAGAAGAATGAGAATGAGCTTCTTCTGAAGGCTGTCTGGACTCAGAGATGGGATCAGGAGCTCAGGCATTCAGGAGGGGCTCAGAGCAAAGCCACTGATCCTCCACAGGTACAGAACCCAGCTGAGGATATGTACTTTTGAAACATGCTGTAAGAGAGAGAGGAATGTTTGAGTATGACCTCCACAGTAAACCTCAACTGACAGCCCAAGGAAACAATATGTTTGACTGAACCCACGTCATTATCGTAAAGCCTCCAGTACAATTTCACAGACTTAACAAATGTATGCTGTTCATTCTCAGAGTGCACAGGTGTGACTTTGGTTATAGCTTTGTGGCATGTTCTTGACCCTAAAGCACTAAAACTGAACCTAGTTCTCAATATGCACCTGAGGTACTTTTACTATGTTGTTTGTTTATTGTAGGATTCACTTTTTTTTTATTATTCGGTCTATCTCTGCCTGCCTATCTAGGTGTCAGCTATCTAAATATCAGTTTCTGCTCAATTAAATAAAAATAAAAGAGTAATGTATTTTTCTACAGGTGTGGTTACCATAACATTGATTAAAAAACCCAGCATGATAAGAGGTGATTAAAATAGTCTTCACCTTAGGAAATGTGCTTTTTGCCTGCTTGAGGGGCACTTTCACTCTTGATGCTTGAGTATGTTTTGCAGCTAATGGTTTTTGCACACCAGTAAAACTGTGAATGCAGGACTCTCATGCATTAGAGGTTTTTATATAAAACATCTCAGTGCTTCAGTGGGCATTATAACAGGGTTAGGGTTAGACTATTTTGGGATCTGCAGAACAAAGAAGAATGTAAGATGAAAATGGCCCTTCAGGACATACCGGCTGCAAAGTAATCTGATCAGTGAGGAAACCCACAGGCAGCTGAAAGGGCAACAAGAGGGAAATAAAATGCAGGCTTTTAGAAATGAGCATTTGTTGAGATGTATTTCTCCTTTAATCAGGCCCCTTAATGTCTCAAGACTTCATCGTCCCACATCATCCCAACAGAGCACTTTGCTCTCACACTGCAGCCTTACCTGAGTTTCTAAAAGTAGAATGACAGGCCGAGGCTTCAGGTCTGGATTCAGGAGACAGGCACAAACTCTGGATCAGGTGAGCGTGTTGTGCTGCTATATTCTCAAGCTGTTCGGTAACATGCACTCATGCACTGAGTACTTGTGTTTTGTCTTCCTTTACTCCCTTTCCTCTTCTTATTTTCCCCTCACCATCTAGCTAGCCCCTGTTGGAGGCCTCTTCCTGTTCAGGGAGTTCTTTCTTCCCACTGTTGTCAAGTGTTTTCTCATAGGAGATCATCTGATTTTTATATTTTCTCTCACAGTCTTTACCTTACTATACAGAGCACCTTGAGGTGAGTGTTGTTGTGAACATGTATAGTTTTGAATGAAACTGAATTGAATTTGTCACCCAGAAACAATTCTTACTTACACAGCACTGATGATTTTTGCGTTGCTCTCTGTGTTTCTGGCACTTCAAGTAGGGATATTCACCAGGACTAGATATCTATTAATAATAAACTATATATTGCATAACAATTCATCCATGCAACAAAGAGCAGGGTGCACAGCTACAGTGATAGAAAACCTAACAGAGAGTTTGTGTTTGTGCTTTGAGCCATTATATTTATCCCTTTTCTTTCTTTGGCAGCTCAGCCTGTGACATCTCTGTGGCCCAGCGTGGGTGAAGCATTACAATCATAGTAAGGATGTAAGATACACAAGGGAAAAAAAAGTTAACTCCCTCTGGTGCAAGGAATCCAATCTGATGAGAGGAGAGGAGGATGGGGGGGATTGGCTGAGGCTGAATGCTGTGGGGTGGGGGGAGGGGGCCTCATCCAACATGTATGAACAGCAGGATTAGAGCGGGGATAGTCCTGAGAGCCAAGTCCTGCTGTGTGCCTTTTTCCTGCATTACATCACAGCCTGTTCATGGGAGGTTTTCTAAATGGCTATCATTTTACTCATCCAGGGAAAGACACTGCTGCGGGCTCTGTTTCTACAAGCATAACACAAATATAGTAACACCATAGAAGAAAAAATAGAAATGAAGGTGCGGCCTTTACGTCAGTAATGGCAAATTGTCTTTTTAGCAGGAAAAACAAATGTTTCTCGCTGCCGATCCTTCACTTCAGTACTGTATATGTCAGTCAGCTGAACTTGCTCAAGCAGCACAGTAGCCTATCCACAGTCTCCCTAGCCCACCTCCCCCCTTTTTGCAGACAGGGCGCAAAAACGCTCCATAAATTCTCTTTGGGTGCATTACCGAGCAAGATGGCGCTCTCGCTGTCAGCACCTCGGATAGCTCCGGCAGCTCTGACAGAAAACTGAACGTTTGTCCCGTTTTTATTTATTTTGCAGAGGTGTCATTGTGTGAGATGTTCGCTGGGAGCTCTCAGGTGATGTGAACGGCATCCAGGTGTCGGGAAACTGAGCAGCCAAAGAAGAAAGAAGAAAAGGAGAGCCACAATCCACAAATCAGGATCAAGTTAACAGTACTTTTGCAGAGGTGAAGGAAAAACTAGATTTTGGAGGTCGGGAGAATTTTTATTATTATTTTATTATTTTTTTAAAATATTTTTTGAAAAAGTCCTCAGATTGTGGTGACTTTATGTTGAAGGAGGACTGCGTCTCTGCCCGCATCTGTCTTAAATCACACCGATAAGAGGAGGAATGGAGGGGCGCGTTGCGAAATGGCATGGGTCCGCTTCGGAAGGGAGAAATGAAGCCACGCTCGAGAAATAGTGTCGCCTAATTTGCTTTCCTCCGAGTCCTGCATTTGCTTTCTCTTTCGGTCATTGCCACGCCGGCTGTGAAGATGCTGGCTCTCCTGATGATGATGTCTTCAGGGTTTTTCAGCCCCGGCTTTGCTCTCAGCTCCCATTTCAGCTCAGGTGAGCCGACGCAGACACTGTGCTTTTATTTAAGAATGCTCCTTAAAGCACTGACAAAGCGAGCACATGTTATCATTACTGAATGCACATCATTATATTCTATAGAAACGATGTGATATCCCCACCTGCGATTGTGTGTCCTTGCATTGGGAGGGAAAAAGCGATTTAATGAGAAATTGTGGCTCCAGCGTGTAAACGATGCCTATTTTTAAAACCTCTACACACACAGCTCTAATATTTGCCTCCATCCAAAACCTCAGGACAGCTGAACAGTTCAAAGGTGCTCTGGGTGGAAAGGTGAAAGGCGGTAGGGAAGTTGAAAGGTGAAAAGCAATTGTGGGAGCTGAGGAGCAGAGGCTTCCTCCTAATTGGAGCAGGGAGAGGAGGAGTAGGCTAGCTGGACTTATCCAATTAATGCTGACAAAGGAGAGGATTATGGGAGACAATGAACGGAGGCAGATTACCTCACATAACGATGAAATAATCAGAAATCACCGGAAACCAAAATGCTTCCTTTTTTATGATTCAGCGTGAGCAACTGCTGGCCTGTCATTTCGGTGGTTTCTATGGCAACCAGGAGGCAGCAATCTGTAGCATTCCCATTTTTTTTCTGTACACCTGTGAATAATACATGAATTTATTCCTACTGTCTACAACAGCACTTTCAGTTTTTGGACCGCTTTTTTGAACATAAAGCCTTCTGTGAGCCATAAGTCTAATGCGCATGTCTGTTGTCTTCCCTTTGCTATTCGCCAAATATGCTTAAGTGCATCCCCGCCGCCTTCCTTGCAGTGGCTACAATGGTTTCATAATGCCCTCCTGCCCTTTTCAAAACACATTATCTGAATTGCATAAATCCCTCTTCCCCCATTCCAACATTTAGCCTCTGCAGCATTCGGTTTGTACCAGGTCACTAAATGAGAAAACAACTCTGTATTGTCAGAGTCCCATTTGCTCAAGAATATGAGTCATGACCTGTTTGTGTGTTGTGCCTATAAAAGTGCTGAATTTAATGCTTATATTTTGAGTTGTCAGTTGTGATGCAAATGCATCTTCCCCATATGGTTTTATAATTTAGAGTGCTATGTTGTGACCAAGGTGTATCAGACTCTCTCATGTGGGACCAACATATAGAAACAAAGCTGGCCCAGGAGCCAGAACCCAAAGTAACTACTTTGCAAAGTGTATATATAGACAAGTGATGACATTAATTACTCAAAAAGTGAAAACAATGGATAATTAGAAATATTTCTACAGTAGATGTTTGCAGGTGGTTTGAATCATAGAGACGTAAAAAAGATTTTTTGTTTAGCTGCAGAAACTCTACGTTTCTAAGTTTATCCCATCTTATCCCAGACTATTTATCATGTGTATTGTAGTGTATACACAATATATTGTATTTGACTTGGACCTGTGCTGTCAGCTTCTTTTAAAAAGAAAATCTTGGCTATAGGTGAATTTGATTGGCCTTAAATGTAAATACTTGCAAACTGGGTTGCTGCTCTAATGTACCTTGTGTCAGTTTGAGCTGCATTTATGTGGCACGTGGATTAAAAAGAGTTTGACATCCCTTCTCTAAAATAATGTCAAAGGAAAACTGAGAGATTTTTCAACCAATAGACCAATTTGTCATGTAGATTTGGGAAATGCTGACTCTCAATAATTTATAGTAAATCTACCTGTCTTTACCTCAGAGGTACAGACTGTATATTAAAGATGGACTTGGCCCACTGGTTTTAGATTCTGGGTTTTGAAGCATTTTAGCAGCTGCTGTTTTAGGGGGCCTCATCCAATTTTTTATGTCTTGATAGATTAGCTGTTGTGTTCCTTTTTGCTTTTTCTTTTCTTTGCGTAATGTTTCAAATGCAGTTAAAAATGTAGCTTTTTTTTTTAAATAAGGGAAAAATCAAGAGTAAATCAGCATGTACGATTAATCGAGTCTTAACAGTTTTAAACCAAAACCATACATTGTCGGTTCCCAACCAAATAAAACAAATTTATTGATCCTTATTGTTTAGGAATGAGGATGGGAGGGTTAGCTAGTGGAGGGTGGCAACTGCAGAAGCTGCCTGATGTAGCTGAGAAATAGAAATGTCAAAGCAAATATGATTATAGAAGGACAAAGTGAAAGAGAGAAGGCTCTCCCTGTGATGACCGTTGTGTAAGAGGGCGGATACAGGGATGACATCACAGCCCAGTAAAGGCAGGGCTTGATGATGATGGTGTGGGTGATTTTTACTGGCAGCGCTGGCTCGTTTCCCGGGCCCCAGGTTATCCATTTCATATTTCTCAGTGGGCTCTTGGCTACGCATACAGCAGCACGCTCTAATTACATGGACACAAAACAGAAGGGGAAGCAGGACACGGCGTGTTTGAAACCCCCAGCAGACCTTCATCTCTACAGGCTATCACTAAACAACCAGGTCGAGCTGCTGGAGGACGCAGGCAGGGAGCCAGAGGAGCAGGTAAAACCCAGTTGAGAGGGGTTGTTGACTCGAAGATGTATGACAGGAGTTGGTCGAGGAGGGCGTGTGTTGATCTTTGATCTTCACACTGAGGAAAAAACTAGGTTGCATCCAAAAATCAGGGATTAAATGTGATCGAGCAGCTGATGTTGAAGCTTTGATGGAAGGGGAAGCTCAAACTGGTGGCAACCTACAGAAGTGCAAGGTACAAAGCTATGATTATAATTTAAATTCATGCTATTTACAGCAATTGAAAAGCCTCTAAAAGCTTCCTCCTCTGATCTGCACCTTAAAACCTCCTGTTAGGAACAGCTCTCCAATACTCACACTGATGTGAAGAGATGAAAGGACTGTGTGAGTCTTTGCAAGCACAAGCTGCTTTTTTTCCAGTTGTGTTTTCAGTTTCTGCAGAGCAGCTTGTTAAAAAAATCATTTCTGTACTGAAAGACCGGGAGTGTCTTAAGTGAGGCTGCAGCAAACATGCCTCTGATTACTAATAGCTTTTGCACTCAGAGAGCTTCTTTGTGTTTGTGCGTGCATGTGTGTGTTCGTCTGAAGAATAATCGCTTCTGATTACACACAAACTATTTTTCTAGACGGAAACAAACAGCCTCCTACGCACGTGTCTCCACCTCGGTTCAAATTAAGATCCAGCTGTTGTGATTTAAGGTGAATTCCTGTCAAACTCAACTTGTTTTAGAAATTCTTGGGTTGCATTAGTCGAAAAGCACAAACGTGCTCTCAGCACTGATACGTTAATAGCTCGATGCAACATAAAGATGCCGTCAGCAACAGCCAGGCTGTTTACCATTGTCTGAACCCTGAATCCTTTTTACCACGGCGGCTTGTAAACACTGTACATCTGAAATATGTCCAACATATTGTGGACATTGCATTATAACTGCTGAACCTGCTGCACAGTTAAGCTTCTGTACCTTAAAAAGAGCACAAAAGGTTAAGATCCGGCAGTCTCTCACATCTAAAGACAGCGCTGCATAAGCCAGAGTTTTTAGTTATAGACTATAAGATTTTGCAAAGACTGTGGATCAGTGTCTCAAACACTGCAACCAGAATCTTATAGGGATTATTTCACGTCTATCTCAATAGGCCTGTGCTACAGATCTGCAGGATCTTGGGTTTAGCAATGGAATTTCAGATTTAACCCAGGGTTATTTTATTTATTTATTTAGAATTAGGGAGGTGCTCATTTCTTAACAGGCTGCATTCACAATGGTAACAAATGCTGCAGACCTAACTGGCCCCAGAGCAGGTTCAAAATAAGAGACTAGTCGTTTAAATGGAAAATGAGATTGTCTGATGTCTCAGTGTTTTTTCTCATGAGAATTCAGTCGTGAAAAACAACGATTTTTAGGACGAGCTCTATTCTTTGCCAGCTTTCTTGCTTCTGCAAACAATTGTAGCCACGTTGCATTATTTTACAAGCCTTAATATGATTCTATAATCCTAAAACATGATTCTAAGCTGTGCGTGTAGCAGGCAGAATGTGGACTCGGGATGCAGGAACAAATTCAAAAGGCATCTTTAATGGTGTTACCTGCAATAATAAAAAGCATACATGAATAGAGGGCAAGAGCTGGGAAACAAAAGAGTGGAAAACATGGATTCAGAAAACACACACACCATGAGAGAGGACACAACAACAGACAAGGGGAGACTCAGACAATAAATATACATCGGGTAATAAAGAAAGAAGAATCAGCCACGAAATACAGCGGGAACAAATCAGGCATAACAGGAAAGGGGAGGTTACACTCAACACAATGCACAAAAGAAAAAGAGACTGCCAAAATAAAACAGGAAATGGAGGAACAGAATCGATCTTCAACAAAACCAAAGGAAGGAACAAAATGCATAAAACAACAAAAACGTCAAATAACAACAGAAGACTAAAGCCTGCTTATAATCCCTTCACAACAACAGATGTGTAATCCACCAAAACTCAGAACCCCGGATCCAAGACCCAGGGACCGTGACAAAAGGAAAAGCTTAATTTAAGTAAAACCTTAATTTAATTATAGTCAGATCCTCTCTTGCCTTAAGGATCAGGTAGTGATACAGATAAGTCTGTCAGCTTACACGGCCAGCTTTCTTTTCTGGCATTTATGCAGCACTTCTCCAGCCTTACTGACCACCAAAACCACTTAAAGTGCACAAGGATTCATAGCGCGCGCACACACACACACACACACACACACACACACACACACACACACACACACACACACACACACACACACACTGGATGAATGCAGCAGCTCTGTTGAAGTATGGCACGTTTTATTGTTTAACCGCCTCAGAGTTGCTTTTAATTTCTCAAATATTTTCACTCCTCTGCCTCTTTGATGTGAGAACAGTGGGTTGACTTATCACCCTGATCACCAGCTTCTTGTGGAGGTATCTTGGCATGTTGGACTTGCTCTGTGGCTTTTGACCACAGCTGTGCTTGTGTGAGAAACAACACTGCACAAAGTGGACGCGACACTGGGTGAGAGAACAAAGAGAGTGCTCCTGTTGATGGTGTTTGCCTGATGATAATAAAACTTAAGATGTGTTTGATTTTCTCAGAATGTTAAAAAGAAGTTTTATGATCTCTTAATGCCAAAAATTTGAGATGATAGGATGAAATATTTGGAGAAGTTGTTCAAAGTAAGGGCTCCGATAATTCAGTGACTGCAGGAACATCAGGAGCCAAAAGTCTGATGTTTAATGTGCTTTAGTTTTCTCACAAAACAAATTAGAGCAGAACAGAAAGTTAAACATTCATCCCTTTGGATTTGGGCGTGTGTCATACCAGCTGTGTGTAAAAAGAGCTGTGATGATTTTAACGTCTCGTGGCGATTCAAAGGCAAACTCAATGAAATAATAATGAAATGTAATTCTTCATTGATTCTTGTGGGGAAATTGTCTTGTCTTCTGCATGGTGGCCAGGGTCACCCGTAACACAGCAGCATAATAGACTCATCAGGGTCCAGCTTCCTGCCTCTCTGCTGCCGTACAGAGATGGTCCAGCATGAGGCTCTGTGTTGGCCAGCAGTGTGATTGCTGCTCTGTAAATGAAGTGGGATTCATCTTAGTTCATGGGTGTGTGGGAGGTGGGACCACCTACTACTGAGCTGAAGCCACACTTAATTAAAAAAGTGTCACGGTCCACGCAGAAGCTCTTTTTCCACACAGGAGCACTGCTTTAAAATGACCTCCTGTCCAATATCAGTGTTTCCAAAACCACGGTGACTTTGATTTATATTAGTAGGTATTCAGTGTTTTTTGTAGCTGCCTAACGTTCAGTTTTTATACGCATGGCTGGGTCTATGTGCATCTATGTGTGGCTCTGTGACAGACTAGTGGTTAGCCCAGGTTGTACTATCCCAGTGAGCATATAGAGCAATACAAGCTGTTTCTTTGCATTGCTTTCAGTCCAGTAGAAGTCAGAGCTCCACAGTTACAGAAGATGCCCCCACTGATCACTAAGGCAATCCAAAGAGCTTTAGCAGCAGTTGGCATGAGCTAGTCACTAACCTTGCTCACAGCAAACAGGCTGATTACAGCTGATTACAGTGATCAGCTTCTCCTTTATTTTGATGTTGGACGACAGGTTGCACACACATCCACCTGCTCTCTCGTTTATATAACAGACTCAACGGTAAAACAGTGCATAAGCCCTAATGATGATGATAATGGATCACTAGAGCTTTAATTTTTACCACAACGGGAGTGTTTCACCTCCTGATCCTCTCATTGATTGTTTCTGTAGATATTTCTGCACAGCTGGAGAGTTTTAGGTTCATTTCTGCTCTGATTTCAGATGCAGCGGTGCCCTTGAGCAAGGTTTATTATCCTGCGACTTCCATCTTACCCTGTTCTGTGTCTGACTAATGGGATGGATGATGGAGTGTGACACCCATCGCCTCTTTAGATCTCTTCTGTGCTTTCCCTCTAGCTCTGTGCCTCGATCCATGTCTCTGCAGGCCCTGATCAGGTCCACTGAATTTCACAGTTGATCAGAGAGATTCTGGTGTTGTTGACTAAATACACAGCAAGCCTGATGGGTGTTTCGGCCTCAGAGGCAGCTGAAATAAAAGTTATGTTGCCTTCCTGTCATACAGCATGTGGGATGTTTTAGCACTATGGACAGCTCCTGATATGAAAACAAACGAGGCCCTGAGTTGAAGAACAGAAGGAAGTTTTGTTTTTCATTTTTCTGGCCTAAAAACTGAAAGTGCGAATCCATTATTGATCTTGAAAACATCTCCCAGCGAGGCATAATTAGCAAGGCTTCTGGGGTGTTTCAGTATTTCAGAGATGACCTATTTGGGAAAGTCCAGTTTAGCCACGGAGCACAAAAGGGAATTTTCAAACTCAATGAACCTTTTTCTTGCAAACAAACATGCGGGCACAAAGTGTGTCTCGCTCAGCTCTCCCCTCTTATTGGGGCACATGCCCTGGTATTGATCTGTCATGTCCAAGTAAAATTTATGAGTTTTTACAAGCATGTGTATTTGGCATTGGATTTAGACTGATAATGAATGGAAAAAGAAACATTATATTTAGACGCACAATATTAAAGCAATGCTCCTAACCCAAAATACAAGCTGCAGAGCACATCTTGCCAGCATGTCCATGAATGAAAAATAAACTATACATTTAAATACTGAAAAGGTGAATCAAGAGGCACTTGTAAACTTCTCAGAATAGTTTTTTTAAAAAAAGGTTTTAGATTAAATATGTTTCGGCTTAAATAGCTGAAGCAGGTCATTAATATTTCAAGTAAACTGAGCAAAAACTGCTACGCAGGTTAGAGAGGAAGCTGGGCTGCTTCATACACATGAACACGCACCAGGCTCCTCATGCTGAACATTTTATATAACACATTTTTTACACAGCAAAACAAACAAAAATGCCCACTATTGCCTCAGTACATTTTTTTTTTTTTGTCTAGCAACACCCGTGCTATCAACAAAAGGCAATGTGTGCGTTCCTAGAGCCTAAAAATGGGAAACGCATTTCCCTTTTCCAAAAATATTCTGAAAATGTAATTTCTTAATAAAATTCAAATCCTGTGTGCACCGCCATGTTTGCTTGCTCGAGTCCATCTCGCTAACTGTTGCTGGTGCATTGCTGCATTTCTTGGCATTTTTTGCTCACCAACTGTCGATTAGCAGAATAGTGTGAAAGTGTTGGCAGGAATGTGGCTGCATGCACATTTGGGCCTCCCATCAATGTGCTAATAGAGCAAGAGTGAAACCAAATGGGACCAACTGCTCAAAATATTATTCTAAAGAACTGCTGTGGTCAAAAGAGACATTCTTGTTAAGAATGCATATAAATGATAAACCTTGTATTGAAATGTAAAATTACAAGCATGTTATTACTTGATGCACCGCTCCAACCTCTAGGCTGTGGCTATAATCGCACCTCCAAGTTTTCCCAGTGCTTTTATTCTGAAAAGGAGCAACTATGTGGTCTAACAGGCAGCCATCTCTGGAGTGCAGCTGTAGTTATGGTTGAGCCTGTGCACATCAGGATTAAAAAACAAAGCCTAAAAAAGCAATTTGTCCCCCGGATGAAACCATGCTGTCTATTATTTCTTTTATGACTTTGTCTGTCTGTGCAATCATGAGTGTACTGCAGGAATAATTCCATTTCCTAGTCTCTTTTTAGCCTCTCAGTCGTGGCATTAATGGCAAATTGACTTGCTATAAAGTGAAACATCCAGTTATCGTCTTTGCCCTGTTTAGTCTGTTTGCACAAGAGAGGCTGATCACTACACTACACAGTCAGCACATGAATGGAGCCCCACACTGACTGATTGGAGACTTTTTGCAGATTCAATCAATACACGACGATGCTGATCGCTTTTAATCCTCGTCTTGTCTGCCGCTTTATGTAGTTTCCTTTATCTTCCTCAAGCCTTTCTTCTTAATGTCTGTCTGTACCCACATCTCTAAATCTATCAATCTCCTCCTCTCTATGAATTGTTTAATGGAAGCCCTCACAGTCCGCACAGTATCACAGCAGGTAGCTAAGCTAGTTATTTAGAAGGATTTGTCATTGGCCAAGCTTAGCTGGCTGAGCAATGGGGTGACTGGTTTTCAGACTCCAAGTGCATCCTAATGCAGAGAGAGATGGAGAGGGTGTCGGCAGAGGAATAAACATGAGACAGAAAGATGAAATCAGCATGTGAGTGAAAGAACTGGGCAGACTGCGATACAGATGTCAAGCTCTGTGTCGGTCAGGACACCTAATGTGTTACTGTGGTTTTAATCACTATAGGTGGCTGGTAAATGTCTTACATTGAAATGCAGATAATTCAAAGAGCCATAACAACTACGCTATGTCACAGCGCACAGTGCACAGCGCTGCAGGGACGGCACTTCTGTAGGTCACACTGGAATTTAGAAAAATTGGATTTTAGACGTGTGGTTGAGGCAGACAGTGTTGATACAATAATGTTGACAAGCTGAATTATTCTTTTTAAGCATCGATTTTCTAACAGAGAGAGAGAATTCAATTTATTTTATTTTATAGATTAAAATGTGAAAATGTCTTAAGCTGCAGTTAACCACAGAAATGTATTTTAGGCATCATCTAAAAGTTATTTCACAATTTACACTCTTAAAATTATGAAAGCCTTGTTTCCCCAAGTCACTGCAGTGGAATTCCTTCTTCTGAATCACAAGGGCAATTATTATTATTATTACTATTGGACAGCAAAATAGCCTTTTCATGCTTATTTATCCTAATTACTTGCTTTTATGCTGGTGATCATGTATTTTATTTGTAAACCAACTGGTCTTATAAAGTGCTTTTCAGCTCTCAGGGCATTTTCTACAACACGCCATTTTTTTACTCACATGTTCATGCAAACACTTGTTTCTATGTCAGAGTGTGTTCTATCTATTATTCTACTCCAGTGAACACACTGGATACTTTGGCAGACTGAAGCAACCAGACCGCCCGCTCTACCTCCTGAGCCACCTGGTTAGCACTTAGATTGCCATGGTTACTATTTTATAAGAGCCCAATTTGCCAACAACTTTTCCCAAACATAACAGTTCATTTTATGGCGTAAATCTAACCAAGCACCTCTTAGTACCTAAATTGAACCAGAGAATGAAAGTAAATGTAAAATGCAAGCAAATGGGGATACAACTAGTACACTCAAAACACACAGAGTTACTAAACAGCTGCTTTAAGACCTCTTGCTTTGTTTGTGTAGTGAGTAAAACAGTCAAACAAACCGATCAGTTTACAGTCAAAATAGTTATAAACCAAACTCAAGAGAAGAAAATGAAAAAACAAAGGAAAATGGTTGAAGCCCTTTTGTTTCATGTGGACATTTTCAAACTACAAAGTTGCTGGTTTGTGCGTTTCAGGGCGAAGGTTGTTCTGTTGTCTGTTTCCTTCTAACATGGCTGCCATGGAGAAAAAGAAAACAATGTCAGTGACCAGTTGTTCACAAAGCCTTTATTGCTGCACAGATCAGAGGATCATTAGCTGACCTGAGCACCAGGCTCCTCATCAATTCTTTTCAAGGCACCGTTGAAACCAGCCACACGCTTTCTGTTGTAATTAAGACTTCTATTAATGAACCTTATCAGTTATAATTTTGTGACACCAGGCTTGTACCATGCCACAGCTATTTAGGATGCACACACAATGCGTGCAGGTAACACACTCGTTTGTGCTCCACGCTTCGGATGTGGCCAGGTGTTGAAACAGAAGCAGTCAACAGGAAAATGACACAACTCCTTTGTCTTTCTGTCCCTTGTTGTTCCATTTCGAGCTCCGCAGCTCTTCATCAAACAAGACAGAAAAACAATCGCAGTAAAAATAAAGAAAGGAAGCAGATAGGTGAAAAATTAAAGCAAAAAACCAACATAGAGCTCTCTTTGTAAGACAAAGATAGATGCCTTATGTAAGACCACAGAAATAATGACTGCAAACTTTAAAATTTAATGAAACGGTCCACTTAAAACCATCTGACGTCTTCTTGAGAGATGCGGTTTCTGATTATCTTTGCAAATATGTAACCTTAAAAACATTTAAGTGAGGTTGAGGTAATTATGTCTCCTTTCCAATATCTGCATACCGGCCTGCCCTTTGTCACAGCAGGCCATCCTGTGTGTGCTGCCAGAGACACAAAACTAGAGAAGGAAACATCTGTAAAGCACTTTCTGCAGTGTCAGCCTCAGATGCAGTGAGAGCAGAAACCACAAATGAGTGAATCATCCATTTTACCAACTCCATAGCATCCTTCATCTTATCTTTATAGCTGCATGATGCTCTTCAGGGAATTTAGTGAGTAAAAAACTGATATGGGATATGCCCATACCAGAAATCACATATGATTTATTCTCCTTGTTGTGCATGAGTCAGCTTTTTCATTGGCTAGAGGGACTTTTTTTTTTTTTAAAGGACTTGTGCTACAGACACTAGCGTCTTTCTTATCACGAGGAATCAGTATCAGTTAAAATAATACAAATCTAAGTTACAGGGCATCATTCATTTGTCCTAAACAGTTATCAACGCATAAAAGTACTCAAGCAGATCACATTTTGGCCCCAGCTGAATTGGTTAACCTTAAAAACATTTAAGTGAGGTTGAGGTTATTTAGTCTCCCTCCTAATCTGTAAACCAGCCTATCCAGGGAGAGAAACCTGCAACCTGTTACCAGATTAGCTTATAATTGCATCACACGTTCCCCTTAATTTTCATATTGAAACATAATCAGCCTTTTATGGTGTCACAGCGCTACTGTGGTGAATATTTGGTGCACATGCATACTTTTTAGAGTTTATGAAATAATTTGGTTCACAGCAGGTTTTCATTGGTGCTGGTTTAGCTCAGTGGTTGAGCAGCAGCAACATGCTTCAAGCCTAAATGGAGTGGTCTGGGTACAACTCCTTCCCCCACTCTCTGTCTCCTTTTCATGACTCCTTCACAATAAGAACAATCTCATAGGTTATCAGTGAAACTTACCCCCCCAAAAAAGCTCTTTAGTGGCTCTTCCTAATGAAGAAATGTTTGATTAAGGTTATGAAATGCTTATAACTAAAAGAAACAATACTGGCTATCTGAGTCAGGGACAAACAGAAGCTTCCTGACCTCAGGTTCAATGTTTTGTCCATCTGTTCATCCACCTCGACCTCCTTCATGGCTCCTTTGCTCCTGTCACCACTAGAAGTCAGTGCCCCCTGGCTTTGACCCAAACAACTAGTGGTGCCTCACACAACACCTAGAATTCTTTATAATCTTCAGAAAATATAGTATGTAAATGAGCCCTTATCAAAAATACCTAAAGATGTTACTTTACAACAACAACAGATTATTAATAAAAATTAAAAATAAACGTCCGTGGGAGAAATACAGGGTCATTAAAAAGCTTTTTAGCTAGAGGTTCATGACCATTTCATCTGTATGATGGCAGGCCTGTCTCTCTGCTCATAGCAAAGGTGGCTCTGAGCAGAGAGATGGGGCTATTAATTTATTCATAAAGTGAATTAGCACACTGGCATGAGCCACTAATGAAACTGCACACGTGTAGTAGAGGTACCACTTGCAAAAAACCCCTCAACCCAACAACAACTTAATTTCGGTTCAGAGTTCAAAAGTATTGAAGCAGTTTTGATTAGATTGATATGGTTTGTATGAGATTTGATTATATATGTGCAGATTTTGTGTCCCTGTGAGCACTGAGTGCCACAGGATGAGTCTTATAACCCTGAAATAAGTTGCCTTGCATTAATTAGACTCATGTAATAAAGTCGGTGGCTAAAATGAGCTTCAGACACTTCTACGTTGTGTCTTACAATATAAATAAGTTGATAGCATCCATCCATCCTCTTCCACTTATCCAATTCAGAGTCATGGGTGGGCTGGAGCCTATCCCATAGGGCGAGGTACACCCGGGACAGGTCGCCAATCTGCCACAGGGCTAACATGAAGAAACAGACAACTGTTCACACTTAAATCCAAACCTATGGCCAGTTTATCACCAGTTAACCAAACACAGTAACTGCATATCTTTAGACATGGAAGCTGATACCCCACTCATGGACTCTGGAAATGCCCCAGAGGAGGCAGTTGTCAGGATTTATCCAGAGCTGTTATTCAGCATCATGCTGACCAGAGGAGCTTATTGGAAAATCAAAAGCAGGGTTTAGTTCATTTATAGTTAGCCTTTTACTTCTCGGGATTCAATTTAACCTTCAAATGGCAAACTGTTATTTCCCCCAGTCCCGTTGGCTTGTCATTAAGGGAAACATAGATTGTGTAACTACCTACAAAACAAAGTAATCCCTGCAAGGCCATAGAAAGTAATGTTGGCGCTCTCTGCCATTCTTTTAGCCTTAAAATGATCAAATAACTGTCTGAAGGCATTTCAAAGATTGCTTCTGAGTGATAAGACTTCCTTCTCAAAGGACTTTTGATGAAGTTAAACCACTGAGCAACAAAAAAGCCTGCTTTACTCCACGTGTGAGACCTGCTCTAGAACATGGAGGACTTATTTATGTCATTTAGTTCTTCCTGAAGGGTCCACTTTGACACATGGTAGGTCTGCATGGCAGTTGACCTGTGAGGTCAGCGCCACTGACCACCCACACAGCCTTTTAAACCGCCATCTGCATCAGTAGCTGTTAGACTGCAGATACTCCATCAAACCATCTCCATGGAAACACATCTTCCTGGCTCAGCACTGCCATTCATCACAGGTTAATTCAGCGTTTTCAGAGCCCTTTTTACCAATCAGCATCTGAGAAAGAATAAAGTCTCTCTCTCTCTCTTTTCTCTTTATCTATAAATCTGTATCTGCTTGCTCTCTCACTCACATTTGCTCCTGAGTAGTTTGCACGTGAGCCGACAGCCGCCACACGTGAAGGCGTCGCACTTGGAGGAGTTTGGCTGTTCATGTTATGATAAGGAGTGACAATGAGGAGTGAAGGATGCTAATTTACATATACATTCATTACACATTCAGAAAGCATCCGAGCGGTGGCAGTAAGCTTGTCTGTACACATATAGAGTATTATTTTCAACGTGAATAGAGACTAAAAGAAAAAGAGCATCTGTGTAGTTGCTGCGTGGGTGGATGTGTTAGCGTTCGCATTTTGTGTGACAGCATTTGCTCCAATTCATGGTGTTTTGGCCGTTGCCCCTTCCTCTTCTCAGTCACAGATGAGCTCATCCAATATTTAGAACATCAGCGACTTCAGTGTGGATCAGTATTCCCTGATCACAGCCACGCATGGCCGAGTCTGGAGCCAGCAGGCCCTGAGATACACGGCACACCTTTGATTTCATTTTCCTCTTTCAGTTTACCCCAGTAGTGGTAAGATAAGCTGAAAACAATGCAAAGGAATAAAGAGAAGACAATGGCAGGTAGAGGAGAGGAAAAAGAAGCGGTTCAGAGAAATGTAAGTAATGAGTGAGGACCGAGCGAGCCATGAATTGGAAAGTGCCTGCATCAGCTACAGATGAGTCATTCCTCAGCAAAAACTGAAGTCTGAGTCTGTTGTCTAGTCTATGTTGAGTTACTATAGAATGAATGGGAGGCTATTTCAATAAATCAATAGGTAACTATAATAAATTTATTCATTTCTGTATTTCATAGTGAAATCATAGTGAAACTTTGTACTTTTGAATGTGATAATATCAAATGCAGCTATAAAAAAGTAACGACCCAGCTCATTTCTTCCCATTCACGGCTCATTAAATAACATCAGGATGTCAGAGGCACTGTTGTCACTGCCCAGACACACTGGGTTACGGCAATAACGAGACGGGTTCCTGACACACAAGGTTAATGTTGTGAGGCCTGATTTATTTGTTCATTTTACTCAGATTCAGTCTTTTCAAAAGGCAACGAATTATTTTTCAGCACCTCGACCTACGTCGAGAAGACTTCAGAGCCTACACCTGAGTAATGAGTAAACATGAATTTTCAATTCAATTAAATTTACTTCAATTCAATTTAAATAGTGCCAGGTTCCAACAACTGTTGCCACTGTTGCCAGGTGCTTCCCTATGAAGAAGCACCTGGCAACAGTGGGAAGGAAAAACTCCCTTTTAACAGGAAAATACCTCCCACAGATCCAGCTCAGTAAGGGGCAGCCATCTGCCATGACGGGGGTGAAGGAAGGAAGATAGCATATGAAGAAAGGCAGAAAGTAAAAGTAAGAAATGATTAAATGCAGTGTTGTATAAACACAGTGAGTGAAAAAGAAACACATTTCATCCCATAATAAGGACTGATCAAGATAAACACATGTCTTTATCTGACATGAAAGGTTTTTACACCCTGGGATGAGAACACGTTGAATGATCGAGTTGTTTTGAGGCCCCTGCAGGATTTAAATTGAATACTATAAAGAGACATGAATAAAAAGCTTACAATGTGTGTGAAATATGGTTGAAGTGCCATGCAGTTTATACTCAAACCATTAATACCACAAAATGACTGCAATGAAGTTCCAACAAACCACCGAGAGACAAAAATATTCAAAAACAAATCCAAAATGAACAAAAGAAATTTCAAGAGACCACAGAGGCACAATTAAAGGGATGCAACGGCACCAGAGCCATTGTTGATTAAGGATGTGTGGTTACTACTTTGTGCTGCTCAGCCCTCAGTGGTGGTTTAGATCAGGAACAAGTTACATGAAGAAAGTCAATTCTGTCTCACAGATATTTATGAACTACCCCTCACCTAATTATTTATTCATAGTTTCGCTCCGTCTCCAAGTAACTCATCATTATCTGCTGTACTTGATTCTGTGTTATTCATGCACTTCTCCTTGGTGATGTGATAATTGGGAACTTTTTATTCTGATCTGCCCCTCAGTAACTCATCAGTTATTTATTTATTTTTTTGCAGCATGTAATGATATCTCAAGTAAAAGGAATAAAGTAACCACTGCCTGGCATGTGACAGAACTCGTCCTGATGAGAGACCTGCACGTACGCTATATTATTCACTGCCCCATGCTCTTCACATGGATATGAACTTGAACAACATCCCATTGTTAATCCACAGGGTTTGGCCAACATCCACATGTGATGTTGGCCAATTCTTTGTGGCTATAATAGCTTCATCTCCTCTGCTTTCCACGAGGGTTAGGACTGTTTATGGGATTTTTTTGACCATTCTTCCAGAAGCACATTTGTAAAGTCAGACACTGATGTTGGATGAGAAGGTCTGGTGCACAGTATCCGCTCTAATTCATCCGTTCTATCAGATGGAGAACAAGACTTTAACACCAAACCTGCTCATCCATGGCTCATCTTTATGGACCTTGCTCTGCATAGTGGTGCAGTCATGTTGGGAAAAGAAGAGGTCGGCTCCAAACTGCTCCCACAAAGTTGGGAGCATTAAGTTGTCCAAAATGCAGCATTAAGAGTTCCTTACACTGGAACTAAGAGGACGAGACTAACTCCTGAAAACAACTCCACACCGTAATCTCCCCCTTCACTTGGATGCAGCTGGTTGCCATGGAAACCCATTCAATGAACCTCTCTATGCACAACTCTTGAGGTAATCTGAAGGCTACATGAAGTTTGGAAATCTGTAGCGACTGATTCTGCAGAAAGTTGGCGATGCATGCTCACTATGCACCTCACTGTCCACTTCCACTTTGCTATAATCTCAATAACAGCTGACTGAGGAATATTTAGTAGTGAGGAGAGTGAACTATTCTTTTACAAACATTTGTAGAAGCAGTCTGCATACATGGGCACTTGATTGTATATACATGTGGACATGGAAGTGATTGAAACACCTGAATTCAGTGGTTTGGGTAGGTGCCATATGTGTGTCTATTCACACATGCACTCACAAGGATGGACAGAGATAGCGGACTTACCTAAAGCCTTATCATACAAGTTCAGCTGGTCCTTGTTTCATGTAACTGAGTTATATAAAGCTTCCTCTGCTCTCATAAAATACCATACCTGTTCTTATTCTAGTTCCAAACAGGAAGTTCTAATTCTGGTCCCATCTCTTTGTAAAAGCACTTTAAAGACATAATGTTCCCAGCCATCAACGCACTTCACGAGCTGCAACACACTAAAACGAGGCAGCCTGGTATACTAAAAGCATTTCCATGGCAACCATGCTTGGAAACCTGCGCACAACATGGGGGGGGGGGGCACTTTAGAGCGTGTCCGCTGCCTGTGATCACGCATAATCATGGCAGACGCATATCACAAACCCAGCCTGCATCTCTCATTAATACTTGAAAAGATGCTGCAGTCTGTGAAGAGATGCTCCACAGCCTCTGTGCTCTTTCAAAGTGAGGACACTTGATTAACTAAAAGGTGCTTTAATGCAGATGTCCAAGAGAGAAGGAGAAAAATGCCACCACATTTAAACACTCCTGATGGATCAGAATTTGCAAGTCAGCTTTTTAATGTCTGCAGTAATGAGTGTCATATATTTAACTCTTGGATTCAAACCGATTGTTCTTTCCTTTTCTAAGAATTGTAGTTTTCCTGACAGGAATTTCCTCATCTCCACTTTGTGTTTTTAGCCATTTGATTTCACTTTTTGTGTGTTTGTTTGCTTGTTTGTTTGCTTGTTTGTTTGACTGATTAAAACAAAGGAAATCTATTTAAGAAATCAGAAAGCTTTACAACTCACGAAACTCGTTTGCATCTCATTACATAACCTTATTAGCATTTGGAACCCGTCCATCCATTTTCCTAATAGCTTATTCAGCTTTAGATTTCTGAGGGTGTTGGAGCCTATCCCAGCTGTCATTTGGAGAGTGTCAGGGTACATGTTGCCAGTCCATCACGGGGCGAACACACAGAGAGGCGGTTTAGGATGACCAGTTAACCCAGTGACTCTCAAACTGTGGAGCATACGCCTACTGCAGGTAAACCAGGTTTAAAAAACAAGAAGTGCAATGAAGCTGAATGAAAATGTTTTGAGGGAAAATAAACAAGCACTTGTGAAGGACTTGTGTTTGACAATGCTGTTCTACTGACCTCTTTTTTTTCTATTTTTTTTCTAGTTAATAATGATCGATGTGTCAGAACAAACAAACAAACAAACACTAACTTAAGTTAAGATGTGTGTCTTTCAAAAACCCCAGAACGACCTTTGACTTTGAGTTGTTTGTTATTACAGCAGGATGAAAACTCAAGATTCCCGTGTTCACAGTGACCAGCCAGGCTAGCACAAGAAAATAACGCACAAAGGCAACGGATGCAGTACAATCTAAACTTGTAAAACCCTAAACTCAAAATTAAAGAAACAAATCATTTGTGATCAACCTAAACTGAAGTGACATCAGTTCTGTAAATATCACATGTAGTCAAGGCTAAATAGTTTCTATCTGTATGGAGGAATTAGCTTCCTGTTGTAAAAAGAAAACATTAAACAGTTAGCGCCATAATAAGTGACAGAAAATGGAAAAATATAATAAAAGAACATGTTGTTATACTGCAAACGTATTTTTTCCTCATTGAAATAAAAATGCATCCTGCAGCACAAACTGTATCTTCCCCTGCTCTGCTGCTGGGTTTAAATTATTATTATTGCTTTAAAGTTATGAGTCAAATCTTCCAAACGGGCAAAGGGCATTTATAATGAAGTAGCAGCTGTAAAGGGAAGATGACTGTGAAGGAAGTTTGTAACGTACGTCCCATTTAAACATTTAATATAATCCTCTAAAGGAGATACAATTGTGACAGGCTACCCTGTGATGGAGTAGTTCACCGTAGTGTCATCAGGTGGTGCTTCCTTGTGCTGTATTTCCAACAACCACTGGTCTGCAGTATCATACAGTGGCTTCTTTGTGCTTTATTGTTTTTATTTTACTGTCTCAGAGTGGACAGTTACATGGTTATACAAGCTGAAGCACGAATATATGATAAATATCAATAACGCTTTTTAAACCGCTTAAAAAAGTCACAACACACATCTGGCATACATTAAGCTTCATTTGGCCACTAAAACAAATCCTTGTTACTCTTGTTCGGTCTCCACCAAATCCTAAGACAAAAATATCCTCCACCATGATGCTCACTGTTGCAGCTGTTTGGTGTTGAGTGTGTAGGTCTTGGTTAAGTTTTTCATTTTTATCATTTTAAAAAACTTCTGGTTGCAACATGTCATAAAAACCTAATGGAGCTGAGTGGGCACTGGTGTTATTAAATATTGTCGACATGAACAAGACGTAGGATCTTTTCTAAAACTGTAAAATACATTTATATAATAAATTATACGCTGTTTAATACCTGCAGGAATGCACCGCTGTAAACTATGATATTTTTATATCTCACAGTAATATAAAATACCTCTTTATAAATTTGAAGTATGTGTGTGTGTGTTATGTAATAGCCCCCGTGTTGCATCTGAGATGTGATGTCATATCTGAGCACGTGCAGCAGCCGAGAGCAAGAAGAGGAGATTCATTCTGCTTCAGTGGCTTCTCATCCACACACAAGAGGAGATGACAGGAGAGAGACAGAGAAGGGAGAGAAATCTGTGAGCGAGTGAGAGACGAAAAAGCAAACAGGGGAGTTTTTGGGAAGTGTAGGAAGGCTCCTGGGAGAGAATAGTGAGGAGGAAGGAGGAAGTCGGAGATTAAAGAAGTAGATGGAGGACCAGAGGAGTAAGTAGGCATAGAGGGATGCCTCAGCTCCACAGCCTGTTATGATGGTTTTTATCTTCTCTGCTCCATTAAGTCTCACCAACTGTGATGATTCATCCACATAAGAACCACTAACAGCAGGACATGTTCATGCTCCGCTCACATGCTCACCAGAGTCGCTCAGGTGAACCATCTAATGTTCCAGCACGTTTCCGACGTTCCCGCGTACCACGGTTCAATTTACCAGACGTCTTCACTTTTAATGGTGCCCGTGTGTGCATACATAACAGTCATCTACGTGAGGCCTTGTTGTGTTTCCATGCTTCGCTGCACTCGGAGCTCAGCTGCACATGAACTGCACACTCCAAAGACCCATCGTGCCCTTCTTCTGTGCTGCTCTCCAAGCTGCGAGGGCTTGATAAATGTCAGGATTTTACAACGTATCACACCGAATAATCTTCTCAAGTGAACATCTTGACAAATGAACTCACTGAGGCTGTGTGCTGAATACTTATAAACAAATTAAATGCAAATCAGGAAAGAGACAGCGGTTCATTTTTTTTACTAAGATTCTCTGCGTCAGTCTTGGAGATCATTCTTCAGCTAATTCTTTTTAATAGTAAAAAATGACTTTAGGGTTAATGTTCACTCTGGACCCATAATTCATCCATTTGCATTATGCTAAATCTAGCCCCTAAACTTGACCTCTCCACTGTGCTTGTGGTTTTGGAGCTTTTTTTCTTTCTTTCTTAGAACATTTTAACTGAATTGTGCATCAGATATGATGAGTGAAGCCCAGTATTTTTTCAGTCTGTTACTTTTCAATAATTAGATAATCGGCTCTGCATTGCACCTGCACGGTTTGTGACTCAGCTAGCATTAGCTGATAATTCACCGCTCCATCCTCTCATCAAATGACGGTCACTTCTAGCTGCAGAAAACGAACCCGGAGGCAGCCGAAAGGATTCCACCGAGGCTTCAAAATGCAGAATCCAGAATCGGAGGGTGCCATAACTCATCCACAGTTTGTGGTAATGGATGGATACTTGTGTGACTACTATGACATTTTTGTAACCCTAGCAACCTTACTGAGGTAGTGACTGACAAACTGCGTTTGGAGGTAACCTTGAGTGTCTCCTCCTGCTGGTGATTTGAAAGAATGCATGTTTTAAGCATTTCTACACTGAGCGTTCAGGTCTGATAGCGTTTGTGTTTACTCGATGGTGTCTTTGACTGTTAGGTTATGACTATCAGGCCCACAGGTCTAGAGACAGGACGTCGGCGCTCTCCGACAGCCTCTGGTATCAAGGGAAAAATATGTAGCCCTCGGTCAGTTGGAGAGTAGCTGCTGGTTGTTACTGGGTAAAATCAGTCACAAAGAGGGTGTTGCACTAAAAAGCTTCATGTGATTGCTTTGGTCGCTAACAGATTACCATGACTTGTCTTCAAAAACCTGCTAACTGACCACTGGGTGGCTCTAAAACCATCCAAGATGGCGATGGTAGAAACACTCATTTTGGGAATTCAGGAATTAGTGGGTGACATCATGGTGGCCACGTCTATCTTTGCTGTCTATGGGTGAAGTTTTTCTTGGCACCAGTGGTTGGCAGGTGGCTTAGATACAAAAACCACTTAATTCGTTTACGAGTCATACTCTGATTTAAGTCAAAATAGACCTTTCAGTAATGTTAGAAGTCAAATTTCTCTGCATTTTGTTCCTCACCATGTGTCAGCACTTTTCTGAAAAGGACATTTTCACGCACTTACTCACACTGCTGCGAGAAATAGCATTTATTAGTCAGAGACGCTTTTTTGCCCTTCAAAAATCAGTGAGTATTGTCTTTTTCCTGGTGAGGTCGGGCAGCATTATCCACCAGCGTCTGTCTCCTCACTGAAAGCAAAGCTTCCTGTTGAGGTGTAATGCGCCGTTAGGCCATGAATGTCAAATGCAGTGATGGCACAGATGTCAAAAACATTTTAACCATTATCTTCAGAGCACATTTCATTAATATTCACATCCATGTGTCACGTTATCAGCCGACACAGCCACATTATCTGCCCTTGAGTGTGAGTTTGTTTTGTTTTTTTACTAACATTCAAATCCTCGCAGCGGGCTGTCTGTTTCTCCTCTCTGTGACAAAGCAAAACCCACAGAAAACAATACAACTGCTGTTTATCCCCACACAGAATAAAATAACCATGCTCCGGCTGTTTTCAGTGCAAGGCACCCACACATACACGTACAACAATATCCCATCATCCCAAGGGACGGCGATGTGTTATGATGGAGAAAAAAGAGCAGAGAAGACGAAGGCAAACAAAGGAGTGACATTCATGTTTGTCATGATGGGAGGTCAGAGGGAGGGACTGCACTGCTGGTTTTTGCACTGCTGTGACCTTTAAAAGATCACAAACACACACAGAGGGCGTACCATGGGGCACACTTTCAGATAAATGCCTCAGCATGTGAGTGTGAGAACACTTCATTTGAAATGTAAGAAAAGATAATGGAAAGAAAGTCAACAAGTAAGAAAGAAATCAAGAAGGAATTGGTAGAAAAGAATGAGGGAAAATAAGACAGAAAAGAATCAAGAGGAGTAAAATGAGAGAGAAAGGTCAGGTAGGAGAAAGTGCAGACAAAAGATGGGAAAGAAAGAGGAAAAAGTACCAGACGAAGACAGGAAATCGAAGATATTATGGAAAAAGGGAAAATCTGGTGTTAAAAGGGGAAAAATAGAGAATTTGGTAAAGAAAGAGAAGAAATTGGTGAACAACAGGAAGAGAAAAATGAGGAAAAATTAAGTACAAGGACAGACAAGGAAGAAAGAAGGGAAAGAAAGGAATACACAAAGTCAAGAAAAGGAAAGAAAGGGGAAAACAAGAAAAATAAGAACAAAGAACAAGAGAAACAGGACTTGAAATGGAATAAACAGGAAGAAATGAAAGGCTGGTGAAAATGAAAAAGAAAACCAAACCAAATGAAAGTAAACAAAAGAGAAAAAAAAGTGTGAAGGAGAAAGGTGGAGGAAACTATGTACCACTGCTGGACATCCTGCCGATGTTCCCATCCGGCCCTCCAGAGAGCTCTGTGCTGAATAAACCAGACGAGACTGTGGTGTTTCTGGGCAGCGCGTTATCAGGGGAGGGAAACGGGAGCAGAGCCTCAGGTGGAGGCTGTCAGACAGCCGATGACACGTTCAGCATACTGAAGTGTAGTTCTGCCACAGCAGGGCAGGGGAAATCAGGTAGACATCGCATTCATGCACACACTGAAATAAATAAACTCCTGCAGGCAGAAGTGCCGACGCGGGTGATCCGGAGGACTATTCTCCTATTTGTACAGGGTTGCTGAGCAGAGATAATATGGCTGCTCCGGGGAGATGTGTTTTGTGGTTAGCAGCTCCGAATTACAGCTTCCTGTGTAATTAGGTTACAGTACGTGGGCCGCCTGCTTATATGTAGGGAAGGCAGACCCGACTCCCGCGTGATATGAATAGCTAATCCTCCATATCCTATGTGTCCGTACAGTGTAATTGTTCTGTGACTCCACTCGAGGGTCTTAGTTTGAATGACAGTGAAAGGCTTCGGGAGAGGAAATGAAAGTGGGGAGTATTTTTTGAAAGCATCCCATAAATTCTGGAGAGCAGCCTGCATGACTTTGCAAAAAAAAGAGCATACATTTGGGAATGAGGGCACCCGCTGATGGAGTGTGGCTCTTATCTGTGGAAAGAGGCAGGAAAAAGATTACACTTCCTGAGAAACAGTCGTGATACTGAAGAAGAAGGGGTTAGAGGATGGGTTTTAATCCTGGGAAAGAGGGCTGTGAGTCAGCTGGAGATGGCCACTATCCGTGTGTCTGTGACGTGATGGATCACAGAACCCCCCCACCCCCCACCCCCCAGTCCTCTGCAAGAACAGAAAGTGTTGGAGAAAATAGTTTCAGTGGGACTCCATGCATGAATGTGGAGAGCTGAAGAGAAGAACCTGGTGTTTATTCATCATCCACTCATCAAGAACAGTCTTACTTCCAATTCCTCACACGTACGCTTGGCCATATATTACAGCTCTCGCCTGACGAGTCCTCTTCTGATTGGCTGAATCCATGGTGTGCCCTGTTGATGTGCCAGCTGTGTCCGGCCACTGAAAAAAAAAACCCTGAAAGCCACCATATTCACATCAAAAAGAAAATGCTGAGCAATTCCTGTTTGTTTGGTTTTTTATTTAAACTGATTTCTATTTGTGCATCTTTCCAAATCCTCCTCCATATTATTCCACAAAGTCCCTCCATAGACTGTTGTTCACCCTGGAGTACTTTACATTCAGGTTTTGGTGTCTTGTTCTTGTCTGAGTTTGCATTAATAAATAATACCTTTAACCAATGACGTCTGGTTACATCCTTTTGCACTCCCTTCCACCTAAACAGAGGCGTAACACCATATCAGAACCCTTGAAGACAGGATTTGTCGTCCTGCACTGTTGTTCATTTTCTTAGCTCTGGAGTTTTCCCTGCTTTTGACAAACTGGCACTGCACTGTACCTGGGAATGAGAGGGAGTTGAGTGACAGTGAGAGTTGAAGTGAAAATCGTAACTTCATTAAAGCAGACATGTAGCGAATTTAATGCAACACACTGACTGCTGACCGCTTACAAAAATGTCAAACTTACCGGCAGTGGGGAATTTGCTGGAAGAGCTCATTAAAATAGAAGAAAAGATGTTTGGTGGTGTCAAAGGAGCATTGCAAAGTGTGCTGTTTTGATGAAAGGATTTTGTGTGAAATGTAAAACTGAAAACAGAGAGTTTATTCTCCTGGTATTTCTTTGCTTTACAGTGTAGTGACATTGCTGTTGATGAAAAATGTTCAGGTTTAATTTAATGGATCCTTTGGGTCGTCTGTAAACTCTTCATCTCAACCTCTTTGTGTTCATTATAAGCAGGAATATTATTATGAGGGTTATTTTTGATAGCTTCGTAGGAACTGTAGTCAACAAATCTCTGTGAAAATGCCTGTAAAGTCATCATAATTAGCAGCAGATGGTAAATTAAATTACCAACATTAATACAGTTGATTCAGCCAATTCTGAAGGAGCTGCATGGTCTCTGCAGTTTGCTGATATCAACTTGTTAATGAGCTAGAAATGCACTGCACTTATTAACAGTGATTTCAATAGGCGGAAATCCAGTGGGCCGGGAGAAGTTGAGTTTAGCTGTGAAAAGTAAGAGTAGGTGGGAGAAACAATAGCACATGAACTTTTTAAAAATCAAAGCAAGGTTTGAGTCCTTCCTGACAAAACGGGTCCTGAGGCTGTGTTACAGTGAGTCACGGCGACAGCTTCCCCTTCTTTGGATAAAGAGTGCCTCAAAATCCTGCAGAGCTTTTCAGAGATGACTTAAAATTTTAGACATGTGATTTTTGGACGGTGGTAGAGTGGCCCCACAGAATGAAGGTTCTAGGCTTGAAACAGCAACTAAACTGACACGTTCTCCCTGTGCCTGCCTACATTTCAGTGGTGATCAATAAGCTGTCGGTCTGGATGTGAGGGTGAATGGTTGTCTGCTTCTGTGCATTAGCTCTGTAATGGATTCAAAACCTGTCCAGGATGTATCCCACTTGTTTTTCAGTTTGCTCCCAGTGCTAATGTCCAAGTCCTCCTAGAAGCAAATCTTTTTACTTTATTCATTTATACACAACATTAAACAGACTGCATGGCAACAATTTACTCCATCCATCCATCTGCTTATACATCTGCTTATTATGAGGGGGGTGGAGCTTAAGTTGTTTGTGTATTGCAAATCATTTAAGCCATTTAAAAATATGAAAAACAATTCAAACATTAGTCAAATAAAAATTTTTAAAAGTTAAAAACATAAACAGTAAAACAAACAACATCAATAACAATTGGGAATTTTCAGCTGGGATTTGAATATTTGGATGACCTAATTCGGAGGAGGAGGTTGTTCCAAAGTTCCAGAGCTGCAACTGAGAAAGCCGAGGAGCTACAATAGGAACTGCTACAAGCTGCTGATCAACTGACCTGAGCAGGATATACAGCTGTGAACGACAGTATTTTAAAACCCAGCATACACAGGATGTCAAGTTGAAATTCGGATTTCTCACTCTTGATTCAACTGAAACGGCTGTCTGTGTTTTTGTTGAGAGAGTGAAATCTTACTTAGACAAAAGCAGTTATGTTGCGGCTGTTTTTCTTGATTTCAAGCGTGCGTTTGACACTGTGAATCATCTTAAGCTCTTGTCTAGACTGTCAACATTTAACTTTAGTAATCACACCGTTAAATGGATACAGTCTTATCAATCAGATAGAAAACAATGCATGCAAATAAAGAACAGCAAGTCACCCTATCTTTACTGTGCGCAAGGTGTCCCTCAGGGTTCAATTCTAGGCCCCCTGTTATTTTCACTTTATGTAAATGACTTGCCCAATGTGTGCAAAAATGTGGACACGATTATGTATGCTGATGATACGATAATTTTTACACAAGCCAAAACTGCTGCTGATGCAGCCCATCGGCTTTCATTGGCATTACACGATTTACAAAAATGGCTGATTGACTCATGCCTGTGCCTCAATGTTAAAAAGACCATATCAATGTTTTTTAGTAAACCTAAAACAACCGCGGCTGCAGTAAAAGTTTGCCTGGGTGCACAAGAACTAATTAATGTTGAGGAATTTAAGTGTTTGGGAGTGCTACTAGACTCAAAATTATCCTTTAAAAACACGTTAAAAAAGTAGTGAAAACTGTAAATGTTAATATACAGAACTTTAGACATATCCGCACATCATTAACAGACACAGCAGCGATTACATTCCTGCACTCTATGATACTGGCTCATATTGAATACTGTATTACAAGCTGGTGCTATATGAGCTTTGCTGCTATTGGGCCAATTGAAGTGTGCTACAAAAGAGCATTGAAAATATTAGATAAAAAACCTTTTTCATATCACTATTGTATATTGTATTATTTAAATCTTCCTGTCTAATATACAAAGTTATACGTGGTCTGGCGCCTCCACCAATGAGTGATTTTATTAAACAAAAGTTTAGCAGTGTTGCCGGGTCTCGACTGACTCGATCCACTGTTAGAGGTGATTGTGAACTGGCACCTTTTCACAGATGCTCTGTCATATCAGGGAGTGAGCTTCTGGAACAGTCTTCCACTGTCAGTGAGGGAAGTACAAGTCTCCTCATCTTTGAGAGTCACTTAAAAGGGGGACACACAAACATGTGATCATGTTTAATAATCATGCTTTATATTGGACGTGAAAAAGAGTTAGTGTAATACAAAAAGGGAAACAACTATTAGTGTAAGACAGCGATTGTTTGGAGACAAATTGCCAGGCAACCTGTGCAATCATCTTGTAATCAGAAAAGGTTTCTCAGAGGCTGAAGGTGCTGCACGCTCAGTCTTTCTTTTTTCCCCTCCAAGGTCTCAATGAGGTTGCTGTCCTACTTTGACTCTATAAGTGACGCCGTAAGTGAATTTATTCTGTATTCTAGGGGTAAAAGAAAAAAAGCACACTTATTTATATCGATACCATAAAAACAAGTAAAGTCACATGCCTGCTTCCACACACCTGAAACTGTTGTAAATCTCTGCTGTGGTAACAGACCTACTGCCTCATATGTTTCCCACTTCTACTGTTAATTTGCTCTTTTGTTTCTATTGTTTGAGAGCAAATGTGAAGAATGCTTGTCGCCTGCATTGTGTCGAAATGTAAGACGGTTTTATAGAAGAGAGCGTGAAAGGTTAATTTTCTTTCTGCTGTCAGGGCAAGTTGTTCTGTGTTTTGGCAAGGCATCTGTGAGGATTATGAGGGCATTTGAATAAGTCTGAAAGGGATTTCAGGGGAAGAAGTCACCATGGAAACCATTTGATTTTATTTTTCTGAGCGTGCTCTTGAGTGAGAAATTCCAGCAGCTGTTTGCTAGCATTTGGTCCTGTTTACATTCACGTTGGTGATGAGAAACTAAACCTGCATCACTGTTGTTGTCTTTCTGCCTTTTTCTACATGTCGCTCTGTCAGTATGAAGAATGACCAGAAGCAGAAGTGTGTGCCAGCAGATGTACAGCAGATTGGTTTCGTATTTGTCCCCCAACGCAGATTGTTCATGACCAGATCATCGGCTTCACGCAGTTCACATGTGTTTGCCCCAAATGTTCCTGTTTAACTATCTATAACCCTCCCACCACCCATCTGTTTTGCCTCCTGTCACCATACCTCTCCTCTGTTGTTGTTTTTTTCTTTAATAATGACTCTTCCTGGTGCCATCTTGCTCTCGGTAAACATGGATGTACCGAATGATGTCAGCAGGAGTTTTGCAGGGTAGCAGAAAACAGAGGAGGGGTTTCTCTAAGACTTAATTCACTAGCACCAGCATTTTTGATAAAGTGGCTGTGTTGGCTGTAAGAGCAGAAGCTTCGTCTCTGTCACCAGTTTGGCACACAGACACTCATACATTCAGGAGCTTCTACTGACTGTATCCATTCCTTAACTTCTGATCCCCATTCCTGTTGTCTGCAGTGGAGATTGATGTGTTTCTTATGAATTTATTTAGAATTCACAAGACTATTTTAGGTGTGATGTGCATGAAATAAATACAGTATTTTTTGTGCTGTAAAAACCCTGAAGGCTGCTTAACCAGACAAAAGTGAAAAGTAATGGTTGCTCATGCTCCTCAGATTGCTCATAAGATATTAATTAAGGGCTTTTCTGTTTCTGATTACTGCAGACTGTAGGAGATTTAAGAACTTATATTAATGAAGCTCATGTGTGTGCAAAATGTGGAACGATTAAAGTGTTTTTATTGATTCTAATAATAATCTAATATCTAAACTTCTATCAATTAATTATATATTTCCATTGTGTATTGTAGGATATGCATAAGCACCATTTGAATCATGAAAACTTAGTGGTGATTTCCATCCATCCAATTCAGTTTTATTTATACGGTGCCAAATCACAACAACAGTCGCCTCAAGGCAACAAAAAGTCCCTTTTAACATAAAGAAACCTCCTGCAGAACTCAGGGAGGGGAAGCCATGACCGGTTTAGGTGGTGCAGAGGGAGAAAAATCCATCCATGCATCCATCTCCAGTTTTCTCCCACTCCCATTTTAGACTTAGACTTTAGACTGTTTTTCCCAGAAACATTTTCCAGTTCATCTTAGCGGAGCTTGAGGTACCTCCAGGCCCTATTAGTTATATAATCTCTTCAGGGAGCTCTGGGACTATCCCAGGATCTCCTCCCATGTGGGTGTGGCTGGAAATCTTCCAAAGGTGAGATACGAAGCACCCAGTTTACATTCTTGTACCACCACAGCTGGTGACTTGAATTGAAGAAGGAGCTGCTTTACTCCAAGATTTCTCCAGATACGTGAGTGTTTTATCTTTAAGGATGGGTCCAGCCAAGAAACTCATTCTTTGGGACTCTACACAGTGGTCAGTACCATAGAATGAGTTTCTTGGAAGCAAGTGTCTGTGCTTTCTGGTGCTGAGTCTTATTCTGGCGAACCCAAAGTCAGTATAAACAAAAAAAGCCAAACCAAAAAAAATATTTAAAATGTCAGGACCTGTTAGCCTTTACAGGACTTTAAGGCAGATGATGTAGAAACATGGCCAATAAAGCTCATGATAGAAGACAAATGAGGTCACACGGTGGGGAAAACATCAATCCTCATCATTTTTAAGCTGATTTGTTGTCTGTTGTGGTTATTTTACTTCTGTGGGTTGCAAAAATCACTCATTTGGCATTTTCTCATGTTTGACTGTCACTGTATTTAGCTGGCAGTCATTACGTGCCGAACAGTCCAGCAATACCTCACTGAACTGATGTTGAGATGTGGTGTGAAGGACAACAAACCATTTTCTTGAAAAAACATTCAGAAAAAGATTTTATTTCCCTTTATTTCTTTATAAAACTAGTGAAAATACACTCCCCTATTACAGCACCTCTGAAAACTCAGTCCAGCATATTCAAACCCCGAGGAGGCAGCAGAGCCGACCACTGCCCCATCACGCCAGCCAAGCATGTGGGAACAATAAGTTTTGGCTGTAAGGAGTCTCGTATAAGTAAGGTCATCATGCAACTTCCAAGAGACATAGTTTATGAAATGGCACATACATTTTTAATTTATATTGTAAAAAATTATTATCTGGTAATACAGCCCCAGTGGCCTAATGGATAAGGCACTGGCCTCCCTAACCAGGGATTGTGGTTTTGAGTACCATCTGGGCTGGGAAGTTATTTTACAAAATATCCTTAGGGATTAATAAAGTATTCTGAATCTGAACAGTCTGTGTAAGTGATGTTTGGCTATCTGATTGTGAAATATAGCTGTTGTAGGTGTGATCCACATCTACCACACTACAGTGATGTTAGCCTTGTCGAGTTCTTTTAGACCTCGGTATGACATGTGGTCGGTATGACATGCTGACAGTCACAGAGTGGAAAAGTTATTTTTCGGTTGGCATACAATTTACATCCATGCGTGATGTAACATTTTAATAAAGTTCAGTTGTGTCCAGACTGATGTAGTATGCGTAGAACGGTGACCTTTTGAAGATGCTATCGGCCACATTTGCATCTAGCTCAGAAAGCTCCTTGAACCTCGATCTGGTTTCCATGTTCTTATCTTAAACATGGAGTTTGCGCGTGACCTTTCATTTCTTTTCAATGAAGGCTCTGTGACCTCAAGTGATTTTCAGATATTTTGTCCTTTGGAAAGCCTGATGATTACTGATTAAAATGTCAAAAAGACCATCCTGCCCGGCTTTCTGGAATGAATATCTTTATTCCTCATCTCTTTTCACTCTCCCTCTATCAGCCTTAATTGGGATCACAGTGCTAAATCTTTGCTCTGGCCTTTTTCCAGCCCTTCAGGTGATCTCACCTTTCTCTCTGCTGAGCTTTAGATAATTTAGCTTTGTCGTGGACAGTAACAGGCCCGATGATGGGTGAAGGGTGTCAGCATTCCCCAGGATATACTTCCTGCTGATCGCTCTCAGATGGATGTGAGCGGCCAGCTCAGGCTGAGAGCCAGTGCAGAGCTGCAACTATTCTGGCTTTACCTCAGGCAGTGAATAGTGTCCCTGTCAGCGACTGCATAAAGTCGGCTATCAAAGAGGGAGTAGGCTTAAAAGGAGTGACACACTGAGAGCTAAATTAGGTCTAGAAAAAAATGCCTGTAATGTAATAATACAAGTGAAATTGTGTTTGATGAAGAGCTTTTGTTTCATGCTCTTAACACCTGCAGAGTTAATGACATAATGGGTCACCCCATCCAGGCTGATAGCCATGGTATTATGTTGACGAGGCTCGGAGATGAAACTTGACACAGAGGCTGTCCGCTCCGCTCTGATCGAAATGACTGATCTACCCCTGCTTCACTTTAGTGCATCTGACAAGACGAGTCACACAAGCATGGTGACTCAGAGCTGACGGAGCTGAGTTGCTTGTTGGTTGTGGTGTATGGAAAATACCAGCTTTGCTGTGTGTCAGTAAGAATGAAACCCCCAGGCTGCATCCAAAGTGATGTCACCCACTGGTTTCTGAAACCTGAAATCTTGTGTTTGGGCTCCTGCCATGTGGATTCATTTATTTATATGTTGAAGACAGTTCGAATAGGAGGCATCATTTGAGAGAATTAATCGTGGTTTACTATGACAGAGAAATTAATTAATGTATTTGGTGATTAAACTCCAGTAATGCAAGATGGCAGAATCAAATCCAAGTGGTGATAGGACCCCTCCGGACGCCTCTGGAGTCTAGATGCTGGAGCTGGTGAAGATGAAGATGGACCTCTAACGCAGCAATGAGGGAGGGGGTGGATTGCATGAAGGAGAGTCTTAAAGGAAAAATAATCAAAGAGCTCTAAGAGTTAAAGCGCACAGAATGGAGCCTGCGGAGGCAAGCAAGAAGATGATTAGACTAGAGTAATGATGTCAGTATTGAGTTTGACAGAGTGGGAAAGTGGAAGTGATGTAAAGAACAGACTAGCAGCCAAACAGCCAGGAAAGCAGGCAGATGAGTGATTACTTATTGAACTTACACATAAGCTTCATGTGGAGTGCTAAGTTATTAGCTAAATCACTCAAAATCCATTTCTTTTGTGTGTTGATTTCATGAAAAACGTAAACGGACTCTGTTTTCGGTTTGCTTTGCACTTCAAGCTTCACTGTTGCTCACTGGTTGGTTAGCAAATATTTGCGGGTAAATTTGTGTTTTCCAGCCAAAGTACTGCTGCTGATCACTGCTTGTGATCAAAGAAATCACGAGGAAGTTTTTGGTGCAACGTTTTTTTGAAACTGATTTCACCTACTGACAGCCAGCAACCTCTCATCAACCAGGGGAATACGTGTTTTTCCCTACATGGTAGCTAACTGGTGTCCTGATGTCAAATTTTTAGTCATAGAATTTTGCTTAAATGCTCTAAAAAGCACAGACAGGTGAAGTCCAACAGACACCTGGCACCTACAGCAGCAACACACCTGTCAATCAAGCTAGCGATAGTTAGCAATAGTTATGAAGGATGGAAACCAAAACTATCCTCAGGTCCTTTTTTTTTGCAATGACATTGGCAGTTTTATTTATAAAGCACATTTCATTACACATAAACTCAATGTGCTTAACTTAAAACTGCATCATGCACATGGAGTTGGTGAGAACTTTTGGACCCTTGAAGGGCTTTTAGTACAAGAGGTCATTTCACCGAGCGCTTTCACTTTCAGCAATACAACTTATACTTGTTCTTGGCCGCTGTGGCGTTCCTCAAAGTAATCGTTTGACATTTTAGGAAAAACCCTTGCTCATTTCCCTGCAAGGCTTTGGATGGAAAGGTTGATATGACTAAATGTAAATATGGCCTACCAGCCATGAAATTATTCTATCATCATATCTCGGTTAGATTATTCTGATGAAAACACAAATGTTAAAAGGACAAATTATGCTTGGTGGACACGTTTTTGGTTGGTGCTTTGTCATCACCATGATGTTGCCAGGCAACCTGTGGTGGCTAAGCTAAGCTAATCACTTGCTGGCCCTGACTTCATTTTTAGCTTGCAGAAATTACAGTAGTTTAATATTCATTTTCAAATCTCAAAAGAATGGCTAATTTATCTCTTTCTCGAAATGTGAAGTCTCTGCTTCAGTGCAACTTTTTGAACTATTGCTAGCATTTGATATTGCAGCAATGCAGAGCTCAGAGGGTTTTGTGGTGCTGGGGTTTTCTGGAAATCAGTGGGTGTCATGGATATAATGCGGGAAACTCATTAAGCTGGAAAAATATCCCGAGTGGGTTTTCACTCAGCTCCGTCTCTGTGAAGGCAGAACAAACACGTGAGGCTGTCAGATAGACTCCGTTTTTTAACACTCTGCAGTTTCTGCCTCTGTCTGCTCTCCGTTAGACTTCGAGCTGCTGCTCCTCAGCTCATTTCTGTGTGGAGTACTGAGATGAGTTTCTCTCGTGGGAGAAGCTGCAGAGTACACAGCTCTTTTCGTCTTTCTCAGATTCTTTCTGCCCTCACCTCGTCTCCTCATGCTCGCACTCGTTTCATCATTTAGTCATCAAGATGTGCTTCAGCGTTCTGCCAAGGGAGGCTAAAAATGGCTACCACCTCTGACTAGCTGAGAGCTATATGGTGCTCAGGCTGCAGGCAGTACTAGTAAAGTGAGAGAAAAAAATGCAACATCCACTAAAATGTGAGTGCACCTTCTTACTTGTTCACTCTGTGTTGGAGTGTGCTTAGTGAAGTTCCCTGAGGGGCCTATCCAAGTAAACTAACTGACCTTAAGTACTAAACTTTTGTCCCTCTTGTCTCATTACAGTTAGCAAGAGAATGAATCTTCTCTATGTCATTAGAATTAGTGGTCAATAGCATTGATTTTACACAGCTGGTGAAGAAGAGACAAAAACAAGGCATTTCTTTTATATTCTGGACCGTTACAAAGACAGACTCAAGCATTACCTGTCACATAACATTTACAGGTCTGAACAGCATCGCATGACTGCACCAATATATTATCACTAGCCTTTCTCTCTTTTTCCTCCTGCACTCTCTTCAGATATAGCAGCTTTGCTAACTGCTGTCTAAGCTTTTTTCAGAGTCTACCTTCATTTTTCCACTGGAAAAAGCTTAGACATAAGATGGTAACACTTTCCTCCGTATTTCTACACAATCCTACTATGGCACACTTTAATTTGCATTTTTTTAAAATAATGCTTCATAAATTTGCTATATGTAGGTATATGTGCTATACTCTGGGAATACATTAGTTGCATCAATTACCTTCCCAAACACTCAAGACAATGTTTGACATTCAACCAGCCACACGAGAAGCAGTTCTCTGCTCTGCATTGCTTAAAATAGTGTCAGATGAATTTTTTAAGGAGGTCACCTCCAGCTGCACAGAGCAGATGAGGGCCGCAGGAAGTCAAACACAAGAACAGCTTTAGAGAATACAAATACTTCACTTCCCAAATGTCCCAGGTATGATTTGAATCACCCACTACCCTAAAAATGAATTACCTATGCAAACCTATGATGCTAGCTAGCTTGAGGTGCTTTACCCTGTCCAGGTGAGTTGCTCACCTCTGTTTTTGGTGATGCCTGCTCTGTTCTGTGCTGTGAACAGAGCCAAGCGTCCAAATATAAATCAGTGGATCTTTAACAACTGTACAAGTTTAGGTGTCCATTTTCTACAACTGTTTAATGCACATGTGACACTCTTGTGAATACTTGGAGCAGTTGGATGGTGTTGACTTTGTAATGAAGACAGCTTATGTGTGCTTTTTTGGCAAAAATGAAGCAATAATATAGGATAGCACGAATACAAAATTGCACCAGATAACAATGCTTTGTACGTGTAGAAAGAAATGCATAACAAGAGGTAGTAACATAACAGTTTTACATGGGCTCGTAATGAAAATGCACCAGCGGGGTTTAAATGCCATGTATTAATTTTTCTGGCAAATAGGCTGTTTGTAGTCCTCAGATATTAATATACATGCTGTGTGAATTTGTCAGCAAGAGAGTTTTAAATAAACCACAACAGACTTGGGCTGTGCGTCTGTGCTCTGTAATTATCCCCCTGACAATAAAGGTAACTGAATGTAAATCTTCTTGTGTAGTATCGCTAAGCGCTAAATGGATATTGACTAATTTTAGAAAGCTGACTTTTTCACCTCTTCCTCCCACTCGACGGCATCATGCTTCACTGTTAAGGGACCACTGTTTTATTTTTCCAGTTTTATTAAAAAAAATCTGTAAAATTCAAATTCAGAGGCTGACTTCCAAAATCCCCTGAGCTGGCCAGCTAATCCTGTATTTAACTGTTAAATTTGCATGTTCTCTTCCTTCTTTCTGCCGGCCAGCCTCCCAAACAACAGTGCTCCCTCTCTGTCCAATTATACTAAGAGCCCAATACTCACTGAGAGCCAGTTGCACCAGCTTTCAGAGGATCAGCACAAACTGGCAGCAGAAATGACTCTGTGTGCTCTGTTTATTATGTATATATGTGTGTGTGTGGAGCTGGGTGGCACTGGTGTTGGCAGGAACTGGTGTGAGAGATTTACAGCTGAAGGCAATCCTGCCTGGCCGTCCTTCCAATCTGTTTCCCTGGTAACGGTTGCATTTCGGAAGCTGTCGGAAAACGAGGGGGGAAACATGCTCTACTGCCCAAACTGGGCAAACTGGGAACAAGATTTTATTTATGAGATTGGACAGGATGCACGAAGCCCACATGGAGGATAATTCAAGCCACCGAAGCTTTGCTTTGAGACAGAGACTGAAGAAAATACCTCACGAGAGAGCAGCACTGGGTTTCTGAGCCAGGATTGGAGTGTGTAAATATTATAAATCAGCTTCATTAATATTGTAACATGATTACATTTGGATCTCGTTTTTAATTATACCACCGGGTTGGTTGTCGAGATTTCTAAGACTGAAAAACTGTGAATTTAGGAGAGCGAAGGTGCTTATCATCTTCCTCACAGGGTGCCGTCAGTGTGGTGATCTGCTTTTTCAGTCCTTTTTAATTTCTGCTTTGTTGTGCATGCTATGATATTGTGTGTGAAAAGCATTTATTGTAAGGCTGATTGTAGTGTGAACGTGTGTTCACTTTACCAGAGTGAACACATGTATAAAAGCTCCCTGAAACCCATGCTATGATTACCAATCAGGAAAGAAGCTGATGTGGTAGTTAGCATTTTTTACAGGTGTTGTGAGAGGAGAAAAGGAACTACATACAACTATAACATAAGACTAAAAAACAAACTTTAGCTTCCAAGTTGGAAAGATAAAAATTGAAGACTCTCTGTAAAATGTCCCACATGGTTGTCCAGTGTTTGACTTAATGTGGGACTGCAGAGGATTTCTATGCCTGGTAGGCCTGTCCCACATCCTGAGACAGTGTCCCACATTTTCATTTGCTCAATTTTGCTAATATTCATAAGTCAGCGGTGCAGGACAGACATTATCTTCTGGCTTTTATCCAGAAAAATCTTCTTTTTTTTAATCTTTATGACTCGCAGAAAGCAAGGAAATCTCTCATCATGGATGAAGTGCAGGCTCCACGTCTGCTGCACCAACACCAACACTAACAGGGAACGTTTAGAACAGGGGTGCCCAATCCCGGTCCTCGAGAGCTACCGTCCTGCAGCTTTTAGATGCATCCTTGTTCCCACACACCCGAATCAAATGAATGGCTTGTTATCAGGCCTTTGCCAAACATGATGGCATGCTGAAGAGGTAATCAAACCATTTGATTCAGCTGTGTTGGAGTAGGGATGCATCTAAAAGCTGCAGGATAGTAGCTCTCGAGGACTGGGATTGGGCAGCCCTGGTTTAGAAGGTCCACAAAGTTACGCAAGTTTCAATGAATGTGATGGAAACCACAAAAACATACATCTGTCCTCGACATGCTAAATAATTGGAGTGTGATAATTACGTGTAACATACAAGACTTTGAGATGAGCTTAGCCAATTAGCAGCGTGTCCCAAATAGTCTCAGACAAACACACTCTTTGATGAATTTTGTTGGTGTTTTCTGTCTTTTTTATTGTTACTGCTGCTGCATTTCTAAAACACAGATGACACACAAACACAGAGAAAAGTAACAATGCTCATTCTGCAAAACAGGACACTGATTAAAATACATGTTTATGACAAGGTGGTAAAGGTAGGCCCGATCTTACTGTACCAATGCAGTTTTATTGTTATATAAAATATTACATACATATTACATGCTGATTAGAATCTACAGAATAATTAGTGTATTACATAAACAAATAAATGTATAGGAGAGTAAAAATGAAAATATCTGACTGTGACATGCAAGTACAGTGTTTGAGTACATGTACTTCCTTTGTATAATGAATTTTTGAAGGGCTTGATCTCATTATTTGCTCATTATTTGAGTTACTTTCAGGGCAGCCTGCAGGAGTGTGATGACCTGGGTCTATGACAGGCACTATTTGTTATGAACAGACTGCGTTTCTGGAGAGCTGATTAGGAGCGAATCCATGAAGCTCTGCGTGACATTAGAACTTGTGAATTGTATGACCATGTTTCCAGTTGTTCATGTTGGTGTCCCAAAGACTTCCATTTCTTTGGAAATGATCAGGTTGTATTTCCATGATAACTCCATTTAGTCTTAGCAGCAGACTTTGAATAGGACAGAGTAGAAAACCATCATAAAAATGCACATCAGGCAGAGGTTGTTGCAGTATGAGCTTGTTTCTAGGGCACTGCAGTAAAGCAAAATAATAACGCTTCAACTCATCCCCCTGAATCTTATTATACAAAAACATCCTTTTTATTTGGTTACAACAAATTAAAGTTAGCCAGTGTCATTTCTTTTTTCAAATCACCATCAAATGTCTGTATCGTATATACAAAATGTAATAAAAAAGCAAATTCCACAACCTTTCATTTCGGCGTTGTACTGTGCAGAGGTGTAACGTGGTTCTGGGTAACTGCTAGAAGACTATAATGTTTCCGAGAATTTAATTTCCATCAAAAACACGACTTTAGGCAATGAATCAAGCATTTGACTTGTAAATGAAAATATGAGATATCATAAGAAAGAAATGCAATGAAAAGGCCTTAATGTCATTGCATGCTTTTGTGCCTTAATAAGATGCTTTAATGTACAATTTGATCACTTGAATCTCATCCCACTGCTAACACTCTCGTTCTGTCACTCTGTGTCCTGCAGATGGCGCTCCACTGAGTGAACTGTCCTGGTCATCATCCCTGGCTGTGGTGGCCATCTCGTTCTCGGGTCTCTTCACCTTCGTCTTCCTCATGCTGGCCTGCCTCTGCTGCAAGAAGGGCAAGATTGGCTTCAAGGTGCGCCTCTCCATCTGCTTCCATGTGAAATATGATTACATCTGAGGCATAGAGTCAAATCACACATTTGCGCATAAATTAAAGCATGAGTTGGACTCTTGCATAGAGATGTGCATGCTTGCTTTCCCTGCCCATAAGTGTTACTGCAAATGGCCTAAAAGCAGAACATTCCTCACAGTTTGTTATCAGATGACCATTATCGGCACATACTGTCTTCACCCACTTATACTCATGTTGAAGTGGAAAGAAGGATAAATAGCACACAGAGGTGGTATTGTCTGTGTCTGTGGAGTGGTCGGAGGCCTGCAGCTTTTCAGAACCGTCTTGTGGCTGATGTAGACCCCGTTTCTGAGCAAAACGCTGAAATGGGTCATGGCACCCGAGAAAATAGGACAAGGAACAAGGAAGATGGTGTGTACAAAAATACTTGAATATGTGCCCTTGTCTGCAGTTATTCTGTTTTATTGTGAGCTGAGTATCCTTTTGCAGCTGTGCTGTAAACAAGTATATGGTTGTTTACAATCAGGGTTTGAATGAAAACCTGCAGTATGTGCACTCACAGGTCGTAGCAGGTGCCTTCATCTCTGTATTTTTCCTCTGGACAGTCTCACCAGCAAGAAAATAACAAGAAACAGAGGGAGGTTGTTATTTAACTGAAAACTGTAAGACAGACTTAAACATTTAACAGAAAATTAAATAGAAAATAACAAAATCCACAATGGAAACTGTTTGAAACTAAGTTAAACTCTCTGATCTGCCCACTGTCTCCTCCCAGCTGGACATGCCTTAAAACATCTCACCTAACAGCCAACCAGCAGTGCTCTGCCACGACTCATCAGGGAGTTCACTTCCTATTTGAAATGGGGGTGGGGGAGAGGGGATAGTCTACTTGGTCAGCAGCAATGCTTAGTGGTTGGTTCATGCCACATTAAAATCCATGCAATCAGGGTCCAAAGTTAGCCAGCAGAGTACTTGCATTCATCGTCATTCTCACCACCTCTTATGTGTAGTCCATGAGTTTTGACCGAGGCAAGGCTGAAATGGATTGGACATGTGTCGTGGAGGGATAGTGGATAGATTAGACAAAGGATGCTGAAGATGAAGCACTGAGTGCAGTCGCTCTCAGACATGATGACATGATTTGCAAATAATGTCATCCAGTTTATAAACACATAGATTGCCAAACATGGAGCGATCAATCTGAGCCAGTCTTTGCCAACAAGGGCAACTTGTCTGCAGACTCGGCTCAACTAGTTGGCAACTGGTTTTATACTGGTTCCTATATGAAAGCAAGGTTGCCAAGAAAGTATGTAATGTTTTAGTTAACTTGCTGTCCTACAGCACCTACATCACCTACCTGGAGTCCAGTCCGGGTTCTGGCTGGACTCTGAATGTAAGCAGTTAATTTAAATTCCTGTTTGATATAAGTCAGATTTACAATAAATGGAAACATCCATCCATTCGCTTCCGCTTATCCTTTTCAGGGTCGCGGGGGGCGCTGGAGCCTATCCCAGCTGTCATAGGGCGAGAGGCAGGGTACACCCTGGACAGGTCGCCAGTCTGTCGCGGGGCTAACACACAGGGACAGACAACCATTCACTCTCACATTCGCTCGCACATTCACACCTAGTGGCAATTTGGATTATCCAATTAACCTATCCCCACAAGCTGCATGTCTTTGGACGGTGGGAGGAAGCCGGAGTACCCGGAGAGAACCCACGCAAACACGGGGAGAACATGCAAACTCCACACAGAAAGACCCCGGCCTGATGGTGGAATTGAACTCAGGACCTTCTTGCTGTGCGTCAACAGTGCTAACCACCGTGCCACCGTGCTGCCTATGGAAACAGATTTGCAATTTTTACCGAGCACATTAAACAGACTGGACCCTGTTTTCTCTACTGTGACTGTAGCATTACAAAGACATCACCATGATTAGTGAAGACATGGCCTCTTCTCATTGGCTAAGAATTACTTGGTAATCATTTCCTTTCACCTAATAGCACGTTCACAGTCCAGGTTTAGCATGTTAGCATTAACTAACACTTATGCAAAAAAATTCTAAAATATCCTATTTGCACCTTTTTCAAAATGTGGGTGCAAAAGTTTTTATATATTTTTTTTTTCACAAGAAAACAAATATTTTTAAAAAATAATTAATTTCTTTGCTTTGTTAATACGGCATTCTCTTTGGTCTCCCACAGCAAGCCTCTACTGTGCTCCATATTAATGATTCATTCTTTACTTTATTAATTTATGTTGCATCATTATGTAAGGAATTAATATAATTCAAGGCGCTTTAGAGGAAATTGCAGAATCATTTATGCTACTGTGAAGCTGTTGAATGAGTGTGATTAGGTCTGCCAGATAACCTTTCCTCACAGAGGCAGGGACATGTAAGATTGTTTTAATAATGAGACATGTTCGCCTTTAGGTCTCTTCTCATCTCCTTTTTTTCACCACTTCCTCTCACTCTGGATCAGGAATGTCTTTTGCATAAGATCCTGTTCTCTCTTCAGCACTAAATGCATGATGGGTTGTCAGGCTGTATGTTACAAAAACTGATTCCTAGTGAATATATATGATGTGCCTCATGTCTGGTTTTTGTCTTTGGCTGGTTGGACCACCCACTTCAAAAACCTGTTGAGAGGAGTGGGAAGAGAGGGAAGTGAGAGGGCGCAAGGGCGTGAGGAAGGGCATACCCATGAGCCTGCAGTGCATCCGGCCTCGGGGCCCCATCTGGAATTAGACACAGCTTCTCCCAGAGAAGGAAGGGGGATTTTTAGAGATAGGAAAAAACACTTTGAGGAGGGGGGGCAAGAGCGAAAAGGTCTCTGTGTTTTGCAGACAGTAGCAGGGAGGTGAGAGTCGAATTTAGGAGATTTGGTCTGCTTAAGCTGTTTGTTATCATCTCATCTAATTAAAAAAGGACACATGTTACATAGATAATTTGAATCCTGTCAAAAGAGCTGTATCAGACAAGTATGAAGCAAAATCTAAACTGAGCCACAAAAAGAAGCAATAATAATGTAATAATAATAACAGTAAACCTGCTTCCTAAATATCTTAATTTGCTGTATACCAGTCTATTAAAACAGCAGCAGTGTTTGACTCAAACAGTTTTCATAGTGAAAGTCTCTCAGTTATACAGCTTAAGGTCGCTCGACCATGAATAGTTCCTCTGCTCTTCTATTCTTAATGTACAGCTTCAATACCTCGGCGCCCTTTAATCCCTCGATCTGCTTCACATCCACAGCCAACGTCATCAAACCAGTTAATCTAACAAGCGTTTTTGTTTAGACTGTCGGAGGAAGCCCACAGGCAAGTTTCACACATACAGTCGGCACATGGAACATGATCCACAGCAAGGGAATTTTTAGAAAACCTAAATAAGTTATAGAGCTAGTCAACTTAAGTGTAGACTAAGGTCAGTGAGGTCAAAGGTTAAAAGGCAGAGAGAAAAGCAGTGAAAGAAATGTCCTTACAAGCGTTGTGTTAATAAAAAATACATCTGGCTGTTTTTTTTTCTTGGTTTTGTGGAGAAGGGGACTGCCCCGCAGATGTTCTCTGGCTTTTAGTAGAGAAAGAAAGAGAGCGAGTGATGTCACACATATAGTATGTGAATACCCCCCATCCCCCCACCTCTACTCCCTCACCCTTCATCCCTCCTCCTCCTCCCACTTGTATTTTTTTCTCTCACACATTTTTCTGGAGGCTCAGTTTCTCCCCTCTCCCCTCATGAGATAACCATAAGTTCAGTCCCACTTGTGAACTGGGAGATACTGCTCCTCCCTCTTCCTCTGTGTCCCCCCCCCCCCCCCCCTTTCTGGTTCTCCCTCCATCCCCAGTAATCCCAGGGACACTCAGTGGTCAAGCTGCAAACCTTTGTGTTCCTCCTTCTCTGTGGAGCAACAGTGAAACTCTCAGTGCAGCGTGATGAAGCCTTTTGCTGCAGCCGCTCTTCCTGCCACTGCCATCATCCTGCTGCCCTCAACCAATGGGAGCCGTGAAGTGGGGCGGGGGGGCACTCAGTGTGTATGTAAGGGGAAAAAAAGAGGTTGAGATGCTGTAACCCAAATTTGAGGGCATTTGGGATGTCATCTTCACCTGCAGATTTTGGGGAGAGGTAAGCTTGCAGATGATGTTGTAGAGAATTTATTTATTGTTACTAAGAAGGAAAGTTTAAAGTAAATATTGGAAACAGACATTTTGCAAAGGAAATCCAAAGATGTTGAGAGATTTTCTTTATCTCAACAACAAATGCATTTGTTGTTAAGATTTTTCCCCTTTTATTAGTTTTGATTTTTTCATGAGTCAAGCAAAGATGACATTTCTATAAAGTGACATTTCTGGAAATCGTGTGCTGCTTTTATCTGTTTTATACGATTGCAGAACCTTTAGGTTTCGGACTGATTACAGGACAAAATTTGTGCACAATAATGAAAAGTACACATTTTTTGCAGCCATAGATTAAACACTTTGACTGCAGAACTCACAGAATGGGATGCTTATGGTGTTGTGTAAATGCTGTTGTATGTGTGTGTGTGCGCAAGTCTGCAGTGACAGTGTGTGTGTGCCAGTGTGGAAAGTGTGGAGAGTGAAACCACATGTTGAATAGGAGGGCGAGCAGGGCCGTGTGAAGATTTGGATCTGAAGAAGGGGGGGGTGCACTAATATGTGTTTGTGTGTGTGTGTGTGTGTGTGCGCACCCACTTTCTTGGGGGACAGACAGGATGAGGCGTGAGATGGAGGTGTTTATGTGTGCATGTGTTTATGTGTGCATGTGTTTGTGTGGGTGTTTCAGAGGGCCGCAGAAGGTCAGTTTTTTCCAGCGATGGGACACCGCTGCTTTCCAGCTCCCATCTGAGAGATTTTATTCTGACATCCGGTGTGTGTGTGTGTGTGTGTGTGTGTGTGTGTGTGTGTGTGTGTGTGTGTGTGTGTGTGTGTGAGTGTGTGTGTGTGACCACCTCCCTCCCCTCCTCGTTCATTGCTTCATCGATGTGTGACTACGTTCAGCAGACGGAGGCTTTCACCAGCTCCTAAATGCATTTTTTTAAATTGAATTAGAAACAAGACCTGTGACCTATTTTATGCAACATTCAAAAGAATATTAACAGCCAAAGTGAGCTAATATTTAAAAAATGTGAATGTGCTCCAGAATTTAATGTCTTTTTCCTTTGACGATGCCACGCCTCTCCACCAAGTTTCATGAAATTCAGCTTTGCAGCTGTTGTGCAAAATTGTTCAGCCCTGGCAGAGAAAGAAGCCCTTTTTTTTCTGTCTTTGTTGTTAGTTTGTAGTACAGCATTTATTCTTCACATTTCTCAATAGTGGTTTAGAGTGCAAGTTGATTTTTAGTATAGTTAGTATTATAGATTCTTCACTATGTTCATTCATACAACATTTTTACAAATGTGGGCACAGTTTTTCTTTGTTTTTTCTTTGTTAACAATTTAAAACAAGTTACCTTACTCATCTCTTGTTTTCAGCTTCTTTCAAGTTCAATTTGATGTTTAAACATGTTAAAGGATCTGTCTTGCCAGGGATGTGGGTGTGACACCAACCTCCCTAATCCACTCGCAGATGCATTGATCACTCTGCCTGCTGCTGTTTAGGGCCTGTGAAGCAGAGGGATTGTCTAAATTGGTAGTAAATCACGTTAAAAGACCCCCTTTGTGCCTTAGTGTTTAATAAATATGTTCATTGTCAATTTTGCATGAAAATTTAATTTAAAGAAAACCATTTTTTTGTGGAGTGAAAGTAAGACAGCGAAGCTCTCGTCTCCAGTCTGTCCTCTACATGTTTCCAAAACGCATAAGTCATCAAGCTTATCTCAGAAGAGGATTGAGATACATGTAATCTTAGAGCTAATAATCTCTGGACATTCCAGACTGGCTTTGTTTACACTGCGACTCTCCAACAGTTTTACAAACAGCTCACAGAAACGCAGAACCGAGCCAGGACAGCTTGTTTCAGTTTATCTCAGCTCTGCTTCAGTGCTTGTGCCAAAATATCATCAACTTTCTACATAACCATACATCAGTGCCACAATAATCAGGGTTGGTGCAAACAAAAACAACAAAAATCTCTGTTTTCTGTTGTTGAGGGTCAGTGATGATAACGGAGGATCGCCCTGGCCCCTCCCCTCTCACAGGCCTACAGCAGCCTGATTGAACTGTATGATGCAATCCAGCATGGAAGAGTTTGTAGTGCAAAGCTACAAAGTTAAAGGTGCGAAAGTCTTGAGCTTTATATTGTTCTTTATATTTTATTATAAAGGAGCTTGTCAGTCAATATTTGGTATGAGCACCTGTATTTTTCAGCCTGAACTCTCTTAGACAAGCTTTCTTGGAAGAAAGGTTTTAACAGGAAGAAACCACCAAGACCGACATTCTTCCTGAAATGGTTAGGCACAAGGAATGGGCCGATAATGACTGAAAAATAAAAGTTTAAATCATGAATCATTAGTGAGGTGATGCTGTTCCATTTCTTGACAGCAGCTGTGTTTGTTCAGATTAAGGTTCAGTCTGCTGCGACGACTACAACGGTAATGTTTCTTGTTGCACTCATGGGCTGTAATAAACCATGAGATATATTTTGACAACACACGGTCTGATGGGTACAGGTGTGAGGTAGTTTCAGTAGGTTCCCATAATGTTATAAAAATGCTAGTTAATTGAACTCAGGTTGAATAATGAAGTTGAGAAAACGCTGAAGTTTAAGTTATAAAGTTGTTGTTTCTTTAATAGATTTAGGAGTCTGCTCATCATTTAATGTGGAAGACTTGTCAGCTCCCACTGACATCATTGTAATATAAATGCACAGGGCCAAAAGCTGCAGTGTTTTCATTGGTATGAAAGAACCCTCCATGCTTTGATTTAACATGCATTAACACACAGCAAGTTTCCATCATGAATATTTTCCTCAAATTACAAAACGGCGGAAGTCTCTGGAGAATTTTCACTTCTAATGTGCGAGTTGCATTTTAAGGAGCTGACTCTCAAATTAAATGCTGCTTAAGTTTGAAGTTGCATAATTATTGAAATTTTACTCCGCACTGTTTTACAGTTTTGAATTTTCTTTTTTTTTCCCATGTGGGAGCAGACTCTTCATTAGCTTGACCTTTGACCTTTTGTGCATGTTTCCTGGCGTGTTGCAGGAATTCAAGAATGTGGACGGGGAGGAGTACCATGCAGACATGTCCACCTTGGCCTCGCCGGCCTCCCAGGGCAGTCCTGACGTCTACATCCTGCCGCTCACTGAGGTGTCCCTGCCAGTCGCCAAGCAACCAGCTCGATCAGGTGAGTTCAGCTCAGTTTAGCTGAGCCAGGGCTGGAGCCAATCCGCTGGACCAAAATTTCCCTGCAATTCACCTAATGCAAGGGTATCAAACATAAGACCCGGGGGCCAGAATCGGCCTGGCAAAGACTCCATTCGACTGGATGGGATTGGAAAATTGGAAAATATTTCAGTCTGTTTGGTCAAAGTGGGCTGTATATGACCTAGACTGCCATCTTTAAACTACAGCGTGTTTAATGCTCGATAACAGGAGGTAAATTAAGCTAAATAGTTAAAATAACTTCTCTGGATTAAAAAAAGAACAATTTTTATCTTTATTTTACTTTTATCTAGCGTTGATTCCATTTCTGAACGAAATAAAACATGTTAATGTTTGTTTGCATGCTGATTACTCAGTTGTGTTTTTTCTTTACAACATACTCGTGCTATGGCACTCGTTTCCAAGCAATAACTCCAACAAACATTAAGAAGCACAGTGCAGAACAGAAGCCTCTGTTTGTGCATCAGGAGCAGCTGGCTGTTGTGGTTGAAGGTGACTGCAATCAGGACGCTGCTACAACTAATTTCTCTGCTGCTGCTTACTTCATGCCTCAAATCAAAAGGGTGGATGTGGCTTGTGGTGCCATGGCATTACTAATACAAAGAGGAACTTCTTTTCCTACAAATCCCTCTGTGCAGGTCAAAGCTCCAGCAACACTTGCAGTTTAAAGAACAGTTTTGTTACTCGACCTTTTGGATTTTTTACTTTTAAATTTTGTTTCCACGGGGTGTAACGAGGACTTCCCAATCCACGAGTTTTTAAAGTTAACACTGCACGTTAACTTCCTTTGTTTTCTATGTTTGAATCCAGTTTACAGTGAACTACCTGTACAAATAAAGGTTAATTTTTTTTTAGCAAAATTAAAATTAAGCAGTTTATCGTCACTGTTCGGTGTTTTAAAAAATGCCCACAGAGTTGAGCAGATATGATTTGCTATTTAAAATTTTTCCTATAAAGACTTTATTTTCTACTCACACTGTGTTCTATTTAAAGTGCTGACTGAATCAAAACAAGCTTGATCAGGTAATAAAACCGGTCATTAACCATGCTCTTCTCCCTGCACATTAGAAGTAGTGCTCATTTCTATTCTCAAGCCCCCTCTCACTTTCAACCCGTCTCATGATATTGAATAAAATATATGGAATATTGCTGGGAAAAATAGAATTTGTTTAACCATGAATGTTATATTTTGGGCTCCATATGACCCCATTTATTCTGGGCTCTTTTTTTTATACCATATATATATATAAAAAACACAAAAAAGGTCCGAGTGGAGTTCTTCAGCTTTTAGAAATTCCTTTCAGTTCTTCCAGTAAACAAACAGTAACGTCATATTTTCCAAGGAAGCACGAGTACTCCAAACACAGACACGGGCAGGAACTTTGAATTAAACTGGAGCATTTTCAAAGAGGCTGAAGAGTGAAGTCAGTGCAGAAGGGCTTTACTTGGACACTCTCTCTAGTGGCCAGTAAGGAGGCAGTTGGAGAATAGGTGTGACTGTGTAGAAGTCAATAAGAAAACAACCCAGCTAAACACCTTCCTGATGAGTTCATGGTTTCAGTTCCACCATTTTAAATTATGGTTCCCATTACTGTCAAAAAGGACAATAAAGCAGGCCATGATTTAGGGCGGGCCTACTATTAGTTCAGTCAGATGCACGATGATGATGGCCAAAAAGGCTTCAAAATGGGAGCCAGCAAACCAGCGAGTGACATGGTTAAAAAAAAACATACAGGGACCTGTAAAGGTGTAAAAAACAAAAAAATCCTTTTTCAGGATTTTCTTCACCGGCTCTGCACTGGACAAAAAGGAGGTCAACAGGGAGGTCAAGATAAATAAAAACCATAAAAACTGCTAAACTGGAGTATAAAAACACACTTGAAAAAAAATTCTCCACAGGGGACCTCCACTCAGCCTGGCAGGGCCTCAAAACCATGGCCTCTGTGAATACTGTGGTCACCACCCCCAGAACCATCCAGGTGGAGGGCAGCAACCCTCCAGGTGGAGGGCAGCAACCCCTCCTCCCTCCCTGACGACCTCAACGCTTTCTACACCAGGTTTGAGACGGACAACATGTCCCAGCTTGAGGAGTCCAGATCCTCACTCAAACCTGGCAGCTCTGCACTCAGCTTCAGGGCTGAGGACGTGGTGAGAGCCCTCAGGAGGACCAGGGAGAGGAGCTCACCCGGCCCTGACAACATCAGCAGTCGAATTCTGAGACACTGTGCAGGGCAACTAGGAAGTGTGTTCCGGACTCTATTTCAACACTCAGTTGACAGTCACACCGTCCCCCAGCTGTGGAAACACTCCAGTCATCCCCATCCCCCAAAAAAACAACCCAAAGTCTCTGAATGATCTTCGTCCTGTGGCCCTCACCTCCCTGGTGATGAAGGCCGTGGAGAAGATCATAAAACAGCACATGGTAAGAGCAAATGACCCCTGATGGACCCACTCCAGTTTGCTTACCGTGCACGCAGAGGTGTCGATGACGCAAAAATCTTCATCTTGGGCTCCATCCACAAACATCTGGAGCTCCCTGACTCCTCCGCCAGACTTCTTTTTGCTGGTTTCTCATCAGCGTTCAACACTCTGCAGCCTCATATCCTGGCCACTAAACTTTCCACCCGATTTCACCTGGATGATCAGCTAATCCTGTGGATATTGGACTTTTTGACCAGCAGGACTCAGAAAGTTCGGGTCAACAACTCTCTCTCCGGTCTCCGTTCCACCTCCACTGGCTCTCCCCAGGGCTGTGTGCTCTCCCCCCTGCTCTTCATCCTCTACACCAATGACTGCAGATCCACACAGCCCAACTGTCACCTGGTTAAATATGCTGACGACTCAGTTCTCCTGTCACTGCTGTCAGGCCCCTCACAACACCACGGGCCCACTCTGCAGGAGTTTGTAGAGTGGTGTGACAGCTCCAACTTGAACTGAACGTGAGCAAAACCAAAGAGATGGTGGTGAATTCTCCAGTAGGCAGAGGGATCTGGCTGCTTCAGTCACCACCACCATCCACGGGAAGCCAGTGGAGGTAGCTGAGGAGCACAAATACCTGGGAACCATCTTTGACAACCTCCTGAAATTCTCTGCCAACACAGAGAGATTCTCAGGAGGTGCCACCAACGGCTATACCTCCTTAGGAAACTCAACTCCTTTGGAGTCAGCACACCCATCATGATGACTTTTTACTATGCCTTCCTGGAAAGCATCATGACCTCCATCAGCTGCTGGTTCCACTCCCTCAGCCTTCATACAGGAACAGACTGCAGCACACGGCATCAGTGTGCTCTAAAATCATTGGCCTACCTGTCAGAACTCTGGCAGGTTTTCAGCCAACAGGCCCTCAGACAGGCAGCCAAAATCATCAACGACCCCTCTCACATTCTTCACCCCGCATTTCAATGGCTCCCCTCTGGGCGACGCCTCCGATGCATTTCCTGCAGGACTGAGAGGAGGAGGAGAGCCACCTTTGTCCCCTCAGCCACTCTGCTTTTTAACTCCAGCCGATAAGAACATTTCCCACACCCATAAACATAAACTACTCTACACTCTTCTTATACTACCGACACTTTATTCACTTTTAGTCACTTACAGTTATTTATTCACCTTTCAGTCACTTTGTTGTTTGTTAGTTGCCCCTTGGGGATAAATAAAGTCTTCTGATTCTGATTCTGATTCTGAAAAAGGAGAAGCAGTTAAACAGGATCCTCCCATTTTCCTTTGCTGTTTTCTCACAGAGTAAATCTCCGAAATCCACTGATCAACTTTAAAGTGATTTGTGCTTTTTCTCTGCTGTTGGAATGCACGATGTGAAATGAACCAGAGTTTAAAGAATATCCAATCCTAATTTCACTTGTGACAATTTTTAATCATTGGTTAGTCATTTATGCGTGCAGTCATTTACAAACTGATGCAAACCTTTCAGGAGTTTAGTAAAAGTACCAGAACATAACACATTCAAGTGCATATCAAGGGTGTGAGAGTAACATAAGATGGAGGAGACTAGTGTGTCTGGCATTCGTCAACGTTTGTCCCTGGAGTGAACACCACCCTTACGCTGGCCTCGGTCAGCTGGATCTCCACCTATCCCACAATCCCTCGCTGCAGGTCCCTACAGAATGAACTCTGTGCTCTTTAGCTTTCACTCTCTCCCACAAACATCTGCCTGTTGTATAATAATGTCCAGGCGGCCAGCCTACACTGCTGTTTGTTGGTATGTGAGGCATGCAAGAGCACAAAACCCCAGTGAGAATTCTCCCCTCTCACTCTGATGCTTTCTTTCTCCTTTTTGCTCGTATGTGACAATGGTCCTTGTTGTGTGTTAATGGGCTGATGCTGCCTGATAAACTTATGGCACTGGAGTGTGGTGAGACTTTGTGGATCGAGCCCACGCAAACGCGGGTCTGCAACAAAGCACAAATACACCGAAATGTAAATGTTTGCTCAGTTTCACGTCTGAATGTAGTCGAATGAAAAAATAAAACCCTGAAGGGTAATTTTATTTTAATAAGGAAGAATTCTGTTTCTTATTCTTTATGATGCCTACACAATATACCTTTAATGATAGATGGAAGCAACCCGGGTCTGAAAAGTCAGGTCAATTTTTACTTACAGAAAAAAATAGATGGACATAGCAGCGTAGTGTCACCTGTGGTTTTGTTCCACTTCACTGCCTCCGCTCAGCTACACAAAGTGGTCACACACGTAAACTTAGGCCTTGCTGGCATGCCAGGGGATAGGTTCTGAAAGCTGTTTACCCACAGCACGGTTGATATGGGGGAGGAAAGGGTCTGCAGACAAAACTGTGTTTTACTACCAGGCTGTAAACCTGCTTTTTAATGCTGTAATGCGTTTTATCACAGGAGTCCATGGAGAGTGACTCAAACAGCCACTGAAGGAGCTGCAGTTTTGGGCACTTCTTGGTTGGCAGACTTTTTCAGCCCCCAGAGGTTATCGCTTGGACTGTATAGAAACCTGCAGGAAAGGACTTCAGCAAACACTTTCCTCAAGAGTTTTTATGTTAATCACTCATTTCAAGGCTTTCTGAGTTCAACAAGCTGTGCTTTTTGTAAATTGTGGTTCCCGTTAGCCGTGTGATTGACAAGTTGTTATGGTCTGATCGTGCAGTGTCGCTCTTTTGTCAGGTAGATCCTGGTCACATCTGGTTTCAAAGACGTTCCTGATCACAGTTTCCAACATCTTTTATATACAGTCTATGATCTAGACAGGCAGATTTGGTTTCATGGCATCAAAAGCAAAACTTTGGCAATTAAAACCAAATTCATTTGTATACAACGTTGTGCACGTTAGAAAACATTCTCTTACTTATTTCCTATGATTTTGGAACCTGATCCTTTAAAGCAGGCGTTTTTTCTTCTGTAAATAATAGGAGCCATATGGTTTGTATTGTAGTGGCAGTCAGGGATTCATTACTGCACCTTGAGGACTGCCTCACCCAGTGACATCATTTGGGGTATTTGTTTTTAAGGGAAATGAGGTAAAGAAAATGATCCGTCTCTCTCCATTTCATGTTTCTCACGTTTCTCATAATTTTAGTTTTCAGTTATTTGCTGCCATTTCATCAAGAACAGGTCTCATTTTACTCTAACGTCTCTACTTCAACTTCAAACTTATCTGTATATCTTCCTACAAACGCAGTTTAGAAGGCTTTTTCATGAGGATAAAATATTAAAACTATAAAAGAAAGAAAGAAAGAGAGAAGAAGAACACTTAATTACAAAAACAAAGAAAAAGCATGAAAAAACTACAAAGGAAGAGCAGTGACTGCCACAGAATGACTGAGGAAGTGAATGAAGGGGCTCCAAGAATGAAAGCTCCTGACATTACTTTCAACACCGTGCTGGTGTGAGTCTCAGATTTCTAATGTCTGATAATTCCTGAGGGCTGAAGCAGGAGGATTTCAGCCAATATTCCCATCTCTTCTGTCATCCTGCAGCGCTGTGGGGCTGTGCTTGGACTGTGTGAATAAGTGGAGTTCCTAATGAGACACCGGTATTGCGAGAGCTTGGCTCAGACCAGAGCCCAGTTTCAAGGACCCGCCCTGATGCAGCTGTTGTGCATTGCAGGCTGCACTGTAACGACTAATGGAGCTCACACCCACTCATATTACACATGAGAACAACTACACACACACATAAAAACACAATGAGGAATTGAAGCAAAAAAAGGGGACATGTTCTACTCATTTCCCGCTTCTTTTATCGCTGGCCTCGGCACAGTTACATGTTTCACAGCTCAAAATGATCCTTATTTATCTCGTACTTATAGAACAGTCTCGCTGCTCTGTCGTCTGTAGCCAAACAAAAAGGATGGTTAAACGTCATAATTGGCTTTAAATGATTATCCAAGGACAGCACTACAGCTCAGCACCTGCAGAGAGTGAACCATGATGCACTGGACTGTTAGGGGATAATGGGAATTCCATTTGGCCATGATTGATTTTGCCAACGTGCATCTTGCTAAAGGCTTCCCGGCTGCTGGGGTTTTTGAGCCTGATGCATTCTTATCAACATGCTCAGCATCTTAGTAAGGGCCGGTCAGTGCTGTCAAATGAAATTAACTTATAAATAGGATCTCAGATCTTAGCTCAGTAATGTGTTTTTTTTTTTTCATTTTAAGCACTCAGTGAGCATATTTTTCTGTTCTTATTCTGAGCAATTGTGTTTGGACACAGGACCAAACACAATCGAGCTTACATTGACATGCATAGGGCTACCTTTGTGAGAGTTTTGGATCAATTGACTGATTAAAATGTCATGAAATTTACAACTTTTAGGCTTAGGGTTAAGATTAGAATTAGGTTAGGGTTAGAAACGTAGTCGTGATGGTTAAATTAAGGGCTGAAAGGCCTGGGAATAAATGAATTCATAAAGAGTGCATGGATGCATGAACAGAGAGATCTCAAAGTATTAGTAGAATAATACAAAGACAACCAAACATATGCTGCTACAGCTTCTTTTGCATTGTTGTGAGTGAGTAAACATTTACATGTTAAGGAAAAATTCAATCTATTATTTCACATCCACCCTCATACAGTATATATACTCCTACATATATATATACAGATACCCCACTATACCTTACAAATGTCATTGCAGCGTGCACACAAACCAAACGTGGTGCCAGAGACAATGTGAAAGTTAACAAATGCTTAATATAGTCTTTAAGAGTTTCTTTTCTCTCATTGTTCCGTCAGAATTATGAATATTTGTGGTAAACATGAGGGTGTAGGTGGAACTCATTGCATGCCACAGTTATCACCAAAGCTCAGTTCATTCTTATGTCATGGAGCTCACAGATAATGGCTCCAGTGTTGCTGACTGGTCCTAACTGGTGCCATGCTGCCCTAAGCAAAAAGACAATAGTGGCTATTCTGTTATGGCCCAGCAAGAGTGTAAGTGGGTGTAAGGAATGACCAGTCAGGGGAAGGGGACAGGGGTGCCCAATATGGCCTCCACACAGTGACTGGACTGTGTCGCAGTCTGGAGGGGGGAAGATAGCACCACAAAGATCTGTCTGTCTGCCTCTACGCCCAGAATCCAAGTTCCATCGTGGGAGACACAGAGTGAAAGAAAGAGATAGATGGTGAGGGGAGAGAGGAGGGGATGCTACCCTCAGTCTGTTTCATTCGGTGGAGCTGGGACAGGATGGGGCGGTTGGGCATGTTCAGCAAGCAGGAAGGACGCGGGTCATCGGGGGATGCTGAGAGCGATGCACCGGCGAGCTGGAGGACCGCCACACAGATCGGTGACAGAGACGGCTCGGTAGAGAATTACACTTAGGGGCAGAGTTTGCTTTGTCTGGGCAACAATGGGCAGCATCCACTGGCATGTGCGGATGTTTAGCTTTAGAGGCGGTTAACAGCAATCGACTGAACAGAGGATGGACCCTTCAGTGGCTACTTAACAACCTGGATCTGGTGCGTTGCGTCATATCATTTCTTCATGTTGTACATATTAGTCTTTTGGTATATGTTTCAGGTTTAAGTCCAGTCATTATAATAGAAAGCAGTAAAACCAGGAAATCTTTTATTATTAAAGAATAATCCATTTCATCTGTATTATGATGAAACAGGAAGAGAGAATAAAAAAGATCAAGAAATGTGATCGTGGTAAGATAAAAGATCTCTTTTTGTTCTTTGGGAAATTGCCCCAGGCTCAGAGGAGCTCTCGCATAGATGTTTTAAAGAGGTTAATAAACTTATGATGAACTAATAAAACAATAAAATGCATTAAAGTGGGGTAAACTATTAAAAAAAGAAAAAACAGGAACCCCAGCAAATGCAGATGTTTTTTTGAACTTGCAGATGTTAGGAAATGTTTAAATTAAGAACATTTTACTCAGTGCTTCCAGGTGTAAGACGTCTTTCAGAAGCTTTTAAATACTACTTTAATTAAATATTAATATTTTTTAAGTTGAAAACCTTTTTAAAAAGGCATTCAAGTGTAAGACGTGCACTCTTCTTCTTCTATTTATAATTGTTTAATGAACACTTAAACTTTTTTCGGCATTTGGTTTCCCTCCATTTTCATATAGTCGATAAGCACTCCTTATGTCCGAGCCCCGTTTGAGTGGTGAAATCCATCAGTGCCATCATGATTTTGTTGCGTGATAATGGAACATTAAATGTTTACATTGCATTACATTCTAATGATAATGTACTTTTGATCCAATATATCGTATGTACTGTCCAGTGAAGAAGAACCGATTGTATTTTTGGAAATGATTTGTGTTTAGTGGATTTTACTTTACTTGACCCATCTGACTGACAAATACATATAACATTAAGATTATTAGTTTTAGTATGTTTAGTGTGTCAAAATTATGTAAACTGCACACATGGAATATGCATGTGCAGTTGAAATGGGGGAGTTGAAACTTTAATGTGTGTACAAATAATTTATGCCACTTACAGGTGGATTCATTTTACATATCAGTGACAATCTTGTTTTTTTAGTTAAAGAAATTAAATGTTACCACTGACACCAACTTTCCACAAGGACAGCTGCAATTCATCACTTGTACTTTCATTTTTTCTCAATGAGCGCGGTTTGAATAGTTTAAATCATTGATGATAACGCAAAGAAATTTGTAGAAAATGGACAAAAACATGCAAAATGTTTAGTGCTGTGAGTGACCATGACTTCAGTTCAAAGGCTTTTGATTGACACTCACCAATCTCTGTTACATCTTTTCTCTTTTTCTCTGTCTTATTCAGTCCAACTCCTGAAATCGACAGATCTCAGCCGCCACAGTCTTCTCTACCTGAAAGAGATTGGGAATGGCTGGTTTGGGAAGGTAAGCCCACTTCAGAAACCTCAATCTTCATAAAAACCTGCTGGTAATTTCAAATCTGTCGCTCCCTGCCGGGTAGATAAAACGCAGCATCGTTGAGACTCACATCATGGCTGTTAGTCTTTGCTGTGATCCCGGCTCTGCTCGGAGCGGGAGTCGGTTAAAAATGTCCGACACGCTGCGTTACCTGAAATGTCTGAGTGTGTAATGCCAGCCCGATCCTCTCGCCTTTGATGTCAGCTTGTTCCCAAAGTGATAGACTTAGGCCTTGAGAACAAATTTTACGCTGCTAAATTTTCAAAGTAATAGCCCTCCTTGCAGCCTAAACCTTCTGGTGTGTTAACATGTTTTTACAACCAGATAACATGTTGTTGTCATTCTCTCTCGTTTCCCCCCTTCTGCTTCTTTGTCTGCTTCTCCTCCTTTTCTTATTCATACTGTTCACTCATGAATATTCATCCACCCTCTTCATCCTTGTGCACCATCACTGGGTATGTCCATCTGTTTGTGCGTATTATCTGCACTGCTGAACTCCCGCATGACTGCTTCATCTCGTTTTGTCTGTCTTTGTGTAATGGTACTCCCATTTCATGTTTAATGCGTTTGCTTATGTGAACGTGGCCATCCTGTCTGTGTGCCTTCCCCTGTATGCATTTGTCTCTACTTGTTTCAGGTTCTTCTGGGGGAGGTGAACGCAGGCCTGAACACCACCCAAGTGGTGGTCAAGGAACTCAAAGCCAGTGCCAGCGTACAGGACCAGATGCACTTCCTGGAAGAAGCACAGCCTTACCGGTACACCTTCACCTCCCTCACATGTCTGTAGTTTATTCTTACATGGACAATTTAAGCAGTACATGTAAAATCTACAGTCTAAAAGTACTGATTGAAAGGGCAGAAGTAGTGCTTACATATGTCCAGTCTACATTTTAATAAAGTCTCCTTAACTGAAGCTGGATCAGGTAAACCTGAGCCACCCCTAAACACTGAGCATCTCTCATGTCTTTGTCATTTTTGTGTCCTCTGTCCTGACGTTTTAGTCCATTTTTGTTTGTCGTTTGCTCCTGGTTTCTCTCAATTCTCTTTCTTGTCACCCTTCCGGGTGTTTGAGGCAGACATCTGCAAATGTTTTATGTTCAAAACTTGAGATAAACTTATAAAATACTGACGGGTCAGCTTCCCAGGATCTATGAAACTTGCTTTTACTTGCTTTTCTGTAACTTTTATGTATAGCATCATGCTTTTGTTTTCCAATCACAATCAGTCAAATATTTTAGTTAAAACTAAGGATGCATGTCTTTAAATATACTTAATAAATACTGTAATATATAATTATTCATCCTAATAATTAATCCTTTGTTTATCCCTGCAGAGGGATTCAGGCATTATCTGGGCAAATTATACTTTATACTTCCTTGGGAATACAAATGCAATGTAAAGCCAATACAATAACTCTGTCATAAACTCTTCTTTTAAAAATTTTATACTTTTTCCATTTTTGTTGGAAAAAAAATCAGACGGAGGTCACGGTGTTTATATTCTAACGTGTTGCTGTTATTTTGCCCCTTTGTCGTTAACATAGGTTAAAATCTTCTCAGCGGCAATAACAGTAACACATACAAGCTTGTAAAAGTATAATAATGACAGACCTCTCGGTGGGTTGCATTAAAGTTGTTAAAGGTGATCCGTGCATGGAGAATATCATAAGAATAATAAGTTAGAATAAATGTATGCCTGGTACATGTGCAAGAATAAAATGCAGATCAAGGTTAAAATCGAATCAGAGTAAAAGAAAAAACACTTTAAATGTACTTTAAGGTTAAATAGAAAAAATAAAAGCAGAGTATGAAGAATGAAAAATAAATGATATTACCACAAAACTTGTTAAATTAAGATGGATGGTGTCTCAGCGTGGTTGTCTAATATTTTCTTGAATGCTCAAATATATCAGCCATATCTCAATACCAAAAGTATTTATACCCATGTAATACTAAAACATATACTCGTGTTTAAAGGTGATAAATAATATGTGCATGCTGAGATCCTGTTCTCTTCTCCAGTGCCCTCCAGCATCCTGCTCTGCTGCAGTGTCTGGCCCAGTGCACTGAGATCACTCCCTACCTGCTGGTGCTGGAGTTTTGTCCACTGGTGAGTATTCAAAGCCATGAGACAGATGTGCGGAGACACTCTTTAAATCATAGTATGAAAAAAAATATACAATACCAAATCTCAACTGGAGATTTTATTTTGACGATCCCAGTTTAATTTAAAGGGTTTAATATTTTAATAAAATCGCCGTGTTTAACATTCGTTTATTAATGTCCTTGACAACTTTTTTGACTGTTGACTTTAATCCAAATTCTGTAGTACTTCAACTGATTGAAAGCATTTTAGTAATTTGTCATTGTAGAATGTTATATTAACTGTCTAATAAAATCCTTCTTGGCAGCTGCTGTAAGTATTTGGCAGACAAGCTTAAAGTGAGTCAATTTACACTTGTGCCACTCCAACCACTTCCCAGAATCCATCACCGTGATTGGTTTAGTAGATTACACACAGATATTTATAGTAAATTATAGTAAAACCAAGAGCCTCCTGCCACTTCTCATCTTTTATTTTTATTCCCACTGTAGGTTAAGTGCAGGTGGGTAGTTCCTCTTATAAGGCGAGGTCGAGTGTGGAAATGTTAGCAAAAGCTAAACCAAAAACATCCCATTCAGATCTAACTTAGAGGAAACTTTGCAATTATTAGCATCAAACTTGTTATTTATTATGTAGACTCCAAACAGTCTAAAGCTTTAAGACAAACTAGAATGAAGACTGCCAAGAAGATGATATTTAGTCCAAAGAGAAGCTTAATTCACTCAGATGGCCGGATTTCTCGGCTCATCCCTAAAATCTCTAATTATCCATTTCCATAAAGAAAAGTGAAGACAACAAATTTGCTAGTTCGTCTGGTCTTCTCCTGTGCAATGTTCTGGTTTCTGACACCAATCAAGGTTTACATGACTGGACAGAGGCGACGTAGTAAAATAGTAAGACTGCCCTCCAGTGGTCATACAGATGTTTTATAGCTCTCTTTCATGTGCAGGGGGATGTGAAGGGTTACCTCAGAAGCTGCAGAACCTCTGAAACCATGAGCCCAGAGCCCCTGATTCTTCAAAGGATGGCCTGTGACATTTCCTCAGGCCTCCTGCACCTGCACAAACACAACTTCACGCACAGGTAAAGAGTCGTTTCAGACTTAAACCTGAGAAATCCGACTGCTGTCACTGATGCTGTTCAGTCAAGCAGGCAGTCTCTGTTTACCCTATAAATAACACAATTATTCTATATCATCAGTCCACTTTTAGCTGAAGCAGTTAGTTTTTTGTATGCCTCAGTTCTGTCCCAGCACAGGCCCCGACTCACCTTCAGTCTGATCTTAACCAGAGACTTTCAAAATGCAGACCAAAAGGTGTGACTCTCGTAAATGCCTGTATTTTTAAATATTTTAAAACGGTCCAGACTGCTATGACTTTATTTCCAAATCGTCAACGTATTGTGTTAGAAAGACATCGGCTAGGACTAGCTCTCGTACATATTTCTAAAACGAATTTTTACCAGAAGATGGTCAAAGTTATTAATTTGTATTTACCCTGGTGGCCTGGAAAAGAGAACTTCTTTGGGAAATGCAGAAGTTAGAAGAGCAGTCGCACATGTTCAAAAACATTTCTACCCATTGGTGAAATGCTGCCAATGTTTTTTGAAAGTTTGCAGAGAATATTTGCACAAAGTGACCCGACTACCACTCTTTTGGTGTCCAACAGATACTCAGGTTTTTGCCCTGATAACGATCATTAATTTAAGAGTCACCATCTGACTCCTCTGGTTTCTTGGACGTCTTTGATTTTAGCCATAAGGTTATCGTCTCTGTGATCTACAGCAGTGAGCCTGTATATCATAACTTACTGTTCTTCAATACTGATAACAGATTTCACAGTCATCACTGTTCAGTGAGAACTAACAGGCTTTACTAACAGACGAGATGCAGTCATCTAATGCGGTTTATTTGTAGAGTATTACTGCTGAAGCCTCCAAACTACCTCACACGTGTCCATTCATTTAAATCGGTTAACGTTCAGTGAATGCTTAACCCAACCTTGATCTGCTTTCAGTTGAATGAATCAAAAGCCCTCCTCAAACATGTCCTTCAAACTTCTTGAAAATCCAGCTTTATTAACAGTTTTTCATATTTGTGTGTGCGTGTGTTATTTTTCTATCTGCTGTGCTCTATTCAAAAAGATTTTTTTTTATTTCAATGAGATTTTTCTACTAAGTATTACAGATATCTCGCTCTGAATTTGAGATTAGCCTTTTGCCTCTCGGTCGCTTCCTGAAACAATATCCTGGTGCTGCCTGAGTGCTCCCTAAAGACTCCAGCATCAGTGATTTTGTTGCAGGCGGTGATCCCTCCTCTCCAGGACTCCGGTTTTTGTATTTTTTCCAATAATTTATTGTTATTTTATCTAGTTTTCATTTCACTTCATACTCAAAAAAAGAAAAAGTTGTATTCCTACTACAGTACACCTGGTTTTATCATCAAAACATACTTAAAGTATTCAAGTCATGACTTTAAATCATGGTGGATAAGTTTACCTATAATAGTATAGATTCGTATTTCAAATGCAAAATAAGAAGTACCTGAAGCTTTAAATGACATAAACAACACAAGTAATTACTCTTGTCCTGTTGGGCACTTACGGCAAGGCATTTCCTGTATATTTTATTTCATTTTAGTAAAATTTACTTAATTTGTTTTGTTTATTTTTAGCCTACTGTGAAAACACAGGACTAAATGCTGTTGTTTGCAGGACTTCGAAGTATTTTTGTACATTGATAAAAACGTTCTAGTCTTGTTGTTTTGTGTTTGCTAATATTAGAGAGACATAACAGCTGTTTACCCCCATCTCCAGTGACCTGGCTTTAAGAAACTGCTTGTTGACGGCTGATGTCTCAGTGAAGATCGGAGATTATGGTCTGGCCCACACAAAGTACAAGGTACACAACCAGTGTGTTAAATGTGAAAAAGATCAGCAAACAACAAACTGGTCCTGTTGCTCTTTGTAAAGTTTGAAAATATATTCTGTATTCATCACTAGCAGGCAACAAAAAAGCAAGCTCGTTATATAAATAGTCAGTTCCCAAATGGTTCTGAGTTTACATTAATCACAGTCGAGTGAATTTCTGCAGGGTTATAAGAACGTTCTTTTCACTTTTTAGCATTATATCAGAAAAGGCAAAATTGTCCAGCAGGTCATTTAGTTTGAATTTGTTTTTTGTCATATTTCTGCAACTTAACAATTTACCTGACCCTCGTTTCAGGACGATTACTACGTGACATCAGACCAGATGTACGTGCCCCTGCGCTGGATCGCTCCAGAGCTGGTGGACGAGGTGCACGGAAACCTGCTGGTGGCAGACCAGACCAAACACAGCAACATCTGGTATCTGATCAATGCACATAGACACATCTTTTGTATTTTGTGAGGACGCTCGCTGACATCATGTATAGCCCTTAACCATCATTTTAAATACTGTACCAAGTTACCTAAAACAATCCTTTAGTTAGCTCCAAACTTACTGAGGATGTCACCAACGTGCCGTCACTCCCAGAAGTCTAAAACAAAATGATTATATTGCATTCTGTTGAATAAGATTTAAATTTTGAAGTTTTAGGCCAAATATATATTATGATAATATTATTGTAATTCTCTATTACTTTCTGAACAGTTTGTAAGACATGTGAAATCGCCAGCCCTAACTCCATGGATATAAGTTATAAAGAATAAAACACATAAGAGCTTTTAATAATATTAATACACTAACAAACGCTTATATAGTTGTAAGTTTTTAACAGTAGATAAAAGGATGGACGTTACTGCAGGATTATAAGAAATGTATACATGAAATGTACATGAAGTCACTAATAAGATATATTTAATCTTGTCCTGTGTCTCAGGTCTCTTGGGGTGACTATGTGGGAGCTGTTCGAGCTGGGAAACCAGCCCTACAGACACTATTCTGACAGACATGTGCTGACCTACGCTGTTAGGGAGCAGCAGCTGCGACTGCCCAAACCGCTGCTCAAAGTACCCCTCGCTGAACGCTGGTGAGTCACACATAAATGCAGCAAAAATGGTAAATGGCCTGTATTTGTATAGCACTTTTCTAGTCCCTAAGGACCCCAAAGTGCTTTACACAACCTGTCATTCACACACTGGTGATGGCAGCTACATTGTAGCCACAGCCACCCTGGGGCGCACTGACAGAGGCGAGGCTGCCGGACACTGGCGCCACCGGGCCCTCTGACCACCACCAGTAGGCAACGGGTGAAGTGTCTTGCCCAAGGACACAACGACCGAGACTGTCCAAGCCGGGGCTCGAACCGGCAACCTTCCGATTACAAGACAAACGCCCAACTCTTGAGCCACGATCGACCCACAAAACACAACACTTAAAGCAACACAATTAAATCCCTTTCAGGAGGAGGTTTAATGAACTTCCAATTGTTATTCTTTTGTTGTTGCACTATTCTTGGACTCTGTTGCTGTAGCCTTGTATGATTCACAGTTCACAATGAACATCGCAGTAACTTTTTACTTCCATACTGGGCTTTGGTGCAGCTCCATGCCTCAGTTATGGCACGTGTATATGTTGATTTTTTGGTTTGGATTATGTTGCATATTAGATTTTGCAATATTATTTTCTGATTTTACGTATTTGAGTTTTTTTATATATTTAATTACTTCATTATCACCCACCTTACTTGATAAATTTATGTATAGCATTTATTGTGGCATTTAGTGCGGTAATTTTGGTTGCTACTGAGTGTTTACAGTGAGGCTGTTATTGGATAGTATGAGTCAAGGAACAGCAAAGTAAAACACTGAGTGCACACCAACACGGTTAGTTTTGAGATGAACTGTAGCCCACCAAACGCCCACAGCTCAGAGAGACTGGAGAGCGCTACCACAACCAGAAACCAATATCATACCAGCCAGAAGTAGAAAAAAACTGATGAAATAGATTTTGGAGAAGTCAAAATTTGAAACTTTGCCCATTTTTGATATGAGCATGCACCATTGTTAGAGAATAATAGGTCCTCTCAGTATTAGCTACAATATTACAAACGGGAAACCAATTCTAAAAACCAAAGGTCAATTTCTGAGTGCATCGAGCTGATTACTTTTGTACTTTTTATTTCTTTCATTTAATTTTAATTAAACTTTTCTTTCTTTCTTTGTGCCTTGTGTTTTGGGTCTACAGGTATGAGGTGATGCAGTTCTGCTGGCTGCAGCCTGATCAGAGGCCAACCGCAGAGGAAGTTCACTTGCTGCTCAGCTACCTATGTGCCAAGGGGGCCAGCGAGGCCGAAGAGGACTTTGAGAGACGCTGGAACTCCCTGCGTCCCAATACTGGATTCAACAGTCAGCGTGGTGCCTCAGCGATGTCACGAGACCACCCCTCATCAACCACCTCATCTTTCCCACTCTTAAAACCATTTTCTACTGGTGATGGCTACCACTCAGAGTCTGGAGATGACATACTAACAGTCACTGAAACCAGCCACGGCCTGAACTTTGAGTACAAGTGGGAGCAAGCCAGGGCAGACCAGTCATACAGAGCCCCAGACACGTCTAGTACCTTAGGTCAGGTAAACCATCATTGTCAGGAAGCATTTTACCCACCTGGAGGCATTGTGGGAGGCTGTCCCATGGAAAGCCTGAGCCATGGAGTTTCTCCTTCCTACTATCAACCTAAACATCTACACGCTCCAGGTGTACTTCCTGTCCTCAGTGCCCATAGCCCCTCAGTAAACAGTGAATACTACATTCGCATTGAGGAACCAGTAGACTGTAACATTGATCCAGACTACACCATGGTCTCATACAGCCCAGACTACCAGGGCAGCAGTGGGAGCTTCCTGACTGGGAGCGCAGACTCGGGTGAGTGCATGGCCTGCCCATCACAGGCTAAAACTATGGGTCCTTATTGGTCAGCTGACATCCATAAATCTGACATGTATGACTCCAATGACTCAAGTCCCGCCATCTCCCTGACAATGGAACCCCTTTTAGGTCAAGTGTCAGATAACAGCCCCCTACGACCCTGGGAGTCTAGTCACTATGTGTCCTATAAAGATCGAGATGGGGGCTATTATTTTGACCACTCACCACCTTTGGGAATAGATCACTATCTGATCGGAGGTGAGCTCTCCAGAGAGCATCATCAGGAAAGCTGGGGCTCAAGAAGCCTGCGTCAGGCTTTGGGGGAGTTGGAGAACCCACTAGTGATATCCCATTCTATAAACAGTCCATCTCAGCAGGCTTACAGAGACACATACCTGGACACAAGTCAGACGTCCATTATAGGAAAGAATGTCACTGGAGGTTATTATGACATGATGGGTTCCCTGAGGAAGACTATGCCCAGCCACACAAGACACAACAGTAACTCTGTCAGTATAAACATGGAGACTCAGGGGGCTCTCTTCATCGGACACAGAGACAGTGACTCAGAAGAGGAAGATGAGGACATATTTGTTGAGAGACACACGTGCAATACTTGGCCTTCGAAGCACCGCCACAGCAGTGCCGGTCACCAGAGACGGGCAAGCCATAGTTGCCGACAGGACACCTACGCCGATTTCCATTATACAATGCCGAGTACAGACATCGAGGACTCCTGGCCAGAAGGACACAGCCTGGCCTTTCACTCTCTACCCAAACCCATCGATTATCTTGAGCCACACCAGGTCAAAGATAATAGTGCCTGCCTTAGTTTGAGTAAACATCATGCTATGGTGCCCTCGGAAAACTGCAATCCCTACATTTACATGTGCCATGAAGGTGAGACTCAGGTGCCAACATCTGGAGAGTGCTGCCACTCGCACTTTGTTGACCCACTCACTGGCTTGCTTGTTCGAAACACAAGCTTTTGTCAGCTCTACAGTCACACTAACTACAGAGATAAAGTCATTGACATGCTAAGCAATGAAGAGATGATCAATTTATCACCAGCTCCAGGAGGTCCCATCGTGGCCAAATCTGTGGACTGTGGAGAACAGTATGTCGATCTTACAACTGATGATGTCCAAGCTAAAGAGAAGAGGGAGGACGTTATTAAGGAAATCATACAGAAACTGCCAGAGCCTAGAAAAGAAGAGGTGACTCTAACAATGACAAAAGCCACTCAAGCCACTCCACCTCCTGATGATAACACGCATGTGATGGTGGCGGTGACAGATCCACAGTCAGAGATGAGTCACACCAGTGACAGTGGCGTCGACCGTGAAGATTCCAATGTAAGCCTTGCTGACATACTCGACTGCAGTGACGATGACGAAGAGGAAGACATCACAGACGATATAACTGATGTTACTTCAGGCATCTTCGCTGATGAGTCCAGTGAGCTGAATGCTTCTCCCGCCTTCAAGTTGCTACAAAAGCAGGTAGGAACACCCGATTCCATGGATTCCATGGATCTGCCGTCTGCAGCTGGGTCTTGTGAAGGCTCCAGCCCTGCGTCATCCCACCCTTCCAGCTCACCTAAAGCTATGGACAGCGGCTATGACACCGAAAATAATGAGAGCCCCGAGTTTGTTCCCAAAGAACCTCATGAACCTCGTGAACAACCTTTAGGAAAACCTGCTCTTGATGCCAGCCTGGAGGAGGAAGAAGTCCTGGAGGAAGAGGGAATTGAAGCTAAAGTGGTTCCCACGGAGGGTGAGTCATTGATGGGTGAAGATTTGGCACTAGAAGCATCACAGGCAGATGACCAAATTCTGTTACCCTTGAGTGATAAGACGCCATACAGAGACTCTGCCTACTTTTCAGACTATGAGAATGAAAAGCAGACTCGGCATGAGGGAGAGGAACTCCAGATGGGAAAAACAGATGAGCAAAACATTGCAAAAGAACCAAACATGCCAGAAAAGAAAGCTGCAAAAAGGAAAAATGATAGAGAGGAAGAACTAAAGGGTGTTGTAGTGAACAAGGACATAAAACTTGAAACGAAACAAACAGTAACAGACACAACAGAATTCTCTTCTGCACCAGAGATTGAGGAGTACTTGACAGAGGACTGTTGCAAAGATGAGACTTTAGGACTTCCTCCAGAGCCTTCTGATACTGAGGGAGGACTGGATGAATGGCCATCACAGGAAGAGAGCTCATCCTTGGGAGACTGGGCAGCTGAGGTGGTGGGGGCCATGGAAGAAGCTCTTGGTGCCCTGAATGGAGATTGTGCCACCAACGTAAATTTAGATAAGGAGGAAGCAGATGGCATAAAAGACTCTGCTCAAACTTCAGAAACTTCAGAGGAGGCAGCAACCGAGACGGTTCAGAACAGGCCATCAGGCATATCCAGTGAAATGAAACACACCTTACCCAAAGATGAGGTAGCTTTGCAACAAACCTCAAACACCAGACGATTTTCCTCTTCCTCCCCTCCACCTCCTTCCACCCCACCGCCTCCGCTCCCTGCAACAGAGGGCAGAGCATCTCCGGCCGACGGGGAGGAGGCCGACGAGGAGGACGGCGATACCGATGACAGCGACGAGTCGGACGAGGAGCTGCAAAGCTACGATATGCAGGAACAGAGCGGAGGGGAAGAGAGTGAGGAAGAGTGCCACCCAGTGCCTATTGTGGTGAGCGACAACAGCGAGGCCCATAAACTGCGAAGCCTGCTCAAGATGCCAGCATTGCTCACTGAGGAGAACCTGGAGGAGGAGCTCGAACACAAGAAGAAAACAGTGTCTTTTTTTGACGATGTTACCGTGTATCTGTTCGACCAGGTGAGTGTCAAAGAGGGAAGATTAGCCTTAATATTGGCTCTATTAATGGCACATCAATAATGTTTATTCTGGTCCACTCACTGACTCTTTTAATATCACAACTGCTAGGAAAGCCCAACTAAAGAGCTCGCCGAGCATGGCTTTCCTTTAGGAGCAGAAGGTTCTCGGACCAAACCCCAAGAAAGGGTTAATGCCTCAGATGACTCTTCAGACGGGAACATTTCGGAGGAGAGTATGTATTATTCTTTTACTTTCAAATGTGCAAATGTGAATATGATTACACACAATGTATTAGCACACTGAAGACTTTCTCATGTTAAGATATCAAACTATTACTTCCTCCCCTTTGCTGTTTTCACTCAGGTGCGGGTTTTGAGTGGGAAGATGACTTCCCCCTACTCCCACTGCCAACATCCTCAGCCGCATCTGAATCCCCTCCACCCCGTTCCATCACCACAACCCCAGACACTAAACCAGCCGTGCAGTATTCCCGCTTTACCGTCTCTCCCTCCAGCGTTTCCCGGTTCTCCATCACTCACATCTCAGACTCTGATATGGAATCTGCAGGAGGTAGGTCACTTCTGCAAACTCACGAGAAACTCATATTTTTAACAATGGATATACATATCTAATTTTGCCTCTGTAAACTATCACAGCGAATTTTAAAATCAAGCAATCATCATGTGGACTTTCAGCTTTATTTCAATAGGTTTTATGAAAACGTTGCAGTAAACGTGTTGATATGAAGGTTTTACACTCTGTATTTTTTCTTCCCAGAGATGTCAGATGGAAACTGGCTAGTAGCTGCATCTTATGAGATCACAGTTTTTGTGCATGATCGCTGACAAATAAAGAATAAAACTAAAATGCATCTTTCTGCTGTGTTAGACTTAAACCCAGTCTGGGAACCTGGCCCATTAAAGATGCAATTGTTGGCTGCAGCATATTGCCAAAAGCTGAATTGCCATAATAATGAGAAAATACACTCTTGCCAAATGTCTTTGATATGTGCCAATGTTTTGGGGATAAAGATGCCCAGTGGCCTGTAAAAATGGGTGATGTACATTAATCCTTTCTGCCTCATTGTGTTTCTGCAGGAAGCAGTGAAGATGGAGACAAAGAATAAGAAGCTGTGGATATTTACTGCCTCTTTGTGACAACATCTCGGTCTACTAGCATGACTACTGATTTCATTTTTAACATCAGGTTTTAGAAACACAAGACAGTGCCTCTTACCGCCTGTGGACACTTTTGAAAGGTCCGTCTCACCACCATGTAGGACTGGCCTAAGCTGTTTAGAATACTGAAAAGAGAATTGTTAATATATAATATTTCAAGAATATTAATATATACGGTATGTATGACTGAGTTTAAGGAACCAGGGGGAACTTGTATGTTGAATCTACATATTTTTTTGGATTAAAGAAACAATGTGGAAGGACAGACCTTTGAAAAGCGTTACATTTGCCACATCTTTCACTTTCTAATTCGTCATGGGGAGCATTCATAAGAGTGTGGAGCCACCTGGACTTTAAAGAAAGAGGACTGTTAAACTGTTGCTGAGTAAAAGACACAATGTCAACTTTCTGACTTTTCAACAAAGGATCAGCACTTTGAACAAGACTGTACAGCTCCGCAGACTTTATACTTTTTAGGAAATGGTTTTACCTGTATTAATAATGAATATCAAAAAGAATCTTTAAAGTATCGCAAGTAATATAATGTCAGTATTTGGGATCATTCAGAGACGTGCTCGTGTGAAAGATGGAAGCGCAGGGGATCCTAATGGCTGTCTGCTTACAGGATGTTTTCTGTTTTTTGAGGAAACAGCTGAGCAACCTTGACAACCTAATAATTATTTGTGACTTTTTTCATTGTCACATCAGGACCGCGACTGTACTGTTTTACACAAACATCACTCTATTTACCAAACTGGGCGCCAGCACCACAATCGCAGCCAACTCCTCTTTACTGTAAGCATCAGACACAACATTGTGACTATAATGGGAAGAAGTACAGAGGTCATTTCAGGCTGAAGTCTTATGAAAGTTTCTTATAATATAGCAATGCATGGTTTCACATTTACAAGAATTTACGGCTAAGAAACAAAAGGAAAGTGTTTTTATTTTTAAGGCAGGTACACAGGTCATTAAAACTGACATCGACTGAACCTAACAGTGATGTAAGCCAGTAGGGGTGGGCAATATAATGTAATATTTTATCATGATGTGCGTGTACTGGATCTTCAGCTCAAAAATATAGACAAAATGTCTGTTTTGGTTAACCAGCAGATGCCTGACAAATCAAGGCACTTCATCACATTGATGCAAAGATACTGTTAATCCAACATTGCTAGAGAGCAGTAATACTCACTGACATGCGAGAAGATGTAGTGCAGCCTACGGAGGTACTGAAGGCATATATCCCTTTTCCACCGACACAGTGTTGGTTCACAGTATTAATAAAAGTAATTGTTTAGTAACAGAAAACTGCTGGGCCTGCTGGTGTCAGTGGTCATGGGAGGGGAATGTACCAAAAACCACAGTTCCTATCATGGCCACTTGAGGCTGGAGTCAGTTCCCATAAACTCCCATGTATAAAAAATTCAGCTTTACAGCCTTAATAAGCACGAGTCCAGCTTGGCACAAAAATGGTTTGGGCCTCTAAAGATAGATTTTTGGTATTGTTGCATTTTTTGTTTTGCTTTTATTAACTCAAGGTCACTGCATGACCTTCACCCCTCAACTGAGTGTAAAACAGCTGGGATGAGTGTCAGCACCTCTAAGTGTGAGTTATGGTTCATTCTCTATTCATCAGGAGGTGGAGGATGAGATGGATTCGTTAAACATCAGCAGTGATGTGGGTGCTGTACTGGGCTGTTGTGGTGAAGAGAGAAGTTTTTTATTTAAGAGTCTATGTTCCAACCCTCATCCCTGGTCATGATATCAAGGTAATGACCGGAAGATTAAGGTAGGGAATACAAGTGGACACGTTTCCTCTGCAGGGTATCTTTGTTCAGCTTTAAAGATGTGGTTGAGGTCATTTGGATATCTGGTTAGGGGATCGCCTGGGAACTTCTTTCAGGCACACTCAACTGAGAGGTGACACCAGGGTAGACCCAGAATCCAATGGACAGATCTCACCTGACCTGGGAAGGTCTCAGGATTCCCCAGTCCAAACTGAAAGTGATGCTGTGGAGAAGGACAACTTGAATACCTTTGCTTGCTGCCACCATTACAAAACTTTAAATAAGTGGACATGGATGGATGGATGGATGGATACATAACTCCATCTCAATACAGGAGTTTAGGGGCGTAGCTGCTTTTCATACCTTCACCCTCCCAAATAAATATCTGTCTCCAAAGAAAGGCATGGTAGAGTGAAAAACCACAACGCTGTCAAACCTGTCACAATGGTTCTCAAAAGACTCCAATGCAGAACTGCCAGGAATGCCAGCACCACATTGGTGGAGAAGCAGTAACAGATACCGTGGTAGAAACATTTTTTCATTGGTGTGTACCATCATATTGCCCATCCCTACACGCTAACATCTCAAGTTACCCAACAACATTTAAATACTGTCCGGTTTTTGTCTGCACTGAGGTTTGTCTGAACAAATGTGATTTTTGTGTTTGAAAATCAGCACATTATAGATCCAGTATTTCTCTGTTTCTGACCATTTACCCATCATGTTATGTTTGGAACAACTTGTTCGGAGCAGATTTGTACAATAATTCTAGGATTAGAAGTTGAACTGTTGGACTTTTTCAGACTAACAGGAAAAGACTGTTCAAAATCATTATCACACAAAACGAATCCCTTTGAGCCTCATTGTTGTTAAGTGAGACTCTAATTTATAATAAGCCTAACTGGTCTGATCAGCTTGTTGAAAGGCCACAGAGGGCTGATGTCATGATGATAAGAAAATGCTGTCATGCTTTGCTCTGTTTGTAAAACTGTGAGAAAGACTGATGGGTTTGTGTGTTTGCTGGATGGAAAAGTTTGATTCCACCTTTGAAAGATGCCCGGTGATCAACATGTAGTGTCTTAAATGTTTGTTTGCCTTCCAAGGCTTTAATATTCTGTAACAGTTTAGCATAGAAACATCTAGATGGCTGTCCGTAATATTTTTGTATCTCAACAAAAATACTTTTTAGAGTATTGCTGTACTGTATCTGTGAGGGAGGGAAGGTTTAAAAAATCTCTTATGTTTATTGTTGCCAAAGAGATGCTGTGTATGTTTTCACCCCATTGTGAGGACAGACAGGAAGCTCACTGGCCTTGAACCAAAGGCGCAAACGTGCGGGAGAAGCTTTGGTTGAGATACTGTCATAATGTGTGCCCCAACAATGACCTGGTCACATCGTTACTTTCTGTACCTTCTATCAACTACAAATAAAATCTGGTTTACACATGTTAAATATATTGGCCATTTTTTACGTGTTTTTAAATAAATGAATTTATTTACACATGTAGACTCTAAAATCTTACAGAGTTGTTAAAGAGTTCAGATGTAAAATTTAAAGATTCCTTAGATTCATTTTGGACAACCAACAAATACTGAAGAACTCTAATATTAAATATAAGTTTTTAAAACTTCATTTTTAAATCCATGTATAAAACAAAACAGTCTCTCATCTTCGTTGTCTGTGTTAAAAGGCGCAATGGGAACCATTTTTGCACTCAAAACCTATTAAGCCACCAAATTCCAGTCACATGGTGTGTAAAGTCTTCTATAGTATAAACGTACCGCATATTATATCAACTTAACAGGAATGTAAAAATACAGAAGATTGATATGTTTTCAGGTTGCTTGTGAACTTCCTGGGGCACAGGAAACATTGTATTTTACCCAAACAAACGTAGTTTCAGATAATTGATGTTATTTTTTCAAAACAGTTTAGCATTATAATTCTCTTACAGGACTTCAATTTGGGCGAGCGGGTACAGTAAGTAAAAATTCAATATAAGCTGGGTTAGAAGAAAGGCAGAGGATCAGGTAGAAGGGTCACGAAGGCAAGCCATTATATGAAGAAACTTCTTGGTGAGTGTCAAATCCAACACCCATTTCCATTTGTCCTTAAACCCACAGGAAGACGATCTGAAACTAAACTCGGTGTTTTTCCATAAAGAATTTTAAATTTCAAACAAGTGGATTCCTTTAGGACACAGGTGTCAAAATCCAGGCCTCGAGGGCCGGTGTCCTGCAGGTTTTAGATGTGTCCTCGATCCAAAACAGCTGATTTAAATGGCTAAATTACCTCCTCAACATGTCTTGAAGTTCTCCAGAAACCTGGTAATGAACTAATCCTTTGATTCAGGTGTGTTGACCCAGGGTGAGATCTAAAGCCTGCAGGATACCGGCCCTCAAGGCCTGGAGTTCGACACTAAATAAAAAGTAGTAAAGCTTTAATCTCTCAACCTCTATCGTTTTAGTTTTAAAGGTTTTACTCTACCAGCACTATTGTTCTTCAAACTGTGTTCTTCTAAGTGAATCATAATGGGATCAGATGACTGTGTCAGCCCCAAAAGGTTACAGCCCACCTGAGATAATGTGCCAGGAATAAAAATGGGATTTATCAGGTGTAGCATGTCGCCTGCATGCAGGATGACTCAGGATATCCCAGCAGAATATCCAGAGAAACGATGCTGTTGTTGTCAGGTGGAAGAGTGAAGTCGATGCATGGTACATTCTCAACATCTGTACACTCTGTGTCATGCAACTCACTGAGGACAGCATGTTAAAGGGAGCCTGTTATGCTCAGTTCCAGCTCCATGTTTTTATTGCTGAAGAGTACCAGTCGAGCTTTGCGTGTTTACAGCTATCCTTATTTATCTTATTCTGTGCTAAAACTTTGACCACCTTTAAAATTAATGAGGAAAAGTGTAACAGATCAATTTTAAAGTTTCTCAGGGTTAAATTTTTGAGCATTATAACAGATTAAAAAAAAACACTGCACAATATTGTTAAATACTTGATTCTTTATTGTCAGAATTAAACTAAAAAACAAACAATTTGTTTACCATCAACTCACATCATTATAGTGTAGACTGCCAGTACAGTACTCCTTATGTTACATTAACGTAGGTTTTATTGGTTTCCATATTTCTGAGTCACATAGTTTTCAGCTAATTTCTTATATCTCTCCTTGAAACATAACTGTAAAATGAGCTGGGACATGTGGGATCATCTAATAATAAATAATGCAGATATTTCCAAAACATCCCGTGTAATTTTGTATTAACTATAGGGAAACTGAAGACAGCGCTATAAGTGTATGAAGACTTGATAATTTTAACTATCAAATATATTATAAGAACAATAAAGCATATAGTTGAAGTGAAGTGAAGTTTTTCATGAATTGATCTCAATAATCAAGAACAGTTTCCTTAGAAAGACAATTAAAAATGATTATCATATCAGGTCAGAGCACAAAACAGAGTGAATAACTGAATCACCCAATGCAGGTGAATCATTATGGATATATATGTACCTCTGTACCACACAAGTACTCTGATATAATGAGAAGGTACTAGCATGATCTCTGCAGAATCCAGAATTTGATTTTTCCTCATAATTAATATAAAACAATGGAGTTTTTTGGAAATATCCTCAGACATATACAGCTGAATACCAGCTGACTTTGGGGAAAATATGTGTGAAAAATTCTAGAAACTTTAAAAATAGCCTTAAAGAAAATCTCTTTTTCCTTTCTAACCGTCTAAATCCAGGTGAGGAAGTCGAGTTTTATTGCCATCTAGTGGTGGATACATGTTTTGCATGCACATACAATAAGGTGCATGATAGTTTTGATGTGTAGCACAGCTGATTACATCCATGTGTAATAACAAGCTCCGTCGTTCACTACATTGGAGGTACGGGTGCTTTAATAAGGGCGGAAAGTACTGAGGCTAATTCTGCTCTGCTAATATGAAAAGTATAAAAACAAATAAATCAGACTTGCAATTGTTGCTTAAATCGGGTTTAAAACCAGTTACATTCAAATTAGTTTCTTCTCAAATCTCAAAGTCTTAATTTTTATTATTGTGAATATGAATTCACCTCATAGTCCTGTTAACTAAAATTTACTGATGAAATTCATCAACAACTTAAAAGAAATCTGGTTCTCTGAAGGCTAAGAAAAAAAAAGTATTTTTATGTCAGTTCATCACTTATTAATAGGAATTAAAATTTCAGGTCTCTTGTGTTATTGGTTTTCTTTAAAAGATATTTCAGTGAATGACCCTCATCCACTGAAATATTTTTAAAGAGGTATTTTTTTTATATTTATGGAGATATTTTAAAATTCCATTAAGATATATTAAAATACTCAGATAAATATGAAACTTTCAAAATGTCCTATTTCGAAAATGGGCCTTTCACAAATGTTGGATATAATTTTAAGAAACACATGCTTGAAAGATGCGAGGACAAAAAATTTTAAAAACAACTTTCACATCCTGGAATAATTTTCTGAATAATAATTTTCAAAAAAGTTGAGACCTGAAATTTTGCATAATTCCTGATGTGGGTCCTTCGCCTAGATATATATCCAGCAGTTAAGTAGTTCAAACCTGTTTTCCAGTTTGCTATTCCAACATGAAGGTAAACCAAACCTAACCTGAGCAGGTATAATTTCACATACCCACACTGGACCCTAGAATATCATTATTATCAGTAAGCACCATGACACTTACTGCAATCACATAATTGTTCATGCTAATGAAAAATAATCAATAACTCAATAAGTGGGAAAAGCAGAGGGATGGTGTGATTTTTCTAAATGTAGTTTTCAGTGCTTTATCAAGTTATTATTACACCCCACTTAAATCTAAGATTTAAATGTATTTTAAATTCTTAAACAAGTAAACCACAGACACCGAAACGAGCACATCTTAAATGACCTCAGTGCAACCAACACAACCTACGTTAGCGTTACCCTGTTTGCCTGTCAACGATTACCTTAAACTAGATAAACAACATGCAATTACAAAGTTTCTCCTGTTGATTGTGTTACTGAATTAAATCTCAGCTGAACATGTTGCTTTAAGAAGATCTTATAAAGTGCTTGTTCACTACGAACAATAACAATCAAACATGAATCTGAGAACCAGTGAAATTCATTATTAAGTGTAGGTACAAACGCCTGCACGGCTGCTTATCTCTAGTACTGCAGAAAGATAAAAGATTTCCTGTGAGTACAGAATTAGTTGAAGGTACAGTACTACGAGTAGTGTGCTTATCAGTTGTGATGCTATCAGCACAAACGTATTCTACAGATATCTTTTTCCATATAATCTACCTTTCTGATGTGTTTCAGTACTTTTTTTTTTCTGCCGTCGTGCTTTAAGATCATCGGTCTCTGAATAAGACGTTTCTTATGGTGCAAACACTGGACTGTTTGACAAGCATGAGGTGCTCTTGCCAGGTGAAAAGGCAGTATTGAGAGGTGAGGCTCAAAGGTGAGACACCCAGCATGGTGTAAAGCTTAGCAATTTTAAAGCCCTTTCATTGACAAGGCAAGAGGGGAGGAGCTGCATTTTAAATGACCGGCTAATGATCCTGTGAGTCTACATGGAGCTAGGCTTTAGTCTTTGGGTAACGATACGATACAAGAGGCAACAATTCTGACTTTAAAATAACCACATGAGCCACACGAGTAAACATCTGCTCTCATTCTTCTTTTTATACACCACATGCTCCTTGTAGGCTTTAAAACCTTAACAAAAGTGAATCAGCTCCACTGCTGCTCATCTAAAATGCCACTTTACCAAAGTCACCAATCAACAGGAAAACCTCATCTTTAATTTTTGTAACTTTTGAATGTGGCTTCCTTGCTACGTGGTTAAATATAAAGTCAATCCTAGTATTTATTTACATTTTCTCCGGGCGATTACAGAGATTACTGTTGCCGTGACATGTTGTAGCGCACTTTATCTGCTGATTATATTTCATTCTTTTCATTTTGTAGCATTATTGTAATACCGAGGGTAAATCAGAGCCTTCCGGTTTAGGGTTGAGGGTGAAATTGTGCACCAGTGATCCACCTACAGCTGGTTTACATTGAAAGAAAGCTCAGAAGTCCCCTGGAGGACTGGAAGTCTTCTCCAAGGAATCATAGTGAGCTTCATCAAGGTGGTCCTCCTCGATTTCATCCTCATCGTCGGAGAGCGGCGGTTTGGCCGGGGCCTCCACAGCCGGCTCGCCTGGTGGATCATCGCTAGGAAGAAAAAGAGCAAAAGGGATTGTGGTTTTTATTTGTTAAAATGTAAAATGGTAACGGAAGACGAGGTCAACGAGAGCACAGGATGGAACAATGGGTTGGTTTTTTTTTTCAGCCATATTGCTGCTGAAAATAAAAAGGTCTGAGTCATGCAAATAGAGAGAAAGCTGAGGCGAAGAGCATGATGCCGAAACAAACAACACGTTTTTCAGGCAAAGTGTAACAGCCCACAATCAGCTGATGAGGTCAGCAGTCACATCACATTAAAAACAAACAAACAGCGATGGAAATAACCCAAAAGCCACTCCACAGCTCGCAAAGAAAACACAAAAAAATGAAGCAGCTTTCAGTTATAATGAAAAATTCAAAAGCAAGTGGATACACGAAGACACTTTAGACCCAAGATTATTCACTTACGATGGGCTTTGGTCACTCAAAAGCGGGCGTAATCAGGCCCTGTACTGAAAGGCAGAAACAATCCCCATGTGTCAACAGTCAGGATCAAATACCAACTCACATCTTCCAACGTGAGACAGGGAAATAAATTACTACACACTTCCTCTTAACATGGCTGCACATTATAAGGCATATATATTTGATTTCCTGTTAACACAAGGTATCATTAAAGGTATTAAAAGGGAAAACAGACCAAGACTGAGCTGACTGGAGCCTGTATTTAGCAGGTACTGTTGCTCCTTTTGTTTGATTTTTTCCACATTATTATCTGTAACACAGTGCCAGATATATTCAGTGATAACACTGTGAGACTTTTACATGACTGCTCTGAACAGTTTTCCATCATGATCTCACTGCTGTACCTTCACTGAGCCAAAGGTTAAGAAGGATTTTTTCACCAACATCAGCACCACATTAAACACAGCGTCTGCAGAGGCTGCCAGTCAAACTCAGTAAAGATCTTGTTTAATATTACTAAATTAGCCAAAATTATCGTCATCATTTACTTAGATTAAATTGAAACATGACAAAAAACAGATCAGAACTCCACAAATTCACCGAGACTGTTTACATTTAAATTATGACATATTCACGTGTGTCACATGGGGGGGAAATAAAGATTAAATTAAAAAACAGGCAAACAGGCATGTGAATCCACCACACAGTGAAGCAAAACAACTACAAAAATTAAAAAACACTAAAAATGAACACGTTGTGTTGATCGCAATACACAAACAGACACACTCACTCACACACAGTTGAGTTGAAAAAAGTACCTTTGCTAGCAGCAGGAGGAGCAGGCCAGTGGGAGTAATAGCAGGTCAGGATGCAGTGTAAGTACTACTGTGCACAGAACACACACACACTGTACATGCAACAAGCCCGGTGGGAGGTTATGATGGGTCTCGGTTCCAGAAATGTAGATAAGAGTGGTGATGTCAAATGTGCAAGAAGAGCCGCTTGTTAATGTATTAAAGCAAGAAGGCGATCCCCAGTTTGTTAGCTGTGAGAAAAGATGTGGTGACTAAAGTTTAGTCAGCCACAAACTTAAAGCCAGAATCGAGAGTTGAAATGCTGCCTGTCAATGAAAGTTCGTTGGTTTTACGAGCTAGTTTGGCACTTGAAGGCTAATTAAAAGCTTCTTCAAATGGTGTTTCGTAAAAGTTTCATCATGTCACACCAAAGCCTTCAGGGAAAAAACGAACAGAAACAATAAAAATATCCAGCTGAATAAATTTATTTAATACTTTGTAAGAGTAGAAATTCACCATACATGTGAGGTCATCAGTGTTACACTTTTTGGTGCCCCCAAAGCATGCATATACATAAATTCTCTATACAATATTTAGATGTTTTCCTTGTAACTCTTTTACAACAAAACCCCTCACAATCAGAGCACGTCAGTGAATGCTGGCGTTATTAGCCACAGGTGATTGGTGTGCTATCTCTGCAGCGATGTCAGCCATACCTTGGACTATTTTAGTGGAGAAAGAAGAAACACTGGCAGCTTCCAGTCGTTTGCACTCGACTTTTGTCTCTAAATTCATCAAAACAGAGATGAAAAAAGACGGGGGGGTTGGCAAAGCTAAGGGGGGAAGACGAGTGTTAGGTGACAGACAAACGGAGAGGAGAAGAAGAGAGCACAGACAACAGACATGTGCAGCAAGGAGAACATTTCTACAGTGCAAAAAAGGTCCGTGTTAGGTCTCAGGCAGAGTCTGGAAATATTTTTCTGTCTATAAGTGGCAGATCAGAAAAGCAGCACTTGAAAGTTGTTTTTTTTTATGCATGTGCCTTACTTTATCACATACTTGCAGAAAAATATATTGCAAGACTCTTCAAACAATTTCCCTCATTAACAATTTAGTAAAAGCATTTTTTGCAGTGTAGGAGGAATGGGAGAGATGCACAGTTTCATTTTTAACCTCCTCTCTTTGGTGAAGAAAGCACTCAGTCAGAAGCCGAAACTACGTCCCAGCGGGCTAGCTCGTGGACACCAGATGTCAACAAAGGGACAGCGGTTAGCACAGACAGGCACTAACTGGGCCGACATACAGACAAGCACACCGGTATTTTTATTGAGCACACAAAGAATCAGACAAACAGTTCTCTTGACATTCTTTACTCACTGAGGTTTGGAGAAAAAAAACGAACCAGGCTTTTAATCGCAGAGACAGCAGTACAAGAAGGCTGAATGAGGCTTCAACCACAAATGAATTCCTCTCCCCTTCAAAGCTGCAGGCGGCTGTGCCTTCAGTCTGTACTTTGGCTAAATGCAGCACAGTATAATCACCACTCTGTAGCCAGTGTAGTTTTTTTTCTATTAATCACAATACCGCTGATGGTTCATGTGAAGTCTTAAGTTCCCATAAAACGACATTAATCACAGAAGTTAACCGACAGCAGAAGCACCACATGTGAATATTTTTGAATCTTTTAAATGAACTTTATGCCTATTTTTTATTTATGATAAAAAAACAACTATTTTAATGGTTTCGGTATCACGTGTACCGAGCAGCGCCGCAATACCAGTTGTCTTTTCTTTCATGCATGAACCAGAGTTTGCCTCCAACTCTAATCATTTTTATGAGCAATTAATCGATCCTTTCTTTTTTAACCTGGTGATGTCAAAGTGATATCCTTCTAATGAGCTCAAAACCCAAATATATTTAATTTGCAGTCATATAAAAACAGAGAAAAGCAGCAAATGTCTGTATTTGAGAACCCGAAGCCAACAAATATTTGGCATTTAAGCCTGATAAGTTATTTCAAACACTTAATCGGCACAACACATCAGTTAACTGACTAACGAACAAACAGTTTCAGCACTAAACCCGGCTCAGAGCCTCGCGTAAGTTAGTTGACCCCATTCAGCCTTGGCACAATATTCAGGCACCACAACAGACAGTCAAAGGACCCCGAGAGTGGTGTGTTTGTGTGTCCATCCGAGCGCAGAGGCTCACACTGAGAACGTTACAGTAAGTTTGTTTACACACAGTCAGAAATATAGACTATTACTTCCATAAGGTGCATTTTTTATAAACTGATCATAGATACTGCATGACAAGCACTTCTGTATGGCACATTTATGTACAGTAAACATTCCCGTCACATTTTTTTCCCCCACGTTTCATGTGTGAAAACATTTACATGAGCTGTTCACTACTCGCGATACATGGCCTCTTATGTCAGAGGAATACAAAACCTCACAGCATGAAAAGGTAGAATTATTGTTAAATACTGAAAGATCCAGTAAAAGCATTGATTGCAATGTCATTTTTACATAATATAAAAATCCTCTTTGGGATCAACCACTTTAGGATTACACCCTGATTTACATATCATTCTTTACACTGTCTTTCTAACTGAGAGCACTGACATTAGTGAAAATCAGGTTCCTTTGTTGGGAAAATATAACTCCCAGCAATATATAAAAGAAATGTACATGCATGAAAGACAAGCAAAGGTTACATTTTCCTCACAGAAAATGTCCATCACACTGATTTTGAATATGCGGATGGCACAGAGTCCACTTTGTTCTGGTTTTGGCTTGGCTCTGCACCAAAGCTCCACCAGCGGCCCAGTGTGGCTACTGGCCAGTTAGACAGCACAGGGCAGGACTGAAGGACGAAGGGAGGGAGATCAGAGGGAGAAAAAGAAAGAGACCCAAGCGTCTTCCTCGAACTGACCGGCTTGGGGTGAGTTTATTGTCGTGAGAAGGAGGTAGGGAGGCGGGAAAGAGGGTGGGTTAAGGATGACAGATGGGCAGCGAGGTGCATGTCCTATCGTGTGGCTGAGTCTGTGCCTGTTTGTCTGTCTGTCCTCACACTGTCGAAATCAATTTGCCCTCTGTGGAACTGTGGACACAGAGAGGGAGAGGCTTCCAGGTGGGCTGGCTCAGGAGAAACAACAGCAAACACAAAACCAGGACACACGCAGACGCAGAAACCTCGTCTACCCTCCGACATGACAAGCATAACCTACAGGTTTAACTGGATCTGAGCCTCATTCTAAAGCAAAATGTGGATGTGGTTTTAACGAGCAGGGATTGAGTGAGTGCAGTTAGCAGACAGAAGGAGCTGCATGGAGCGTGGGGGGCGGTGGCGTGACGGGAAGGTGCCGTGGAGTCAAAGCATGATTTTCTTTCTTAACTTAATGAACAAAAGGAAACCTAAAACGACTTACACTTAAATTAATCAACTATTTCTCTTCCTGAGGTCTAATTAACTGCCACTTTGTCAGGTGCCTCCTGTGACTCCCCATTTCATGCACAATGTCCTCTGGACTCAGGAATACTGGCTCTTTGGAGCCCACAAGCAGGTCTATCAGTTAAGGATCCTAGTTTGGGCCCAGATCGAGACTGCATAACAGTCCCCACTTTTTTACTTTCACTTTGACTCGGTCAGGTTTACGCACCAAAAACTGCTGAGTTAGGATTAGCCATTAAAAACTACTTGGTGTAGGTGTCTAAAGTATGATTTGTGTTAAAACAGCAGCACTTCTAAACACCAGAGGACTCACTGGGCATGGACGAGCCACACGGTGGCTTTGACAAAACAGCACTAAGAGATGATTAATGTAATCTAGTTTTACAGATAGAAACAATTGTTACTAATGGATGACTTAAAGATAAAGCCAGCCTTCTTTAAAACCATTATGCGGTCAGAACTGCACCATCTTATCACCTATGGATTCCTATCACGCTGCTGCAAACAGAGGAGAACTAAGAAAAACAACACAAAGAGTGTGGTGTGTCCTGCTGGTTGTCTGTTTGCGGGTCTGAACTTGGCATGCACCAGGATCTGTCCCAATCCCTCATCTCTCCATCTTCAGCTGTTTGGTAAACTAACTCTCACTGATGCCTCAGATTCCAGCCCTCGAGCCAACGGGACAGAATTCCACTTTGGCTTCCCACCCACAAACACTGCCGAGTGCATTTGAAATGACTGAACTGGAACTGAGTTGAAACTGATTCCTGGCACACACAAAAAAACCCACACTGACTGAATCAAGCTGAGTGGTTCTTACCTTGTGGGGAAGCGGGGCTCATACTCTTCGACTCCCTGCTGCAAAGACATAATCAAAGAAGAAAGAAACGTTTCGTTTGTGCGCTTTAAATATGAACTCTGAAATAAAGCATGAAAACCACATTAACTGTCACTCATACCAGTATGATGAGATAATATAAGCTAATAAGATAATAAGGTAAAGACAGTGCTTAACAATTTCAACTGTTTATTAAAAACAAGAAGACACAAATGTAAAAGATCTGTAAAAATAAATTGTTATTTATTGAGCAAATAAATATTAATTAATAATATTTATTATTAATAAATTTATTTTTTTAAATTTACTTTTTAAATTTTACTGCATTCTCTCTTAAAGGCACATTTTACAAAATGTGCTCTTAACAAAAATAATTTTTGTTAACCAAAATAAAAAATTGAGTTTAGTTGAGCCTGGTTCTGAAACTTCGTGAACTGTTGCAATGACAAAAGCAGTCAGAAGGTGGCGACAAAGAAACATAAAGAAGAAGATGCAGCATCATCAAACGAAAACTGGAGATGTTAAAGAAACTGTATGGTAGGAAAATACACTACTATATACATCAGCCCCTCTCCTGGTTATCATCTCATTATTCTTTCACTGACTGGTTGAAATTGATGACTTAAAAGTGAAACAGTGTAAAATATATTTAACATATTTTCCATTTTTATGTTCATATTAAACAAACAAAATTTTGTGCTTTATTGAAGATCAAATCAGAAGTGAATGACCGAATAACTTCCACGCATACATATCCTTGACCAAAATTACAAAACACATTTTTCCTTAAATGTCAGCAGAGATGTTTCAAAGCTTGATGTTACATGACTGCTGAGCAATTAGGCATCGCCCACATGTAATGTTCCAGGTGAGGCGTAGGAGGGAAGGTGGGCCAGTAGTGAAGTTTACCGTTGCGTAAGGCTACTTTTGATTTTTCCTTCTGAAAAATTAAGCTGCCTCCATCACCACAGCTGCCTTCTCTTTAGTCTGGCTGAACGCCGACTCTGTTATCAGCTGATGCCTGTCAGAAGCACTTCCTTCAGCGACAGCGGTAGACCTCTGCAATCTGAGCTGTGCCTCATCTTACACTCGACCCTCTGTGACCAGGAATGTGAAGCAAGGCAGAGCTGATTTGTGCGTTTATGTAAGCTAAGAGAGAGCGAGTCAAAGCGAAGCATCTCCGGCTGGCAGCACGTAGGGGGAAGCTACCTCCAAACTTTCTGAGACAGACGAGATCTTTGCCAGGTTTCGTGAGACTGCTCGTGTGTCATGTGTGAACCCATGTGGGTGGATGCGAGTTTGCATGTGTTTGTGTGCTTGTTTTGCAGGCCCCCCACCTGTGAGAAGCCTGGCACCGCCACACTGTAGGGGCGTTGTTGTCTGCCGTGCAGCGCAGCAGCGCTCTGTGCTGCCATACGGGAGTGGATGCCATAATCAGGGACGGGGAGAGCCATGTCTTCTCTCTCTAGAAGGTTGCCCGTGCTGCTGCTTTTGCCATGGTGGAGACTAGAAACACAAAGAAGTACACAGAAAAGGAGGAAACTGTAAATCATGTGATCCCCCATCGGGCAATTCCTCCTGGGCCAATCAGGCGCTAACATTTGATGTCTCTAGGTAGGGAAGGTATATGGGCGAGTCATCAGGGGACTGATTTTGATTTTGGAAGTACTTTTATGATTGGTTTGCTTTTGCTGCAAGGTACAATATCATTTTGAGTGCTGGAGCAGTGCAATCACATTATATTTATGCAATGTAATACAATAACATGCATTATAACATGCATTACTGTTCCCAGTATGAGTACGTCATATCACAGTGTTATTTTGAGGCAGTATAGCCTAGAGTCTGATATTTGTATATAGAGTTTGTTATGTTTGTTTGTGTGTGTGTGTGTGTGTGTGTGTTCCTGTCTAGCTATCTTTGTGAGGACTGAAAACTGCTTGTGAGGACACACAACCTGGTCCTCACAAAGGCATTTAAAGCCATTTTTGAGGCTCAAAATGTGGTTTTAGTGTCAGGGTTACAATTAGGTTATGGTTAGGTTTAGGGTAAGGGGCTAGGGAAAGCATTATGTCAATGAAGGTCCTCACTAGGATAGCTGAACGGGGTTGTGTGTGTGTGTGTGAGACCACCTCCCTCCCCTCCTCGTTCATTGCTTCATCGATGTGTGACTACGTTCAGCAGACAGAGGCTTTCACCAGCTCCTAAGTGCATTTTTTGTGTGTGGGATGCTTCGTCTTCGGTGGGGTTTGTGTCATCCTTCACACAGCATCAAATCCCAACCAAAGCATTTCAGAAGATTTTAGCCAGGGTCTTTTATTTTGAAAATTGATCAGCTTCCTAATGCTTTTCCTGCCCATTTCATCTGCTCTGTGCAGTTTGACATGACTTTGGCCAAAATACACTCGCTGTGCATTTTGTGCCGCACAGAACAGAGAGCCGTTTCTGGGATGCTTCTGAAAAATGCTTCAGTGCATTTGATGGACTCACAAGCACTGTACATGGGCACAATTACATCATTGCTGAAATACAACGCAGCTCCACCCCGCTGCCCGAGTAAGGAGTAACATCTCACATTAATATTTATGTAAAAACCCCAACTCTACTGGTAAAGGAGATCTGGCAGGTTAACCAACAAAATCATTAAGTTTCTGTGAATAATATTAATATTTAACTTAATAACATTCAGTTTGATTATGCATTCAAAACAATGAAGTCTGCAAAGTGCAAACACCCACTTGTGTACTCGAAGTTGCCGCATCGAGTCTCCTTCGCCATCAGTGATCACCCGTGTGTAGGAGAAGGGAAACCAGCCACGCCTGCAGAAGGAGGTCATCAAATATAAACAACACAAAAACCAAATGCACAGCATTGGCTGACCTGTTCACCTACAGTCTGCAGTTGCCGCTGCCTCTGCAACCCACTTTGCAACCCTTCAGCTCCTCCACTTCATGCTGATCATGCCATTTCTGACTTATTTAACATTATGTCTGTTTGTCGCAGATTCCTCTATTCTGTCACTCCTCTCTCCAAGTGGGCCGAATATAAATCACTGCAGGTGGAAATAACCACTCAGCTTTGACTACAGTGATCCTGACAGAACTGCATTTGTCGCTTTTTTTGCTGCATTTCATTTTGCACTCACATCCTTGTCTTCTCATTCTCTCCATAGTGCCAGCCATCACGGGCCTCGGGTACCAGCAGGGTAATCACGTCGCCCTCAGCGAAGCTAAGCAGCGTGCTGTTGTCACCGGCAGCATGGGAGAAGACGGCCTGGACACGAGTTCTTCCGTTTCTCTCCAGACCTGCTGCCATGGAGCTGGACCGGGGCAGCGTGCGGGTCTCTGCTGGAGATGAGGAGGAGGAGGAAGAGAGTTGTTATCACACTGCCATAAACTTCAGTTTTTGCTACAAAGCCCTTAACGATGCTTGAAACATACAGAATGTCTACAGGGATTTTATTCAATGTAGATTTTTATATTATTCACATTTTTGTGAAATATTCTCCCCTGAATCTATTTTTATTCAGAAATGTACCGTCTTACTTTGGTTTTATTATCACATCTCCTTCTATTCCCACTTGCTTTGGCCTCTTTCTTATTAAAACGGCACCGAGCATGTGTGTGGCAGCCGGGTCATCTCATTAGCTTTTTCTATATCTGAGATGCAGTAATTCTTTTCTGGAAATATACCTTCCAGTACATTCACTGTGATTAAAAGCACGCTGAATGCCAAGTTAAATTTGCTTTTCGAGATATTTTCATTTTGCCACTAAACAGCAGAACAACTCCACAACAAGCTGGCAAACTCACCGCCCTGAAATAACACTGGCTCACAATATTCTTATGCCAAGCAAACGATGGTCTTTTCATATATCCAGCTGCCGGAAACAAAGAGAACCATTTATTTGGAGTGCCGTTTTCTATCCTCTTGAATATTACTGCTGTAATTATGTTGTTTTTTCCTCAGACTTTGCTCTTTTGTGTTTTCACCTATATCTGACTGCTTTATATGTGACTGCTAGAGGTTCCTTTCTTCTTGAAGCTAAGTCTCGTCGTCACTTTGCTGTTTATTGCTGTGCAGAGAGACACTGTGGAGCTTTCTTTGTGAAACGAGCTGCTAGAGCTGGGGCTGAAATAAGGCTGATAAGACTGAACCAGACTGCAAATGTTCTCTAAAACTAAAACAGCCATGCAGGACTGGAGAACGTGTCTGCCACTTTTATATTACATATAGTCTTTTGAGCCTTTCTTAATTTTAAAATACATTTAGGATTGTGAAGTCAGTTAACGAGTCCTTTCATCAGCCTCCTTGCTCAGCAGAAAAGTGCAGCGTTAGTGTGATTATTGCCAGGACTTATGTTAGATTAAACACCACGACAGAATAAATGTAGCCCACAGTGTGTGTCCTTACTCAGTGTGGTCTTGCTCTTGGCTGGGGCGGCCTTGCGCACAGGTAGGGTGTTGGAGTACACCTCGCCTCCGTGCCGCTGAGTCTGCGGTGAGGCTTTGCCCTGGGCGATTTTGCCCTCCATCCACTGCTGGTAGTCTTCTCCTCCATGAACGCCGGCCGTACCATTCATCACAGGCATCCCTCCTTCCACACCTCCCATCAGCCTCTGCATGCAGGCAATTAAAATGCAAACATTTTTTCTCGTTACGTCACAAAAGGCTGTTACGCAACATCTTGAAGCTCATTAGTGATAATGAAGGAGGAGAGCAGATCTGGGTCATGAAATTGTGATTAGTGAAAACACTATTTGAGTTCACGCTGATTTGAAGATAAGCTTAAGGAGTAGCTGGGAGACGGCAAAAAGAATTTCAAAGTATATTTAGTCTGCCGTTATAAAACTCTACTAATCTGCACCACCGTAATTAAAATGATGAAGTCTTTGAATCTTGAAAGTCTGTGTTCATTTTTGAGCCTGCAGGAGGAGAAGGAAGGGGGCAGGGTGCCAAAGAGCCTGAGGATATAAGGACCAAATGATTTCATTTCCCTTGACCCAGATTTTGTGAGGATGTGTTGAGGGATTCCCCGATGCAGTTGACCGCTTGTCTGGGCTTCTCATTCTCAAACCTCAAGAGTTAGAAAGTGCCCATAACCTAAAACTCTTTAAAAACAGACTGACATAGCTTCTGGGTGCATTCTTTCTAACTGCCTGCAGGGGGCGACTCTTTGAACTGTGCTGTTTCAAATGGCTAGAAACAGTGAAAACAGCAGAAGACTTCATGGAAATTCACTAACCAGTGAGTGACATCATGGTGGCTACACCCATCTTTTACATACAGTCTATTGTACATTGTAGTCTAAGCTTGAATCCTGAGTCCTCTCTATCACAACAAGCCCACAGCAAAGCTCACTGGAACACAATAGTAACAGATGTTTATTTCTAACACGTAAGTGAGTGTGAAGAAACAAAGCACACGGGTGTACCAGTGTTTGGCAAACTAAATCAGGCCAGAAGAAGAACTCACCTGCTGTCCCATGCCACCGCTGGCCCTGAGGGCTGCCAGCTCTGGAGGCACTGGCAGGGGTTTAGCACCAGGAATAGGCTCAGAGATGGGAAGGCCGGGGTGATGAGCACCAGGAGGCATGGTGCCCGTTGCACCACTCATCTGCTGGGCCAGAAACATGGCACGGTCTGGCAGTTTGTTGGGCTCGGCACAAGCCTGCTGCCACAGTGGGATCTTCTGAGTTAAAAGCTCCTTCCCCTGAAAGAAAGACATGAGAAATACTTGGTAGTCAAAATAATGTGTAAGTTTTAAATCATTTGAATCTGTAGCTGAAAGGAAATGAGAGGGTACTAGCAGAGCGCAGCGGATCCGCCAAAGTCACTACTCACTTTACAACTTCTTCTGCACATGCGCCGTATGCCACTTAAGCAGTTATGTAATATTCCAGAAAGAAATAAAATATTTCTTATTTGTAAGAAAAAACCTGGCTGACAAAAAGAGGAAAAAAGCTCACAGATGTGCTGTGAATATCACTTTTTGTGGCGCAATAAACAGGTAAAGCTGGAGCTCCACAGCGTGAGTTGTTAATTTTTCTGTTTTTTTTGGGAGCAGCGCTTGCCCCTGTTTGCTGTGGGTGTACATATATTTCTCTAGTTTGTTTACCTTCTGAAATAAAGCCGCTTCTGTAAGTGTTTTTTTCCCCTGTGGGCATCAATATAACAACACTTTTTTTTTTTTTTTTTTTTACATAATCCAAGCAGACAAAAAGGTGATGCAAGGAAAAAGGAAAAAGGAGAAAGAACACGCAGTCAGCGCAGGCCACGAGGGATGAGAAGCCATACATTATACAGTAGTTCAGTTACATAAAGATACTTCTCATTTGCATTTGTCATCAGTGAATAAATGATGAAGTTCTGAGTTTTCATGAATAAAGAAAGACAGCGAGCAGAATCTGCTCTGCAAACAGCTTTTAACCACGCCAGGCTGGTGTGGAGGATAAACACAGCGTGGTTCCAAGGTTGTCTGGCCCCGCTGAGTGCATGTGGGCCACAGTGTCAGGTGTCTGCGTGTGGGCTGGATGATCAAACAAACTCACACATACACAAAGGGAAAAAAAGTGCAGCAAGAACTAATTCGCACTGATAAAGTGACATCATGTAAGTGGCGATTCAAACTTGTTCTCTACGGAGAGTTTGGTCGACGGGCTCAGAGACGGCCGTGTCAGCTCACGCCGCCTGTGGCTATGAGGCTGTGAGTACACAACATACGTAGATTATCCACAGTTAATGCAGCTTTTGTTGTTTCAGGGGACTTAAATTATCACTGAACAAAGCAGGTCAGAAGGAAACACTGTTAGCGCTTCCTTTTTGTACCTGCATCAGTGAAATTGCGATGAATGAAGTATGACCCACGCAAAGCTTTGTGTTTTCATCAAAATCTCTCTCGGTTCATGTGGATGTTGGCGAAAAAGATGAGTCATAACAATCTAAGCTTTTCACATAGTTAAGGTGGAGCGTAGGTGGGCAGAGCTTTAGCAGTGATGACAGAAATCGACAAGGAGAAGGCGGCTCTGTTTTCTTTCATTCTTTCTTTTCGGCTGATTGACAACAGCACGAGAGAGCCGCTCGCCTACAGTAACTAATAAAACACGAGATTTCCCAAAGTAACAGAGAGCTTCAGCAGTCATCTCACAGTACATGTACTCCTGAGGGTAACTAAGAAGTACCGGACCTGCAGGGTTTCAACAGTTCAGTGGAGCGAAGCAGCAATAACTTAGGATTACATTTCATTTCTAATACTCTTACAACCAAAGAAACGACGACATAGTGATACCTCAGCTGCTTCCCTGAGTATGAAGCAACTACCTGGTCCTGAGCTTCACAACCACCCAAAAATACATTTACATAAATCTAAATAAATAGGGTGACTACAAATGATTATTATCATCACCACATGAGTTTAATTCAACTATCAGAGTCTTTCAGAGCCTCACATCCACTGAAAAAGCTGAAAGTGGGAACCGTTTTTTCAAAAATAAGTATTAATGTGAACTCCTCTAAGACAATTTTTTTAAGGCTGTTTAATCATCACAGCAGCAGTTTGTGTTCTGTGCTTCCTCCCTCTGTCTATCAATCACCCATTCAGACACTTCACACCCACACACAGTGAGTCTGAACCAAGTGTTCTTGCAGAAGTAGGTCACTCTCCCTCCCACCGACCTCCACACTCCCTCCCATCCTCCTCTTCTACATCCTCTCGCACTTCCCTTTGCCACTTTTTTAAAAAAAATAATTGACATTTTACATTTGTACAAAACAGACAAAACAGGAAACGGACATTTTCACATTTTACCATTTGTGAGGGAGTGCGATACAGGACAGAGTCGTGATTGGCTGATGCATCTGAGGCGTCTTTAGGGTTTTTGATGGAATTAATACATGAAAAATGCAGAAGGTCACCGCGAATGGTAAAGGAAGACGATAAAGCGGCACACGTCTCCTATCACAGCTTGTACGGTATGTGCGGTAAAAGTGGCAGAAAACATGATCATTCATTTGGAGTGAAATAGTGGATTTTAGTGCTTTAGTGCTTGTACTGCGTAAGGGTGCAGAATGAGCCATTCTGCACCCTTACGCGCAGCATTTTAGCCTGCTACCCTTATTGGGAAATGCCTCAGTTACCAGTGAGCTATGAATGTGGTCCTACCACGACCAACAGTCAATGAGAAGACCAATCGTGTTGTTGTGATGTCACAGCCTTGTGACTGTAAAAACAAAGATAACTAAAAAAAAACTAAAACTTTTAAAACCTATAAAAGTTCTTGTTTTTTCAGGTTTTGGAACAACATAAATGATGGTGCTGTGGGAGCAACAGCAATTCAAACATATCAAATATCTTCTCACCTTGTTGTGGTAGACGCTGCTGTTTTTGGCCACAGCACACTGACGGTCCACCAGGAAGCAGTACCTCCTCCTCTCCTCAGACAGAGCGTTCTTGTAGCCCTCAGCGATGTAGTTATCCAGCTCACTCTGCTTATTACTGATGGCCTCCACATACTAGGAGCAAAAAGAAAGCACATGAAACAAAAACATGGAGGACAATCTTAATCCAGACACTCGACCGATAATACAAGTTTCAAGGAAAAAGTAGGACGCCATAAACTGGACTGGAAATGCGCAACATCTACTCCGGTGATTAATAAACTGATACACTCTGGAGTAAGTTTTTAAGAACAAAATCTCTTTCCAGAAATGTATTTTTACAGAAGTTCAGGGATGCGGTGTCTTGATTATTCTCAAAACCCCCGAAAACTGTTATGTGAAGTGGGTGAATCAACCGTTTAACAATCAAAGCTTTAAATGACTTCAGATAATGGACAGAATTTCGATGGCTCAGGCATCATACATCACAATCGTGACATATAAAAAGCAGACAAATTGGGCTTTCGTGTGCCGCCTTGAAAATTAAATCGAAAATGTCACAGCACATCAGACCTGAAAACCGTGAATTAGACAGAAAGAAGTCAGGCCCCTCAGGCTGTCTGATCACACATCTATTATGTGATCACAGTGACTGGTGCTCTAAATTTCCCGCAGATTAGTTGAAATCCGCTCTTTCCGAGCTATATCGAGCTTTTAAACTCATTCAACCTCCTTCACCGGCTCAGCCCACTGAGTCCATTTAGTGCTTGTACTGCGTAAGGGTGCAGAATGGCTCCTCTCCACCAAACAAGTGGAGCCACTCGTCCACATCCACAATCACCTTGAGGCACACAAAGGCAAAATTAGAATGAACGCAGGCTCGCTTACGTAAGTGAAAACATTCAGATTCCCACGGTGTCACATAATGTGAAACAACAAGTGCCAGACAGCAAGGAGCTCCTGGATGAGGCGTTAATGACCGCGGCTCGGTGGTTTGCAGGGAAACTTAGAAGCCTACGCACTGTCATGTGCAACTGGCTGTTTGAACTAGCACCAGTGCTGTGGATGGCAGACTGGAGCTTTTAAAAAAGAGAAAGCAGCACTTAAATGACCTAACACTGCGCTATAACCACCATCACACACTAAGCAGCACCAGATGTACTAATTAGTCCTTTAATGAAGCATAATCATGTGTTCTTTAGAAAATATTCCTGCCTCACCATCAACATCACACTTACCTACAACTTGGGAAACTGAATGTATAAAAAGAAATCATCTGAAGTATTTTATGCAAAGCTGAAATTTACTGGACTGCTTGAATTCTTTGTTATCAGGTTGCCCTAAAAGCTCCCCGAAAAGCCTTCAGTTGATCTGGAACGCTGTAGCGAGAGTACCAGAGCGCATATTTCTCCCATATTAGCTTCTCTTTATTGGCTTTCTATTAAATTCAGAATTTAATTTAAAAGCCTTCTGCTCACATGCAAGGCCTTGAATGATCAGGCCTCAGTATATCTTAAAGACCTCATAGTGCTATATTATCCCAACAGAGCACTTTGCTCTCAGACTGCGGGCTGGTTTGGGGTTCTTCGAGTTTCTAACAGTAGAATGGGAGGCGGAGCCTTCAGCTCAGACCCGTCTCCTATGGAACCGGTTTGGGATCACCAAACAAACAAACAAACACCCTCTTCTCCAGATTAGCCTCAAAACGTTCCTTCTGGATAAATCTTATAATTAGGGCTGGATCAGGTCACCCTAAACCATCCCTTAGTTGTGCTGCTATAAGCTCGCGTAACCTTCTCACAGCAACCTGAGCCCCGTTTAGGTACTATTAATTCACGTCATTACCTGACCCTCGACCACTTTTGTCCATAGTTTGTGTTTTCACAGCTCTTTAAACCGGTTCACTCCAGTTAAACTGATTTTTCACACTGTAGATGTATTTTATTGACATGATATTCATTTCTGTTTTATCTGTGCCAAAAATCCCTTTTGGGGTCGTGTCAGGAAGAGCGTCTGGTGTAAAACACATGTGGAGCTACTCTCTGTGGCAACAACCTCGTGACAAAGGGGAAAGCTGACTCTTTTCTGACTCTTTAAAAAAGCTTCTTCAGACTTTTTCTGTATATAATTGAATAGAAATAAGAATTCGCTGAACTTATTAAAGAAAATCTCAATTTTAAAAGCAAAACTGAACAATATCGTCACAGTAAGCTTGTGTTCATGTGAAGCTTTAGCTCATCCTTTAAATAGTAAGTGCTCCAATTAAAATGTAGCCATGGCGCTCTGCCGGCTGAGAGATTTAATTAAAAATCATCTGTGGAAATAAATGTGCAGGCACCAAAATAACACTATCACGCAATCTAATGCACAGAGATCAACATTAAAACAGGAAGGCTTTCACTTCCGCTCGTCCTTATTGAGGAAATTGGCCGTGAAGACATTATTGTGAAATAAGCAGTGGTGGATTTTCTATCTGCTGATGTTACATTTAGGAGTTAAGTGAGGGCTTTTGCAGAGAGTGGTTCATCATGCATTTAATTGTTTAGGCTTGTAATTCTCTATGGAACCGACTAACTCTAGAAATATTTATTTTTCCTGCTTTTTAACCAATAACACTCTCATAGCCACGCAGTGTTGATGACAGTGTAATACTGTGCCGAACCTTAACTACATATGCTCGTTAGCTTTACGATAATCCTTCACTGGGGGTCATTTACACACTTTATCACTGCGAGTGCTTTAAAACTCTGTCGAGATTATGACTGTAATAAAAGTAGGAATAAATAAGAGTGTGGTACGATTATTTGATCTATGTCATCTCCACTCCTTACTGAACCTGTGTCTTCATACAGACGGTCACTGGTCTTCAGGAAGAAGACACATTCACAGCGATCGGCTGTGTGTGCTGGTGTTGGTGTTTAATGAGTCTAATAGACCCCGACTGACAGGTAAGATGTGGCAACAGCTGCAGACAACCAGCAATTAATCTCATCCTTTCACTCTTCACTACAAAGTGATTACAGTTGGAAGCACAGAGCCCCATTTGTGCCGGAGACTAGGTTGAGTGCAGTCATGAAAAATATGCATATAACCTATTCCTGCGACATATTTGACAGTTGATATTACAAAGATTTTGGACATCTGAACTATTTAAATTCTGGTTGGGGGTTTAAATCCTACCACACGAAGAGACACAAGCTCGGTTTTCTTTTGCATTTTAATCAAAGTTCAGCCAACTTTTTGTTTGTTCTTCTGCGTCTAAGTTTTATGTTAATTATCACCAATTTCAGGTTAAAATGAAAACAAAATATTAGTAAAAGAGCATCCGTTACTTTGGAGACAAAGTTAGAGCGGGATGGCTGAGATGGTCTGGGCATTTGCAGAGGAGGGAGGGTGGATATACTGGATATACTGGACAAAAGGTGTTAAAGATGGAAAAGAGGAAGACCTCAGAGAAGACTCATGGATGTAATGAAGGGAGACATGTCGAGGGTTTGTGTGACAGGATGAAATGAAGAGAGATGATCCACTGTGGCTTAAAAGTTGACAAAAATAAAGCAACTCTTTTGTTAAAAACTGGATACTATGTAAGATTCTGTCTACAAGTATCTATAGTTTAACCAAAGACAGAAAGCATGACTGCTCATGCTAAAATCATCCTTTTTTTCCAAAAGTGAAACATATACCCATTAATTATGAGCCTTTTTCACCACCCAGTTTCTGTGATGGGGTGAATAATGTGCTCTGTGCACTCCTCATAGGCAGGTGGTAAAAGTCAGTGCTGCACAATAAAGACATTCATGTGGCTGAATCTGGTTATTTAGCAGAAAAGAGCAATCTCTTAGAACTAAACAAAGTTGTTTATGTAGGCGAACAAAGGCTGAACATGCACCAATCACCCACACTGGAATATTAAATGGTGACAAAAAAGTGGCAGCAGCAGAGGAAGATGAAGGCCATTCATGAGTCATATAAACAGCGGAGGTGGAGCCGCTTGCAGGTATCGCATTCCGACCGTCGCGAGGTTAGAGCGGCCAGAAGGGTGCAGTCAATCACCGGGAAGTGACTGATGGAGCGGTTTCCCCCTCCGTCAGCTCTCTGCCTGATTTCCTGAGAATTTTACTCTTTAAGAGTTACAGGAAATAAATCTGCGGTTTACCGAGGAGGTCACTTGTTTATTTACTGAATTCCTCGTGATTATGTCATCTTCCTAGAATGCCATGTGAACTCAAAAGGAAACCGAAAAATGTAAAAGGAGACATTTAATTAGCAGAAGCTGCCAAACCGGTCTCCTCTATCTGAAGCCTAAAGCCTTCCTCCTCTAAGATCCTTTACTCACAGCATGTAGACATAAAGGGCTGCAAGCTTAGACTAAACTGTAGTCCCTGAATGTGTTTTGGGGCATAACTCATTTTCTTTATTCTATTTAGGATTTATTGCAGACGTACTGCGTTATAACGGGTCTGGTATTAAAACCTAGTTTAAAAAGCCATACTGTATTTACACATGGTTGATCTATCTAAAGAGACTGTATAAGGAAGGGGGGGAATATTTGGCAACAGCAGCTTTTTGGTTTATCATCATCATAATAATATTGCATAATGTAATAATAATTACATTTAAGTAGGCCGAAACAATGACAAGTAGAAAAATCAAGTGTAGCTACAGTAGAAGAATCAAAATAAAACTTTAACCTCCTCGAAAAGACCAAAAACTTGAATAAACGAGGAGTATGTCAATGTAATCTCTCAGATCATGAATTCTGTTATATCTTAAATAATCCTTATGCTGCCATTGCATATGCATGAGAAAGGAACGTATATGGAATATGTTTATAAAAGCATCCCTGGATAATTGATATACTGCACATCCAAGTGCATTTCTTCACCACAGCTCCTTCTCCATTATTCATGCAGCTTCAGTACATTAAGCCTGATCACCCTCAGATATGGAGCCCTAATTAGATTCCTACTTGCTTTTCATGTTACTGCCAATCAGCCACTCTTCACCCAAAAGCTCCGCCTTTACACAAATATAAATCTGGCCAAACACTGCTTCTGGTTTCTGCTGACAGTGAGCCCGATCAGCATTTAAGGCCTGTGCACAGAGGGAGATGGTGTCCAAGTAATCACCGAGTTTTCACATTAAAGATGGTCTAAATCACTGGTGCAAAAACTCTGCTGAGTATGAAACATGTCTGTCTGTGGTGGAAACGGCCATTCAAAAAGCTTATCGGTACCGTTTGCAGCGTTTTCTTCAAAATGACACCGAGCTGCGCAGAGGGATGTTAAGCAGTGTACGGCTGTAGGTAAATTCATTCATTACATGGAGAGGTTAAAGACTACCTCCACATCCAGCTCTTACAGCTAAAGCTTTCTGTGTCTCACTGAGAGGAAAGTAAACGCAAACTGCCAAAAGGGCGAAAGTAATAACAGACTATTGTGTTAACTCCCTCCAGAGGAGCCTGCCAGCCATAAAAATAAAATGAAATTGATTTTGATGTCTCAGCGCTGATCCTAGTCATAAGAAACCCAAATAGTAAGGTCCCATCTTCATGAGTAGAAGGCCTACAGCATATGTGTTTCAAATAAAACCTGCTTATCAGATACATGTGGCAGACTTCTAACAACAACAACAACAACATAATAATAATAACAATAATAAAATCCCCAAAAGGGAGCTGATCCTATAGACGGTACATAAAAGATGGACCTAGCCACAAGCAATGTTTTTTATTTTTTTTAAGTTAGAAATCATCCAAATATAATTCCATCGAAGTCAGCAGGTGTAAATTTATAGCTGAAAACAGAAAGGGTGACATCGTGGTTGCTATGCCCATCGTTTATATACCGTTTATGCTGTAATTTTGGATATTAGCAGGATAGTTTTGAACTCGGATATCAGAAAGTAGCGTATGATATCTAACAAGCAGGGTTCAGAGTTATTAAACTATAATTACATTTACAGTATATAACCTATTTGTATTTCATGCTATATTTGGTGTCTGTTTTACAGCTGATCAGAAATCAGTATTGTAATGTGAGCAAAGGGTGCGATTCTATTCTTTGCATCTGAAATGATCACAACAAAAAAGCGTCGGCGCATAAATGTAGAAACAACCGCATCTCTTTCCATTCGTAACATTTCCATTAAAGCGACTTATCAACCGAGCCTGGTTATGTAACGCAGAAATGTGTCTGATGGAGCCAGCTAAGTGTGTTTACACGTGAAGAACAAGAGCACACAAGCGGCAGAGGGAGATCATTAATCACAGCCAAGCTGGCTACGAGCTGACTTCCTCTTATCTTCAACAAGACGCCCATAAAAAAAAAATAAACACACACAGAAACAAAGAAAAAGGTTTTAACTATGCACAGTTCTCACTTACCTCTCATCAGCCTCGCATTCCTCTCATGATGAGATTGTAGTTTTGATTGGTGTTACTGCTGATTAATGTGAATATCTGTGACATCGTTGCTCAATATGCAGAAATATTCATTAAACAAGTGTCTGCAGACATGTTCTGTCCCTTTATGAAACACACGAAGGATCTGTGTCCTGTGTCATCTCACAGTTTCTGTAAGCTGCACATAAAATGGACGAGCTGAAGTCTCTGCAATCAATCAGTGTGGGAAGATTCAGAGTTGGCCCCGAACAGAAGAGATCTCAGAAAGACGAGACTTTCTTCAGAAAAGTGTGGAAAAGCATGCTGGTGTATTTTTCTCAGTAGGACATCGATGATATAGGAGACCGCAGTGAGTCGAACAAGCGTATAAAGGGAAATGGCTCTGTGCTGATGAGAGACCGCCGACGAGACTTCATTCAAGTGCCAGTGCGACTCGATTACGGCTAATTATAATGCAAATTCATCAAATACTTTTTATTACTAGTACTGTCTCTAAAAGTAGTAAAAGGCCATGTCAGTCTTGTTTTGTAAAAACTAGCATAAAAAGCACAGAGTATATTTATTTACAATAATCTAAAAATAAAAACAACTCGCTAACGCTCATATTTGACAGGATGACGATACAACTATTGCTAAATTACTGAAGATTATTCAGTCATGTTGTTTTATATTCAGTGTTTTCCTGAGTTTAGAGTTCATGAATATCAAAGGAGAAGAAAATGGTTTCTTTTTTATTCTATTCAGCTTTTTTAAAAAACATTTTATTTCTCTTCTTATCATCCTGGGATTCTGCAAATGTACTGACCTTGTAACTCTTGCAGCATTAATCATAATGTGAAGCACTGATGTTGATATTCTTTCCATTGAAACATGATAATGTTAAACTGGAGGATGAATAAAACTGTTCTAATGAGCATAACCTAAACCTAGAGTCCAAATAACAAACACATCAGACTGTGTGCTGTGCTTAAAGAGAAGTTTTGCTGCCCCTGAGAACTGCCCGCTTTAATATTAACATCAGTCTTGAGCTGGAGGAACGAGCGGCAGTTACTTTAATCTGTGTTTTCTCTTCCTCGCTGCTCTAGAAGGCACCAGTGAGCTGTGCCATCATTTAATTAAAAGTTAGACAGTGGAGGATGCTGTAGTGATGGCCTCATTTCATGGAAGGAAGTAAGCAAACTTTCAAGCTTGCTGCTGCCAGAAAACACCCAGATCCTTGCTGTATGCCATGCTACAAAAAGGCAGATCTGTGTTTCACCTTTGCCTGGTGTCACTTGTTCCTGCCAAGACCTGATTCCCACGAGAGCCCTTATGATGCACAACAAGAATCTGGCCTTTTAAACATGCTGTTGCCCTCTGACTGTGCTAAGGCTAGTCAGGAGGCCACAGTACATGCTAGCATACTCAAAAGGTGAAGACGTGGCTGCTCTTGCTCTTGCTCGGATCTTTCACACCCAATAATACATTAAGGCCCAGAGGGAATGACAGACCCTGTGCTGGTGTTCCTCATGCTGCAGCTGAACCCCCCCACCCAGCCCCCCGTATCGATTTTTGGAACGACCGACTTGGCCGCCCCCTTCATGCTCCAGCAGCCATCCACTGCGGCAACACTAACAATTACACAATAATTACCTCCCTGCTGCTCCCACAAAGCAGCACAGGGCGACTTCTTCTGCCTTTATATGTGCTGCACAATTAGCTTTTTAACCTCTGATCCCTGTTTTCTTTGCAGTATAACGATAAGTTAAAACCACATTGTGCATGACTTCATGATATATGATGACCTCTCTTTCCGTACATTTTTGTAAGTTGGACCAGAACTGATCTCTAAATAGTATCAAGTCAGCTAACAATGACCGTAATACATTTCAGGGGAAGGGACAATACATACTTTGGACCAGTGCTCTGTTCAAACAGCAATAGCTGATGTGACAGAGAAATTACTTCTAAAGAGACGTGTGAACCTCTGTTTTTACCCAGTGCAGCTGCAGGTGAGAACTTGTTTTGTGCTTGACAGGCTGTCAGCAGATGAAGCCCCATATTCCTCTTTACACTGAGTTTAATTTGATATCGTAAGTGCTGACAACACATATAAGCTTCAGAGGTCCATCAATCATACATTCAGCATATTGCTAACACCCAAATATACAAACATAAACAAGTGTGTGTGACATTTGAGTAAGCAGACAGCCAGCTGTGGAGACAGCAAAATCTGCCTGAAACTGACTTTATGACGCTGCAGCTGTAACAAAAGCGATTTCCGGATTGAAGCCAATTAAGGCTAACCTATATAAGGCTGCATACGTGTGCAAACGTCAACTAAGAAGCATAAGAACATAAAAGGATATCATCTTCCTTCCCTTTGCATCCTCACTCTCTATCAGCCTGTCAGATCACAGCAGCTAACAGCAGCATCTCCTGTGCAGGTTGTATAAGAGGGCACGCCCACCATGTGTCACCGCAACACCTACAGATGAGAGCGCAGAGACTTGCACCGTCTAATCACGCCTCCGCTCAAGCAGTTACCGGGACACGAGAGAAATATGCCTCACTCAACCCATTCACCTGGCCTAGATACTGTCAACAAATATTATGCAACGCCGATAAGTGCAGCAACTAATGACACAGATAAATGATTAAAAGTTGTGGGAGTGCATTGAACAGTTACCAAATAGATGTAGTCAAGCTCCTTTTATCATAATGCTTGGTTTTTTCTTAAACTGGTGCAACACCGGCGATCATAGCCATGTTAGCTTCGGTTAACATGGCTCATATTATATTGGTGCTATATAAATAAAACTGAATTTAATTTACAGAAATTTAAATCTAGCAGGACATAAGCAATTTTTATGCATCAGCATCTATTTTGCTTCTGTTGCTTTGTCAGATCTTTTCTTTAGGTGCAACATCTCTACAGATTCTTTGATTTATTAGTATAATATATAAGAGTTTCATCACTTTTTTCCCATAGACTTTTTATTTGGGTTCTTAAGGTATTTTATACACATTTTAGAGGCAACATTTAAACAGCATGTACAGGATAATGCTCGTTACCCAAATCATCAGTCTGGTAGGTCTAAAACCCACATGGCTTTATTTTGTCTACTCTATTGGGGAGTAGACTAAATATTACTATGTCTGTTGGCATCTACTGTTTTATGATCTACACTAAAACTCCAGTCTCAATTAAAATTTGTGTGTTGTTGTCTGAGTGGTAACATTCGCTATCTCCATTCCCCCTCAGAGACCGGGTACACGAAGCACGAATGCACGGTCGGGGGCCACATCCCATTCAGCTCAGCACGTCCTATCCCATCAGCACCGGCAGCAGTCACGGATTACTAGGCGCACTGAGGCTCAAATCCCATCAGGAGGAGGGAAAGCATCTGTGAGCCAGGAGGAGCCGAGTGTGTGGTAGACTGAAAAGTCAGCACGAGTTCACTAAAAGTCTCTGTTGGCGTTTCGAATTTTGACACTGCTGAAATAAAGATGGAGTGAATTATGTGAAACAGACATTTTCACCAGAAGCTGACTGGCAGGTTGTCTGCGCCACATGCTGGCCTGAAGCCAGCCGGATCACATTTTTTTGGCACTGGCATTTGTAGCCATGCTGCCATGCATTTTCTAAAAGAGGTCCTGCAGATAGCCATACGGATACTGGTGATCCATAGACATCTGCTTTTTTCTTTATTGATCCACTGAAGGAGCTGCACACATTTACATTGACCGACACACACACTCACACACTGACCTGCATCTCCTTGTCCCCATATTTGGACGGGTGCTTGCTGCCCTGGCTCTTCCGGCGCAGTTTCTTTAGCTCTGCCTGGCACTTCTCCAAACTCTCCCCTTTGCTCTTGTGCTCCATCTGGTACTTCTTCAGTGCAGCCTGGGGGGGAAGGGGGGCAGCACAAAGTCAGCAGGAGCTGCTCGCACATGTCAGCATCAGCAGATGATGTTTCACACTGACAGAGGCAGACATTTATTTGACAAGTGGTCAGCTTCTGCATCACTGAGACAGGAGAACAGAGGTCTCTTATTTCTCCTCCTCACTCCCAATATTTTGTTTCCTGATCGGATGTTTTTCTTTTCTTTGTGTATCACATGTATGTATCACAACATCAACTGTAGCGTGTTCATGTCAATAGTATGCATTATATAATATGTTCCTAACAACTTAAAGGAACATGCAAATCAAATTAAAGCATTCATTTGAAAACATATTTGAGTGACATTCATCCAAAAGCCCTCCAAGAGTGACAAACAAATTCTTTGTTTAGCATTACATAACGCTCTGGGGGCTGATTCCAAACACAGATCACCCCAAATAAATTCCTCCACTTAATTTTGTTCTTTTTGTGCAAAACTCCTCAGTTTCCCAGAATTTCTCACTATTCACGGGACAGAATAGGATGTGATTTATGTAACTTGCTGCAGTGGTTTGGATGAAAGCCGGCGGAAAATTAAGGAGTGCATTTTGACTCCGAGCCAGTGATTTTATGTGAATGTGGTTCATACTGTATTCCACATAAATTCACTCCCATGAGAGGTCCAACAGGATGTTTTATTCAAGCTCGTGGTGGGGCAGGTGTCCTGTTACATAATGAATCTGAATATTATGCCATCAGAATCTCCTCAAGCAGTAATTCTTATCACAAGTGGTTTTCATAAAATTCATGCAATTAAGCCGGGATCTTTTTTTCCTTAAAATGAAACATGAAGAAGTACCCAACGAATGTCCATGAAATGCTTCAGGAAAGCACAAGGTAGACGTAACTAAACGGTATCATTGTCTATGAACGTCTACAACATTTTAGAGATGAATGAAATTGACTGAATCAAGTAAAGGCTAGCTAGTGTCCATCAGTTAGTCTTCTTTTAGCGCTGCTTTGGTCTCCACCAGTTTCTGCAGGTGGTTTCTAAACCAGTCTGCAGCTTTGATTCCAACAGCACACTTGTTGTGTGCTGTTGGAATCAAAGTGATGCGTTTGAACTAAACAGCAACAGTGTAGCCAAACCAAAACAATAAGCTAGAAGAGGCTGAAAGGCCCATTAGAGCGGCACAGTTTGTGAAGAAGGGAATCTCACATTCAGGTATCGCGCGTCCAGCTCGACCTTCTTCTCCAGCTCTGTGAGCAGCTCGTTGTGGAACGACTTTAACTGCAAGACACAGAAAAGCCTCAAACACAATGCAAGAAACAACAAAATGCACTGAAACCTCAAGCAGTCACATGATCAACCACAGCAGATTATTTTTAAAACAGGAATGTCACTCATGAGTTAGTGTTGGTGCAGAGGAATGCCGTGAAGTGTGAGACTTTTCCAGTTACAATGCAAATAAAGGAGGGTGTCTGGCAGTGTGCACCGAGTTTGCTGCCTGTGTGCACGTATAAGCTGAGAGAACACAGGACAGTATAGACTGGATTCTGCACATAATATACTGTGACCTTCCTTCTCTCCTTTGGATATGTTCATATAACCCAAGTTCTATTTAACTTGCTGAGAGTCAGCACCGAATGAAATATTTGCATAAAAATTTAATATTTGCTCAGTTTCTAATCTGCATCTTGTACCACTGCACAAAAAAATATCATCATTACCTTGAATCTTTGACACCTATTATCCAAAAGATCAAGGATTCCAGTTTCAAAATACCCTTTAACACAATTTGCATAAACATTAAAGACAGGATGCTCCTCGCTGTTTCTTTTTGTTGACTGAGCGTTTCCTTCTAATGTTGCCACAATTGGCCAATTTACTCTTTGCTGGATTCAAATAAAGACCTTTTGGAGAAGTGAAATGAGAATGTTTTCAGTCTGTAATGACTGTAATTTACATATCAGAGTATCAGTAAACAAACCATAGCAAATAAAGAGAGTTGCTGCCATTAGAAACTGGATTTACAGTAGAAGCTACTCGTGTACAGTAGGGAGAGTGTCTTGCTGGGTATTAAATGTTAAAATATATCGTGTGACTCCAAAGCAACCATCCCACAATCCGTCTGGCTCGAGGCTTAAGAACTGCTGATTTTAGCAACACCACCACCACATGCTCACCATCTCCTCAAGCTGGATCTGGATCTGTCTGTGCACTTCAGCCATCTGAAAGAGCACATCCCCTGGAGAGAGAAGACAAAGAAAGACAATAAACAAAAAGAGAGAAGGGAGGGGAGGGAGAGAGGGAAAAAAGATAGCGATATTAAATCATTCAAACTCTGTGTGAGAGCAACACACATCGTGCAAAAAGAGAGACCATGCAGCTGCGCAAAACAGATGAGAGACAGGTGTACGGTGTCGAGGGAAGAGGACAAAATGAGACAGCTCGTGATATCGACGAAGCAGACGAAACTCAAAACAGTGACAAAAATTAAAAGTGCACTCGAGAAATATGCGCTAATGAATGAAAAATGAAAAATAAGAGTGTTAACCAAGAAACCTACTGAAAGTATGTGGATTTCCCTTTTACCAAGAGCTTACAACACTACTGCTAAGAAACACACAGGAACAGCATGGTAAAAGAAAAAATCTTTAGTATTTCATCCTTGCAATAAGACATATGTATTACTACAACATAACAGGGGGAAACACCAAAAAGCAGACCCCAGAAAGAAACCAAAGCTAAAAATAGAGAACGAAACAAAACACAAAAAACTAAGTAGAAAGTAAAGGATGATTCATGCAGCCAGGGAGGTGCGCATTGTTTTAAGATACCTACATGCTGCCTCTTCTGAATACGCAATGCATTGTAAAAAAACAAAAAACAAAAAAAGGAACAAAAAGATCTAGTTTGAGCAAAGAACAGAGGGATAGAGACCTGAAGAGACAGTGACAGATCAAACTACCCCAGGAAAAATGAGACACACAACAAGATTTCACACAGAAAAACACTCAGACAGGCAGTTAGTCTGACCCTGCCCTTACTTACAAACCATCTACGTGCTCTCCGCATCACCAGAGCTCAGACGGACACTGGATTTTTCATGCAGATGTTAGGACTGACTAAAAACTGGGGTATTAATTTGGTCGTGAAATGTATTATTTAAATGTTCGTGTCGGCTTCTTGTTTGTCAACGAAATACTGTCCAGCGTATGGAAATCAACACACGTAAATAGGGAAAAACTGATATACTGGCAATTTTGTTGTTTTGATATTCATCAATAATTTTGGATTGGCTACATTTTAAAAAATTGTGAAATTACATATTTCTTTTTAAACATATTTTTATCTGAATCCAAGCACCTTTTAAAACATCAGCCCAGATCAGTGCATCCCTACTTGTATGCTTTGTAAATTCTCAAATTTCAGTATCTGCCTCAAAAACCCAGCATCAGTGAAGCTCTACAAACAAGGTAATATACTTTAATACTAAAAAGTAATGTACTAGTAACATTATATATGACCTATAAATGAAAGGAAAGCTAATATTCTCACATGCCTTAAGAAAATAATAGTTAATCATCTATAAAAACAAAAACACACATCTCATAGAACATCCTGTACATGTACTGCAGTTTCTTATTGCACATCTACCATAATATTTGGAAATACAGAAGTTTTTCCCTTTTCTTAGACAATATAAGGATATAATATTAACAATATAAGACACTAAGTAAACCGCTCTTGGTATTTTATGAAAAAGCCTAAATTAAAGTACATCTTACAGCTGCAGCGGCACCATAAAGCACCCGATTTATTCCAAATGAACCCACTAATATATATTAATGTCACTCATCTGCCTCCTGCATAATGCATGCTGACATTAGATAATGTACGCCGCTGCAGCGCTGACTTGAAGTGAGTCTGAGCGAAGGGTGTATGCGAGTGTGTTGGTAGACCTGTGAACACCGGACAGTGGACAGTCAGAGGGGACACAGAGAGTGGGCTGCCTGGACAGGATTAATGGGCTTAATGGAAGTGCTGTGTTCATGCAGATGAGATAGAGGGGATTTAGGAAAGGTCGGAGCAGGAGGAGGTGGGGGCAGAGGTGGAAGGAAAAGAAGTTTATATTTACTTAAGGGGACTGGATTTAAGTCTGCATCCAAGCTTCTGCTAAATAACTTGAGTATTTCAGATAGATGTATAGCAGCTGAGGTCAATACCAGCCTTTTTTCTTGCCGCCCTACTTTCTCCTATTTGCTTCATTTGCAACAGCTTCTGCCTGTCACTGTCAGTATAATAAAATAATCTTATTAGTCCTACAAAACACACAAAGTAAATGGTTTCTGTTTTCTTGCTAATAGCTATCAGAGCCGTGCAGCACATCCCTCTTTTGTAAATTTGCTGTCACCAGTTTCTCAGTACAAGATTTTAACTTCTGCAAGATGTCATCCTGGCTGCCCTTTAACCTCACACAAAACTCCAATGTCACACACGAGGCAAACCTGACTCATGCATGCAGAACAGAAAGCCACACAGGGGAGTTGAGCCCACAGCCCTTCTCATCCAACGCACCAGCTTACTTTAAAGCCTCCTGCTTCCTTATGAAAATGCACCGAAAGGCTATAACGCTGTGGAAGTGTCTGACTGCCGGCGAATAGGGCGTTGGGGCCAGCGAGGCAGATAAATGCACTGATGTGTACTTTCAAAACTCTCCTTTGATTCTTGGAGGACACCCAACGCACATTCCCATCCCATCCATTAATAAACAGCCGCTGGCCATCGACAAGCGACGGCGACCGGGCTGAACTCAAGCACCTCTATCACACACAACTGCACCAATGTTGATTTCAGCCAGAGGGGGGTAGCAGAATACTGAAGAGAGGGCGCAATTAAAGGGGCATTCATTTCTAGAATATAACAAAATATCAGATTCTTGGGGAGGATTCAACTTCCTTGTTAATTTATTTCTATTATTCTCATTTCTGGCCATTTTCCTTTATATTTCCCTCTGAGAAAATATTCAGAATTTCTCACCATATATTAGCAGAAAATGTCCAAATAGAGAGAAACGAGTGTGTTAAATCACACAGGTAGCCCTCAGACATTAGTTTCCATACTTCCTCCCTCACTGCCAACAAAACTGCCTCTCAGCTGGTAATAACATTTAAAAAACTGGCCTTGGTCATATTTCTGGGTTTTTAAATATGTACCTGCAGGCTAATTTACGTTGTTCTTCATTGTCCCTGAGGAGGAAGACTTCTCTCTCTGATTCTCATCCCCTTGCAGGTCAGAGTTCCGTCTCCACATCAACATACTGAGAGCATCTCACTTTAACTTTAGAGACATTCACTTCACTTTAAACTTTAGAGCAGCAGATGGTGACTGAAAGGTCGCCCTGCCACCAGCTGCTGAAGCATATAAAAATAAATAAATCCTCGTTTGAGCTTTTATGCCTCCAAGGGCAGTTCTGACTGATAACAAGCTGGCATGGGAGCATAACTATCACCACAATGTCTGCAATTTAGTAAGAGACAAGCGGCTGAACAATGAAGCAACGCATATGTGCCAAAAACTGCAATACCTCTAATGACCACTTGAGGCAGGCTCTAAAAGTGAGACGGTTACGTTTAAATATTCAACTTTACAGCAGAAATAAGCAAGTTTGCAGCCTGCTACCAAAAACTGAACCACACAGCTTTACTACATTTGTGCTGTTATTGCCTTTATTGGCACTTTTATCAAATTATCTGATAAATATGCTCTACTGAGAGGTAGACCTTCAGTTACGGTGGTGTTCTGGTGTTTTATTTGTCAAGCAGCACAATAATAAACAGCAATACACTATACAGTGCAAAGCCAACAGCAGATCTCAGTATGGCTGCACCGATCTTCTATAAATAAGTAAAATTTGAAAGGCATCTCCTGATCCATTTGCCAAAGTTCAATACTATTACAGCCAATGGGAACAAGGGTCAAAAAATTAAAACCAACTTGTAATAAAGAAAAAAACTGTTAAAGAGCCAACAGGTCTCACAGTGCTGCTCTGTGGCTTTGACCCACAGGCTTTTATCACCTGGAAAATCCCCAAATTCCTGGATGTTCTTGTTTAATTGCACCCATCTAATCCAAAATCTCTCCACCTTGCATTGTGAAATATCGGACTTCTACCCGGCAGAAGTAAGCTGCTTACTGTTAATCAGAGCCGATCACAACATCTGAGGCTTAAAGGGGAGTAAAACACTCAGCACACGCAGGTCCAGATCAATTAAAGATTAAATACACAATCGCTGCTTTTGTCTGCAAAATGTTCTCACAAACCAAGACTCAAGCAGGCCACACTCTCACAGTTAGTCGCATTGTCTTCCACCTAGGATGACATTGTTCCTTCATGCTGTTCTTGGAAAAATTAACACAAAAGGACACATCTAGCTAACAAATGAAAACCTAATGCTCAAAAGCAATTAAGTGAGATTCAAAGGTTTACAGCACACATGAGAAAAACACAACAGCTCAACAGCCTCTAAACCCATCATAGATGGGCTGAGAAATAATGACTCATAAATGCTGAGAAACCAAAAGTGGAGTAAAGTTGATTTTAAAAGAAAAAAAGCAGCAATCACAGTTCGCTCAACACTCCAGTGACTCAACTGCCAAACCACACTCTGTCAGTGGATATGTACAGTAAGAGCAGTTCAGACTGCAGGGTGGGAACAAGCCCATTACTCATTTGGGCAACCAAAGGGCAGCGCTAACATCTGGGTTTATTACCCCAGCTACTTTTCCATGCAGCTCCTGGGCTTTAAAGAGTGAGAAGGAGGGAGTGAGCCACAGTTAATGGCCATATGAAGGAAAGTGTTTTATGTAGTGTGCATCTCTGCAGGGACTGTATTATAGAAGGCTGAAAGCAAACAAGCAGCTCTAATCCCCAGAAAGCTGCAGTGAAGGGAGTACAAGGTGCTGCGGGGAGATTTGTCCTCCACAATGCCGCATGATTGACACCGTTATTGTTGTGCTCTTCTGGGTCTTTAATTTTGCTAAACACCGGCTGCATCAGGGTGCATATAAACACCCCCGAGAACATGTGCAAATTTCCCCAGAAGTAGTAACAATGCTTGATTTAGCATTCAGATTTTAAGTATCCACTTGACAACAAAGTAATAACAAGTTTTTTTGTTGTACTCGCAGTTAATCAGCATAACATTTGGTGCGTCTGTAGTCCAGCTATAATCCTGCACTCCACCTGGCAGTAAAAACCCAAGCTGACATGCTAAAAGCTGTCACTGCGTTTCATCTTATAAATTACAATAAGGGCACAAATCCCGCTGAAGTGAGTGTAAACATGTCATCTTAGATCTGGGCTGTTTGACGTCTTCGCTTCTGCAGTTTATCGGAAAGAAAAATGAATCTTTTAAAAGCGCGATCGAGCTACAGGAGATCGATAGGAATGACTGGCTATACATAATCATTACGTGGTGGCTGATGGGGTGCTAAATGAAGAGTGATCATCTGTGGCAGAAGATGCAAGCTGCTACAAAGACGCAGGCACAGAGTGGTGGATGGGATTTCGACAAATCAACAGAGACCCAGGCAGGTAAACACAATTCGTGTCATCTTAAATCATTACTTCTGACCTCTAATCGTTTCTCACAGTGAGAAATGTACAAATAAAGAAAAAGAAGATATATTTGCTCTGTGTGCTTGTATAGAGTTAGCACACTGAGGCACAGGCGACAGTGGGAATCAGGGTATAATGTGGATTTCAAGCCTATAAACATCTCTTCTTCCACTAAATGGGGCATTGCTTTAAAAAGGCATGACATGAGAATTCATTGACAGCTTCACGCTACAGCTTGGTGACAATAAGTTAATAATGAGCTGACAAGTGCCACTATGTTCGGTTTTTGAAATGGATAAACACGCAGAAAGAGAAAATCCCACAAGCCTGGGAGGAGACAGGCATCAAGAGCCTAACAACAGCTTCCTGTGCGAAACGACTCGCATGTATGAAAAGTGTCCGTGCGCGGTGCCTCAGATCAGAGTCTCTATTATCAGCATCATTAAGTCACCATTTGGCCGACTACCCACATCAAGGACAATGCGACAGCTCAAGGACATTTTATAGTCCAACACATTATTAAAGCCACATTACCATCCCATTAGAGACATTTGCTAAATTAATCACTACACAATCCCTCGCTGATCTCTTTTTTGTCAGTTGACTGACACCCAAAAAGACGTCCAGCTCACTGTTGACAAGACAGCTTGTTTTAAAGTGCTGATGAATTGCAGTGGGTTGTATTAATGAAGGGCAGGTGGAGGTGATCAAAGTGCCGGCGCTCCGGCCTTTGTGCTCACTTGGCAGTTTGGTTTTGATTTGCCAAGAGACTGGGTGGAAGCCTCTAACGAGCCGGGAGCACATCGCTTCCTGTCTCGCCTTCCTTGCTCTTTCTTCTGCATCTCTCTCTTCATCATGTCTCTTGTTTCTTCCTCTTTTTGTTTCTCTGCATCCTCCCTCTCCACCTGGGGTGACATGAGGACAAAGGCAGGAGCAGTAAAGGGAAGTTAAATTAGCAGGGCAGCTCTGCTCTGGTGATGTCCGGGCAGAGGAAGGATAGTTTGGTACCCAGTCGCAGATTAGCCACTTGGGTTTTTGGTTACATCACCAGTTAGGGAAAAAAAGCTGACAAAAACTGTATCTTAAGCCCTTTTGGAACACTGCGTGCTTTGGTTCTCTTCTAATTTAGTCTGATTTATTGAGGAAGTGAAAACAAAGCCAAACAAAGTGTAAATCATGAAGCTACCAAACAGGACACAAACAGCAGTCTCCTGGCTGACAAACCTGTGCATTTCTAACGACTGGCAATGACGACAAGAGGGTAGCTCCAAAATATTTATATAGTATATATTTTGGAATATATATCAAATATTATTTTTTTAATCACACATAAGTTTGGATTTTGGTAAGGCTTAAAAGTTGGTGGCACAGCTGTGCTGGCAGGTAAGCATTTAAGCCGCGCCCGCCTTGATCTGCAGTCACGGGTTTTGGGTAGTGAATGAAAGAATGGGATCACAAATACAAGCGGTTCTCCAAAGGATAGCTTCCAACTAACTTATCGACAGGGCGAGGAGTTCAGTCACTCTGAGTAATCAGAGTAAAGCTGCTACTCCTCCACATCAAAAGGAGTCAGTTGACGCGGTTCAGGCCCCTGACAAACATTCCTCCTGGGCGAGGTGTGCTAGACATGCCCACCTGGGAGGTGGCCTCGGTGTAGACCCAGGACATGCTGGAGAGTATGCACCTCAGCTCCTCTGAATAAGCTGGACGAGGTGACTGGAGAGAAGGAAGTCTGCACTTCTCTGCTTAGGTTGCTGCCCCTATGACCCGTCCCCAGGTTCCAGCAGCAGCTAAAATGCTAAAGTTAATTCTTCAAAATGTGGAAATTTCAGTGGCTATGTCCATCGTTTATGTGCAGTGTAGAGCATTACTCGACCACGTCCCCTACCACCCGGCTCTTTGCACTCTTTAGAGTTTTAAAAGAGGACTGAAAGACTAAATTGCTGCATCCGGTTCATTAAAGTGCCAAAGGATACCTTAACGCATCTCTGCAACATCAGTAGTATCTAAAGGACATCTAAAGGGCAGTAGCAGACACCCTGGGATGAGATGGGATGTACTTACTTCATTATGTACTAAGACCTTCAGGAGAAAAAAAAAATTATAACTCTCCACAGAAAAAGGAAAACTGTCCTCGCTTCGGCATGAAAGCAAACACTAACCGATTTATCATCCTGTGCTGTGTCCCTCATCATTCCAGTTGAGTGTAAACTCCAGTAATATCCTTTCGTTTTGACTTTGCACATCAAGCGATGGTTCAAAATGCTGCAATCAATGATTTTTAAAGTTATACACGGTCATAACCGTTCCCGGTTTGCGCTCTGAGATGTTGAGGTGACAAGGCCGGGGAAAAAGAAAGTAAGAGTGCTCCTGCTGCATTTTCTCCCCTCTATGCAGAATGAATGCTGGCTGAATTCAGATTGGAGCTGAAGCTCAGGGGAAATTCTGCCTTTGCTGGATCAGAAAAATGAGGGTTACACTGGGGTCAACAGCTTTTTTTTCCCTTAAGCTGAGCAGCATGAGATTTCAAGCAAGACACATTTGGAGGGACACCAGTTGTGCATATTATGGAAGAATTTCCCTAAGCGATGGCCTTAGAATGTCACAAATGATGTTTTCATGTCCCTCTTTACGAGCCTTTATTATTGCTTTCATCTTGTTTTCTCTACCTCTGCTTCAAAGAGCGAGTGCTCATATTTCTGCTGCCGCCATCCAGCTGTGCAGCATGAGAGGCGATTCAAACCACTTCCCTCTGCAACACCAGCTAATTATTTGAGAGACAAATGAGGGGAAAATTATACAGTGAAATTTGCTGATGAATATTGAACCACAGGAAGGAATTCTTTTGTCTTTCTGACCCGTCAGAATTACATTCTCCCCCACCGTTGCCTAATTGAGTCACTGATTGCATCTAGCCCCTGTTCCCATTTGTGAAAGCGTGCTATCCTTTAACAGTATGTTGGCTGAAGTGGAGAAATATGCCTTAAAGGTCGACACAGTTCTCTAATATGTGTTGCAATGAATTAATCATCCAAAGGGTAATTGTTTCCTGGACCTTAAATTTGGCCATCTAAATTAACCTTAAATTGATTTAATGAGATGGATGCTATGCTACAGAGTGCTCAGCCCACGGCAATGAGAAGACACGGGATAGATTTTAATTTGATGAATAGGAACAAAATGAGAGCATAAAATAGGTGGATACACCACGATAATTTGCTCACACGCATCCCAAGTGAGCTGGAATTCTGGTGGAAGATAGTCAGGAATCATGAGGTCTTTGTGCTTACTATGGAATTAAACAATAATTAATATATTTCATGAATAACAGACACAGAAATATAAAAATCTACCTAAGAGCTGATGTATAGTGAAAGCGCTATAAATCAGTGCTTTAGAAAATAATGTCCTAATCTAATTGTAAAAAAGACAGAATGGGGGATGATGCTGCTCTGTTGGCCTCATCGAACATTACCATGAGAAGACTGTGAGAAACCCGGGATCAGAATCTATGCTGGAGAACAGTTTGTGGCTCTGTCTGAGCTGAGGGAAGACTTCTTAACCGGTGAAGTTCAGTTATCGCAAGGTCTTACACGGGAGTGATGAAAAGATGGAGCGTGAGCTGGACCGGTGCGGCATCGGCGGTGATGTAAATGTACCAGAGAATCCAAGCGAAGACAGAGCTGAGCCAGAAGGCAAAGCTTCTGATCTACCAGTCGATTTACAGTTGGACCCTCACATATGAAGCTGCATCTTTGCCACTGGCTGTCCTCAGCCTTAAAGACAGACATCCAGAGGAGGCTTGAAGCTCCTGCTCTTTCACATCAGGAGGCGACAGCTGAGGTAGTTTGAACATCTGAATCGGATGTCTTTTTGGATCTCATCTCCATTTGCTGCCACCCCAAGCAGACTTTGTATGAGCAGAACAGTTTTAATGAGGTCATCTTTTATAAGGCTCATAATATTAATCCTGTTTTGTTGAACAATCCTGCTCCATGTTCTACCTGCGGTAAGACATACGTGAAAAGCCTGAGTAATGACGAGATTTTAAAGTAGATTTTAATGAATGCGGGTTTGGATGTACAGTCTGCTGATTTTAAATCAGCTGTACTGCAGGAAACAATAAGAAAAGCCAAAGGGCTGTTTTTCCTCATGCTTCCAGCAGGTTTTGTGTCTGAGCACAGACCTGAGTGAGTACAATCCCTGCCTAACGCTGCATTTGAATGGCAGAGACCTTATATGGACAAAGGGGAACCGGAACTGCAGGAGCCTCCTATTTTTTTGCTCACAACCATGCCCATATTTAGTATACGGAAGAAGGATAATGTCATTTTCATCGATACTGACATCACCGGCGAACCATGTTTGGGCTGCGGCTCGCGCGCCGAGCTCCTCTCTCCTCCTGCTTTGAAGCAGCTCCAGTCGATGCGTTTCACTTAATCTATTTTTAGAAATGTGTGCAGAGTCGGCGTGTTCTCCCAGGGCTGCCTGAGCTCCCACATCAAAGCGGGGGCGTTCGCAGACACAGAGCGTAGTGAAAGCGGAGAGGATGAGTGGGATGACACTCCACTCTGCAGTCATGGAGTATCTCGTCTCTCCTCACAGGGAGTCATGCAGCAGAGCAGTTGTTCAAACTCTGACAGCATCGCGTAAATTAAGAACAAGTGAATGAAGCACAGCGGTGCATCATTTCCTCTTCCTGTGCCAGTTTCTTATGTGTTGTTTAGCATGTATGACACCACACGGTCCATCTCTGTCCCCGTGTGGAGATGTGTGTCAGTTTATTTTAAGGCTGCAGGAGTGGATAATAATCATGTAATGCTTTCTTGCTTTGTAGTCAGTTTGATTATGGCCTGCTCTGGCATGTGAGGGTGTTTGCTTGTACAATAAGTCTATTTATGAGTATGTGTTTGTGTGTCGGCAGCTCAAGTCTACTATTAAACTGTTCCCATGTCTCCACAGCTGCTTCTTAAGTGACACACAAAGCTGCCAGAGTGTTTAGTTTAAAAACACCGTGGTGAGCATCTCTGTGTTAGAACTTCTTTTGCAGTTTGACACATTCATGAACCTCTGCTGTTAATAACTGGTGCTGAAAATGGGTTGAAAAGCAGATCGAGGCTTTATTATGAAACATGCATTAGTCCTTATTACATTTTTTTTTTGTAACGCTATTCACGGGTAAAGGCTGGATTAGTTCAGCGACTCACGCTCAAATAGTAGAGGCGGTCTCCCACTGATCGCAGCTTCAGCTTCTCACTGAGACATCGAAGCTTCACTCAGCATATCGAACCCACGATCACTTCTGATGCATCCATCAGTGTGTGAACATCCATATACTCCATATATAATGCTGTATGTGAAGGATAAACGCCTTGTATGAATGAATGAACATGTTTTTTGGTGTAAAATGCTCAAAGTGGCCAGTAAGGAGAAGAAATCCACAACACTATTTTACCGCTGGTGTCACCAGAAATCCTTAAGTCAACCTTTTTTGCTGTATGCTTGTATTTCAAGGCTTACATTTTGCTTTTTTTACGAGTCATTTTTTGGTGATAGTGCCAGAAACAGAACAGCAAACCCATGTAGAAGTCCTCAGAGCTTGAAAAAAACCACAGCTGGACTTCTTCAGGTTTTTAAGCTGTTCCGCCTCTCATCTAAGAGGCTTCTTCAGCTCTGAAGAGGTAAAACATCTTTTCAGGATCTAAAGGTTACCATGAAATGACAGGCAACCAGTATTGACGAGGTGCCACTGCTATAAAATGCCTTGTGCTTAATGATTAGGCACAAACGCCATCTGACAAAGTGGATTTCACCATTTACAATTACAGGGCAAGAAAAACTATCACAGACTCATAAACTGCAAACGTCAGCCTCAAAGATTCATTCCCAATTTCATTAAAACATCAGATCTTCCACAAACAGGACACTTATTGTAACTTAAAGCTGTTTAGTAATGTCTAATATGATCAACTTTCGCGCCATCTTTTATTTAAGAGGAACGGCAGTGATCCATTTAGCCTGGATAAGATCAGAGCTGCTAATGTGTGAGCCAATTCATCAACAGTCCAGTGCTTTTTCCATCCCACATTAAATTTTTCTCTTTGACCATCAAGGTCAATTTCTCAGCCCGACTTCACTCCCCCTCCTCATTTCACCCTGTCACATGCAACTCTCCATCCTCTGCTCATGTGCTAATGCCATTAGCTGCTGTTCATCTTAATGCGCTGTGATTAATTACATTGTTTCAGAGAGTACAGTCGGAGGTGGCGGAGCCTTTCTGCCAGATTTCACTTTGAGAGTTGAAGCAGTCTGTAGTCCGGCCCTGTTACTTCAGCTCCACGGCGCCAACACATTTTCTCCTCAACAAAACCCAATTAAAGGAACAATTACAAGTTGGACGATTTTACAAATCTGCCTTCGTTCCTCATTAATTATGAAGTTTGTGGTAAAGGCCTGGATGAGTGATTATCCCCAGCAAACACGCACACAAACTCACACACACAGTTTTGCTTATCTGGGATTCTGTGCTCGTGGCTCCGGTCACAGCTACAGACATGTGCCAGCTGAGGAAATTTAGTTCAGTCACACACACAAAACCAAACGCACAACCCTTGTTATCTGTTAATTAATAAGCTGGCAGGCTTGGGAGTTTTTCCACATTATGCAGCAACAATGGTGCTCAGTGTTTCCTCCGGCTTCTTCTGGAGCAAAACCGGCAAAACCGGCAAAAGGAGGCTGTTTACTTTATAACGTATCATTGAATTGGTCTAATGAGAAAAACTGGATAATTATCTCTCATCGCCCGCTCGTGTATTTTTAATAATTCAGTATCTCCAGAAAACGTTCATATTTGTCTACTACTATTGCAGAAAAGAAAATCCCACTGAGACACTGTCATCTATGGATTAACTGGGAGAACTTTGATATAATATTGCACACTTCATACCGAGTGACTGCAGAATCATCCACAAACTACATTTTTCTTCTGTTTTCATCAGGTAATTCAGTGAAGCCGTGAGGCTTAACACCAGTAATGGAATATGCTAAAGAATCCACAAAAGCAATAACCGCCGTCAGAAGGGCTCCCCCTCCGCTCTGCACAGACCACAGCCGCTCTGAGCGCTGCTGATATGCAGAGACGGCATCAATCCATTTTGCTCAGCCTAGTCTGTCATTTCACTGGAGGCGGAGGGAAGTTCTGCTGAGTTGTTAAAGGGCTGCTGAGTCATGGTTAGGCTGCTAGAAAAAGAAACTGAAAAAGAAACACAAACATGCAGACAAAAAGACTACAGAAGCACAGTCGTGGAGGACAGAGAGCATGAAAGGCAAACAGAAGAGCAACCAAGCTGATGGAAATGGGGATGCAGAGATGGATGATGGGATGTCCTGTTAAGGAGTTTGCACACAAAGTCAAAAATTTGCATTTTTTAAAAAGAATCATCTCTAATGTATGAAAAGCGTTCATGTGTAGTGCATATTTGCATATATACACAATAAGTGAATCCTACAAACAGTTGCAAAACACTGTGACGGACATTTTGGGAGAAATATTTACTCATGATGAAAAAAGTCTTGGTGTGCAAAGGCCTTTCCTCCTACTTTTAAGTGGCTTTAATGATTTATATTTAAAGTTAGTCACCGGCTTGGATGTTTAAACATTCAACCCTAAAACAGTGTGATATGAAAATGATTCAAACTACATAAAAAAATCATGGAGGCGAAACCGAATAGATAAAGAAAAGAGCTTTTCATATTGGAGCTCTACCCGGTATTTGCTCAAAGAGAAAAAGGGAGGAAAAGCGACAAGATGTAGCTCCAGAAGAAATGCGAGGAAGCCCCCAAAAAAGGTCCTCACATGAATAATGGATGCAGCTTTTATATCCTCCTCAGTCACCTCAGATATGTCTGTTTCACACTCCTCTAACCATCTCTCCATCCTTTCTTCCTCCTCTCCTCTGCTGATTCAGGACACGCCTGCTATCTTACATCCCATCAAGGTGAAGGAAAGAAGAAGCCTCCACAATCCCGGACTAACAAAGACTCTGCACACGCCCCGGCATGTGACCTGCTCTACAATTACAGTGCAGTCCTGCTTCATACAACAGCTATCAGCTAGTTCTCATCAACACCAGTTATCACTATAGCTGCGTCTATACCAAACAGAACCAGAGCTGATCCAACCGAAACCAGACGACACGCTGCGTGAGAGCAAAGGGAGCTGGGAAATTTTTATCCTGACAACTTGCTGGAAGCGCCATTCAAAACAGGAAGATTTTTCATTAGCACTGTAAATATATTGAGGGCTTATTATGAATAGAAAGCAAATCCACCTCGCCATGTGCGCTCTTGTGAATACCAAATGCCAAACAAATTTGTAAATTTATTACTCGCTCACAGCGGTGCAATAAAAAAGTGACTGGAAAGCCTTTATCTTTCCGGAATGTGAGGAAACAAGGGATTAACCAAATGGGCAAGCTGTGACAATCATGCAGAATTAATTCTTCTCGAACCAGAATGTGTTTCACTGTATGAATTGGAGGTGATAATGTATCAAATAAGCTCTGAAGTGCAGGAAAAGACAGGCTAACGCTCATCTTTAAGATTTACACAACGTTCTGAAGCACTTAAGTGCTAGAAAAACATCTGTGAGTGTGTGTTTGGGTGTGTGTGTCCAATTTCAGGTTGGTCATCAGCTGCTTCTGCCCTACAGCACGATCCCATCCACCATCTGCTTGTGTAACCCCCCTGTACCCCATCAAGGGTGCTACTGCCACTACAAGGACTCACCAACATCCTTAGAGCCTTGACTTTCGCTGGCCATCTCGCCCATCCGCACCAGAGCGTCGAAGTAGCCCTTTGCAGCATATGTGACACCTGGAAACATGGAAGCATTGGGCATCAGATCAAGGGTGCGGAGTTGAAATGATGTCTTCTTCAGCTCTGCAACCATCCCCTACAACCCTCCCCTCCCCCAGAGAGGTAAGGTTGGGAGATCGACAGGCGGAAATGGAGACCAGGCGGGAAAAGAAAAAGCTCTATGGAGGCAACTACAGGAAACAGAGATCTCAAGACTGCCAGGTTAAAAAGCAAAGCACAACCTTTCACCACAAACTACTTTGGAAAAATCTATTTTAAAGGATTAGTTTATCCAAATTACAGGAAAATTTAAAAAAACAAACATTTTATTTGTTCATCTTCCCTGTTCTAATCAGTTTTAAAGGATTTCTTTTTTGGTCAGATTCTGGGTCAACAGAGAAAATGTAATAGTTTTTTGTTTTCTTGCAAAGTGAATACCATCCAGGTAACAGGTTTCCTATATTCAGCAGAATCACTCAGTAAATTTCCAGATTTGAAATGTGGGCACTTTTGAAACCAACCGGCTCTCTTCTTCTTAATTGACTTTTTTATTTCCTATTTACCTCGTTTATTATTACTTTCCTCTTTTATAATTTACCAGGAGAAACATTTTTAATGCTTAAAAGAAGTAATTTTGTTGTAAGTTGCACAAAGGTTCTTTTTAAGGTCATAAAGGGAAAAAAAGGTTTCTCTGTTCTGGGCTATATATTGAGTTTCCTCCCATCATACAGTAATCCTATGTTTAAAATGTGAAAACAATGCAGTTTTCAAGTAGACATCACATTGAAGTAAACCGACAACCCGACAAATCCTGCATTTTACTGATCTAAATTTTAGGTTTATAAGTTTTTAATCATCATCATCTGATACAATCTCTGATTGGAGAAGGCAGCACTCAGAAAATAGAGGAAATAGAGTCATGTGACGGAGCAGACACAGAGCGTGACGGAGAGAGCAGGAACTGAGGGGAGGGGAAAGAGCTCGGGTTCTTGGTATGGAGAGATCACAGAATCATTTTATGTCTGCTACTTTTGTTTATTTGATCTTTTTTCTGGATACAGTTCCAAAACTAAATCATCCATCAGTTACCCTGACCTGTCATCAGTTATAGACCTGCATCACATTAAGTCGAAATATCACCTCCCATTTAAACTGGTCTAGTTTATCAGAGTCTGGTGATATTTAGTCTCTGGCTGCACGACATTGTAGTGATGAAGACTTTGAAGATCTGTCCCTTGGTTATTCACTCAGCCAGGGTCACATGAGTTAGTCTAGGCTCAGTGAGAAAAGCCTCTCGGCTCCAGGAACCATCGTGAGAAGGATCTTATTCCATTCTTTGAAACTGATGATGACTTTGTCTGTTGTGTTGATGTTGAAACTTTTATTTTATTTTATCGTTTATTTGTGGGTTGTGAGTGTGATACAGATGAGTGGAGGAGGAAAACTCAGCCTAAAATCTGTCCTACTGCATAAAGGCACTTTGCATCCGTCACAAAAGGTCGTTCTGTGTATTTAAAAAATAATAATTATGAAACTATAACAGCTGTGTTGGAGAAGTGGAAATACAATGAGCAGAAATGAAACAGGGAAAATATCAAATATGAATATTTGTATTGTGGGGTTTTTTTTGTTCAGTTTCATGTAATACGAATAACGTGAGGGCATTTTAAACATTGTTTACCCTTATGGAGCCAAAACCTGTTTGAATCTGCTCAATAATGCTGTAACGAACTACAAATGGAAAAAAGAAAGCTAATGGCACTTGTAACTTATATGCAGCTGCTTGAGATTAATCTTAAAACCGATTTCCTCATTGTCTTGATAAAGGTATGAGGCACCAAACTTCAGGGCGATTATCAGTGTGTGAAGTTATGATTTTATGTGACGTGTCGCCCTCGCTTGTCCAAGACAAATTTCTCCCAAGGGAGACAATAAGGACTAATCTAATCTAATCTCATCTAATTTAATCTAGACCAGCAGAGTAATGTTTCTTCTCTAGTTTAATAAACTAGCTGATTGAGTTAAATTTCTTTTGGTGGTTTAAAACTCCAAGTTTGTCCTTCATATACAGGTTATAAATGTTTTAGTCTAATCGAATTAGTTATGAACCTGGACCCTCAGATTTTGGACTAAATTAAACACAGATGCTGTAGAGGTTCTGAAATATAAGCAAAAACACCAAGTAGGTGAACAATATGTTTGCTTTTTTGAATATGTGCCACTTGGTGCACTTGAAATTTACATTATGACAGACAATAAAAATGGTTTGCATGGCATAAGCAGAAAAAATAAGTATTCTCGTAATTTGGATGAACTAAAGCGTTAAAATCCTAATGGCACCTCACATCTTTACAGCCCCATACATAATAATATGCTGACAAACCCTTTCACAGCAGTGATGTGTAAGCACTCTACAATTCAAATACTGTCAACCATTATTCTCTGCGGTGTATCGCCACAGAAGCCGGGGACACGAGCCGAGACACGGCGGTGACTCAGGGCTTAGAAATGAGGGCAAGACAGCCTCAGGCAGCGGTGACGGTGAATTAAAGCAGGTCAGGGGTCAGCTACACGGGGAGTGAAAGTCATGATGACAGAGGACACATGCCCAGTCAGGATATACATATGGATGAGCGCTGAGTTTATTACAGGGCCGTCATGTTGATGAGTGTGTTTTGAACTGCCAGAGAAGGTTCATGCAGAATCCCACAGAGAGAGCAGGAAAATGACAAGTATTCATATCCCCGCATGGAAAACAATGAAAATCTATTCACATCTAGAAGTCCGCGGAGACACTGAGCTATGCAAGTTATTGTTCTGTAAATTAAGACAGCGTCTGGCTTCTCAGTCTGCACAAGCACTTAACAATTTCATTTCTCCAGTAAGACGATTTTGTGAGGACTCTTTTATGAAAACCAGGAATAAAAAGCCACAAAAGTCTTTACACAGCAGTGCAACCCTCCTCCGTAAGCTATGACAGTGACAGGCCAAGACCCTTTTCCGGCTTCTCTGAAGCCTGGCTTGAGTTAAGCTTAGGTAGGATATGAGTGGATGCGAAAGCAAGGGGATGGAGGTAAGGCTAAGATGGCTGGGTGAGCAAGGCTAATTTAATCGATGTGCAGAGAAATCTCAGCCGGGAGGAGAGCAGGTCCAGGTGAAGCCGGATTAGCTCCAGGGAATGCTTTGCTTGTCTGTCAGCTGGAAAGTGACAGAGAGGCACAGAAGCAGGAGAAAAAATAAAGAAGAAGAGAAGAAGAAGAAGAAGAAGAAGGCAGAGGACGAGGAAAAGGAGGACCTGCCTGTAAAGAGGATTAGAACAGTGATATAAAGCCAATACAGAGCAGAGCAGATGAAACATAAACAAGGTTTAAATCAGCTGAGGTTGGTGACACGTGACTCATGTTAATGTCATCAATTTCAAAATCAAGCTTTCCACAACCTCAATCAAGCCTCCTCTCACATTCCTCCACAGAAAGCAGACAAATCTGATTCAGCTCAAAACCCGAACGTCTCGTTCATAAATGGGCTACATTTGGAAAGAGACAGCTCCTGATTACAGCTTCAAATAATCTCCTGTTTTATGGTAACTGAACCAAACAAGCAGGTTAAAGATAAACTAAAGTTACTAGTTTTTAATTAACTGCTTTTGAAGAAAAGGTTGGCCATTACTAAATCACAGAGCCATCAGTAGACACATCTTTGTACTCTTGTAAGCTTAAAGGTTCCACTGAGACCAACGATTTTTCAGTGATGTCACCAAACAAGACTGAAACCTCAGTCTCAGCTGAACAGCCCAGTTTTGACATCTTCCTTTTATTTGATTTCACATGTGTTCTCCTCTTTCTCCACAAGCACAGCATGTTCCAGCCGCACAGCTCCCACGTTTCTGCTGCAGCCCTGCACCACGCTGCAATTAAGATTTTAATAAAGAGAGAGTTTGGCTGAGCGCTACATCCCAAACCACACTGTGCTCATCGAGCCCAGAAAGCAGGCTCCTTCCTGCATCATTCTGGTCCTCTCAGTCCGCTGAGATGTCAAGCTGCCGCCCCACTTCTAGTACGAGGAGGGGCTGCACTGGCATTTTTCCTATGACAATAGATGCTTGCTGGGTGCCCAGCCCCACTCTAAACTCTGCCTCTGTGCCGCTGCTTGGCATTGATGAAGTGTAATCCCCACTCAGAGAGTCGCAGGGCTATTTTTAGCCTTATCTATCAGACTAGAGTGAGGCCTTCTTTATTGTTCTTGCAGGCTGCCGAGTCTTCCCTGCATTTCCTCTCCGAGCACACAAAGGAGAGCCCGGTTCGAAACCGCACAGAGCATACCAAGCAAGTCTGCACCATCACTGAATATATGATACGACCCCGATAACCTCCTCTTCCTCCTCCTCATCCTCCTCCCTCCACAGAGTGACATCTAAGAGCAGAGCTGGAAGGTTTTCTTATCAATAAATGAGCTCAACATGGTTGGAGGCGTGTGTTATCTAAATACATATACTGTACAAGGCATCAGTACAAGCATTATCGGCCTGACCCAGAGGCATGAAATCACGTTATCCATGCTGACTGCGTAGCTTTAATTAATCAGAGTTTGTGAAGTTAAAGAATAAGCCACTGGACATTCTCCAGGATCCCAATAACTGCTGAGAATTTTGGAATTTCTGTTTTTGTGAACATTTGTCTCGCAGTCTTTTCCTTCTACCTTCTCCTTTTTTCAAAACATTTTTTTATCCTGTCTTGTCCTGAATACCGGCTCTGCTCGTTCTCATTTCTTGGGCCTCATGGGGTAGGGGTACCGTTATTCTCACGACTCTCCCTGTTCCACTTTGCATTGGCTAATGCTCCACTTAGCTCCCTCTGGATATTTCCTGTGTTTCGTCTTTGACCTTGACTGAGTGTATACCTCAGTTTCCCACACCTCCCTACTCTTTGCCCCCCACGCACACACAATCACACCAATTCAAACCTCAAAAAGCAATGACAAAGGATAAAAAGGTAGAGACAGACGTTAATGAGAATGATGAGAGGAACTGCTGGTGGACAGAAAGGAGGAAGACATCACAGCGGAACAATCACAGGACATCACAGCACAATACCGAACGTCTGAATAAGATCTAGGCACAAACTAGTGTGTGTAGTTTAAAAGCTTCTGATGGGGATTGTAAGCTTGGCATCAACAACGCTCTTAACGTGAATATCTGAGCCATCGTCACCCTAAAGCTAACCAGTCTCCAGGTAAATCAAGACGATACAGAAGCAACGCCAAGTGTCGGGTGAGCTGGCCCTCTGCCTGGACGACTGGAGGAACGAGAGAACGACGAAGACAGACGGTAAACAAGAAATGGTTGGTGTACTCACTGGTGAGCGCCTTCTCATAGCTTTTTGCCATGGCTATGAAGTTCCGTAAGCACGGGTTAAACTGCTCCATGATGGACTGGAAAAGGAGAGAGAAAAGAGAGAAGGTATGTTTGGTTAGAAGCAGGAAAGATACGATACAAACACCGACATGAGCTACAGTGACAGAGCTCTGCTCTTTACTGGGGCATGAGCACACACACACACACACACACACACACACACACACACACACACACACGTAGACAGAGTCAACTGAGCCAACCACGAGGAAAAGGAGAGCAGAGGATTCATTTCAAGACTCCGAGCCTGACGATGAGGATGGTTGGATGAAATAGAGGGAAAGAGTCACTGAGGGAGGGCTTATATTTGTATGTTTGTGTGGCGCTTTGTCCCCTCAGCTCCCCTGCTGTATGAATTAAAAATAAAATCTGGTTTTGGCCGCTGAATCCTTCAGCTCAGCAGCAGACCTGGACCCAGTGCCATTTCCCTCTGTCTCCCTAACACTTGAACTCTGGCACACTGCTCCTGCTAATTGCTTTTATGGCCAAAAATAACACAAAATTTGCCTTTTCACCAGCGGTCATCGAGTCTCAGAGGTCAGTACCAGAAATTCAGACAAATGAAATCAAGACGATCATCGTTGGACCCAAAAAGCCCCACTCATACATAGCGGAAGTGAAATTAAACAAGCTTATACCATCTACAGCTTGCAGAGCATCAATAATACTTTTTCAAATAAAATATTTATTAAAACTACAAAGAAAGTTTGCTAAAATAAAATAAATACAAACAAATGATTCCTTATGGTGTCTTATACACCCAGCAACATTATTTTCCACTTAAATATTTACTCACTAACTTTCAGTTTAACCTGGTAAAATCTCCAGTGTCAACTCTCCTAGGGTTCGGGTTGGGTTTTATTTAGCCACATACCAAATAGGAAAACTTTCACAAGCTAGAAGATGTTAACTCCTAAATGAAGTCTCACACATAAACAATGTTTCCAAGCAAACAAATGAAAACAGTAGTGGCCGTTAACCTAACCCAAACCCTAGAGGGTCAGTGTTGGATATTAAGAGGTTAATGTCCAGTACTTTAGCTGCTCTTTGTGTTCCGCGTTAATCATCCTGATCACATACGGAACGGCAGGTTTACCAAAGCTTCTTTAGCTGGAAGAAGGTGCCTGCTGCTGGAAATGAGATTGATGAGAGCGGTGATAGTGAACCAGAACAGTAAAATTGCTTAACGCTTCGCAGCTCTGAGGCGCTGCGGGGCAAGGTGATAACTCTCACATTACAAATCGCTTTTTCCATCATTAATACAAAATACAGAGAACACTAACACCGAAACTAAGCACCCCAATCTTTGCTTATATGTTCTTGTACAGCACAGCACTTCATTTTTTATTCAGTGAAGCATTAAACAGAATAGGCAATTCCGAAAAGTCCGATTCTGTAGATATCTGCTAAACGGAGTGGGGGAGATTAAGTCAAACATCAAGAACAGCAAAGTGGGTGAAGACAGATCGCGTGTTTAGATGAATTTGCTGATTATTGCCTGTGAAACATTCAGCAACATAACACGCTGCTCTGGGAGATTGGCAGCAGAGAGAAAACGTCACAGCTGGAGCTGCAATAATAGAGAAGACTGGCAAAATACTGCAACAAGCTGGTAATACGATGAGTAAAAATGAGCAACGCTGTGACTTAAAGCACAGGGAAAAACTGCCAATATCCAGTTCAGACTACTCCCCAACAGATATACACATAAAACAGTGCACGAATCCAAATCTCCTTCCTTCATGACAGATGGCCAAGCATTGGTCAGCAGCGCAAAAGCAGTGGAGTGCATCCACAACGAGAACAAACAAACAGAGGCCCGAGGCCTTGTTAGGAAGTGAAGAAAAAGTCAAGAACAAATGCGTAATGAGTTTTACTGTCTGTCTCTGCAGTGACTCAGCCTCCCCCTCAATCCAAGCTGCCCTTTCACTCTCGCTGCATCTCCGGCCAAACCCAGCAATTTAAAAAGCAGAAATCTTCTCTCTGCAACTTTCTTTTCAAACTTGCCAGAGAGGCAGCACGGATGGAAGCAGAGGGAAGGTAAAGGGAGCGAGGGATGAGCAGCATCTAACAAACAGCCTTAATCTAAGCCATCATGACTATGATCCAAATCCTAGAAAGTGCAAAAAGGCGCTTAAATCAGTTATGGCACACTGACTAATGAGGTGAATAGAACATCACTCATGTCTTAACAATCAAAGCCTGTTGGAAGTTAAGTAAACAGTTTCTAAAGTCAGCGTGTTCAATGGAAATGATGATAGAGAAATAATAACTGGAGATTATGTATCGGAATTTCAGGAGCAGGACCACGCCTCCCAACACGCTCCTTCCGGTTCTCATCCATATAGGTTCCCCCAGCTCTGCAAGCTGTTCATTCTCGTTTACGTGCCCCTCCCTCCCTCCTTGTTCTCAATCCTTTAACTTTTTCCTTTCTATTCAGTACACGGGGATCTGCCAGGCCCGGGAGCCGTCACCAGTCCCCTTCGAGGCCTTCCCCAAACCGCAGCTCAATTCATGTCAAAGCATCACCTTTACCTAGTAAAACGCTGTCAAACCTAAAATGAGGACGTGGGCCCAGCTAGTGAAATACAAAAGGCCCACGCTAATTTTGGTATTTTCAGATAGTAGAAACATTTTTGTAGTTCTCTAGTCGTTCAAGGACGCGTCCCAGACTTTCCGTGTGAGCACTGCAGGAACTACAAACTGCAAAAACTTCCTGGCGTATACATAGGTCCCCTTAGACCATTAAAGTGGGCTCTTACTTCCATGTAAGTACCCCAAAACTAGTAAGACACAAGGCCAAAGTTTGCAGGTTTCTAGTGTGCTTGAAGCATCTGAAAAGGTCCTCTGCAAACATCCATTTGCCAGATACCACAGGGCACCTTGGTCTTGTAGAGTGCAAGGACCAACAGATTCTGAGAACAGCGTATTTAATCAGTGAATTTAGAAGCATATCACTGTTTGATATTGGCTTACGACTTCAGTTGAGGCAGTAAGGATGCTTGTGTTCTTTTCAAAGTGCCTGAAGGAAGAAGCACAAAGGGACAGAGCAGACAGAATAATGAGTATTCTGCAAAGGAAGAGTAGGGTACGTTTAAATTTGATGGATGCCTTTTTTTCCAAGTCAGCCTGCTACACGGGACGCCTGCTCATGCCCACCGGCTGACGCAGAATAGTCACCTGGGTTCACAAACCTCTCCATGATTTCAAAGAAATGGAAGTGGGAAGTAGGACAGGACGACACAGGGGTGCAAGGAAAATAGGCTGACTGCCCGGTGAGTGAGATGAGCTTCAAGGTGCACAAATGAGATGAGGTTGGTTTAGTTTGGCACCAAGGAAGAGTTAGAGGAGTGGGACATGCAGGGAAATGGACTGAAACTAAATGCATAAAAGTATTTTCGGCTTTGCAAGGTTCTGGGTCCAAAACTGGTTTTGCATGTGATCAGAAGCACCCTGCTGTGGATACTGACATTACTGCATTGCTACAATATGATGTCATAAATGCTTTGTGTGTGTGCACACACACATAAAGAAAAAAGGCCATTGGTGGTGTTTCTTTGTGGCTTTCCTGGCAAAAACAAACCTAATTATATCCAGATCCCCTCTTGCCCCTCTCTCCCATCTCTGGGTGCATTTTCTGTTATGCAAGGCGTCGGCTGCTGAACAAACCCAGTACGGAGGAACACTCCTAGCAGCAGTAATCATCACCATGGCTGTACCACCAGTTGGCAGGAAGAAAGGAACGATCAACAAAAGAATATAAATAGATGATGGAAAGTGGCCTGGATCTCATGTCTAAATAAACAGAACGAGGAACGGGGAACGACTGTGTGAAGAAGTGTGTGTCTGTGTATGCGTTTGCGTGAGTGTCACTGTGTGAGCTGCGTTATGTAATCACTGTCAGACAGGTCCAGCTTCATGTGTTGCATTCCTGATTCTTGATGTGATGCTTCCTATTAAAATACCTTAACTATTTCATATGCGCTACTTACTGACACATTCAGCTGCACACTAGAAACAGTCATTGTGTCCACTGTGTTCACTGTAAGCACGGAGAAATAATAAAACAGAAACATTGCAAAGGAAAAGCTCTTTGCTCTGATGGGTCAAATTATTTTATATATTTTCTCTCCTCAGTTTCTCTCTCGTCTGAAGCGAGCAGTTTAAGAGCTAAAAAACTGTCCGAAACCAAGCAGCTACCTCAAGCTTTAGCCTCACAGAGATTACATGTTCAAATACTGAATATTGGAGGAAAATGAAGAAAATCTAGTAACACCCCTCCTTTCCATTACTAGTATATATTTGGGATACATGTTGTGCATTAATAGAATACATAGCACAACATCTAAGAAATAAAATTCCTGTATATTGCAGAGTTTGAAGAGACACTATTGTCATTCCAGGTTTAGCATAAATGCTCTTAATGAGGCAAACAGGTCAGTACTGACAAGAGAATGTATTTAGTGTAGACAAAGAAAGTCTATATGCAGTGGATTCAAGGTAGTCAAAATCTAAGCTTATATTCGAAACACAGGGAAGTGAGATCCAAATCACATTTTTGAATTCAATTCAATTTTATTTACATATCACCAAATCACAACGGTCGCCTCAAGTCACTTTTTAATTTAAAGTGAAGAACAAGATGACCTCCTGTGAGCATCACTATGGCGACAGTGGGAAGGAAAAACTCCCTTTTAACAGGAAGAAACCTCCGACAGAACCAGGCTCAGGGAGGGGCGGGGCCATCATAATAACTAATGATTAAATGCAGAGTGATGTATGAGCACAAAGAGAGTGAAAAGAGGTGAGTGGATGTTTTATTTGCTTATGTTCTTATATATGTGGCACTAAACTCTAACACAGGTCTGATTCTCAGCAGTGTGATATCAGTCAAGTCTGAATTCATGCAAGATTTCTGTCACCCACCTGACCCAAGTGCCTTTCTGCCAGAGTGAGCACCTGAGTGATATCGACAGATGTAGTGTAGTTACAAGTGGCCCTTCACATGCTGAAATTCAGCATCCTGATCCAACCACCTCGGCTTCAACTGCACACCCACCAAAAACTTCTATACACAACAGAATACACTCAAATAGATATGCCAGAAATCCTGACTTTAAGTAATCTGATTACACCTAAATGTTTTATGTAATGTTGTTACTTAACCACAGTGTAGAAAATTAACTCCATGGAATCTGGTCACATTAAATCTACTTGATTTAATTGTTTAATTATATGAAGTAAGTAAGTAAAATTTTATTTTGCCTTTCTAGATAAAAAGATCTCAAAGTGCTTCACAAAAAAAACAAAAACAGACAGAAGGTAACAAAATGCAATTCGAAAAAGATGAGTTTTTAGTTGTTTTTTTAAAAGAGAGTACTGAGTCCACAGATCTTAAGCTCAGTGGGAGAGAGTTCCATTAACTAAACCTTCAGTTTTATATATTTTAGTTGCATTTTACTCCAAGAATCTTTTTTTTGTGCGTATTGCATTGGGTGCATTTTTCATTTTAATGAAAGTTGCTGACTGCAGTCTTGAAGTCAAACATCTGTGCAGAGGAACAGCAGCTGAATACCAATTCACCACCAATTTTAAGTTCTTGACATTTTCCAAGTTCAGTTGGGTCCATGCTGGAGTTCTACAACTTTGCCCTTCACACACACACAAACCAGGTAACAACTGTGAATAATGTAAAGACTCTCAGCCGGCACCAAACAGTCAATCATTATCAATGCAATAAACATGCCATAATTCCCGGGTTCTCCCCTGGTCCCGACATGCTCATGCGGTTTAGGGGATAATCTAATAGGATCATTAATTTGCCCGGTCCTTGCTTAATCCACACTCAATCAGTCGAGATTGTTCCTTCAGCAACAGGGGCTGAGGCTGATTAGCATTCCACTGAATGAAAGACCATATTTAACTGACTGCATGGGAAATGAGAAGGATTACAGAGCAAACGTTGCTTTGTCTCACTTTGCCCGTTTGCTCCAGTCACGTGTTCTAATTGACTCACTAATCACTCTTACCAATTAAGCATCAAACCTCCACAACAATACAGGGATTGTCTTATCACGTTGCAGCTTTGGGGGAACACGAGTGAATGTTATCTGGAGGGAAATTATAAGCATATCTTCAAGAAAAAGTTGAAAAATTGTCATCAAGACACAAGTGATGACAAAGATACTCTGATTTCTGCTCTTTTTAGATCACGAGTTTTTAATCAATCATTAATGGACTTTGAGTGTCACTGAGGCCGCAGTTTTTTTTAATGTGACAAGCGCAGACTAAATGCCAAAGAGGAGATAATCTACCGTGAAGCACATCGCTGATCCCAGAGTGAAGATAGAAACGATAAGCAAATAATTAGCTGACTAAAGAGCAACATGGAATTAACCTTTGGGAGGGCAAAGTCTGGCCAAGAGATAGTAACTGTAGCAACATGAGGCATATTTAAGAAAGAAACAAATGTTCATATAATTATTTAGTAAAAAAAGAGAGAAAATTAAGCTTTGCCGAGTGCACAGCAACCATCTACGAGAAATAAGATGCATTAATAGATCAAATGAATTATCAATCCAATAGACAGACAGAGTACTGGAAGCACGTGAGCATCCTCATGCAGTCTCACACAGACTACGCACATGACTTTGGAGCAGTACGATCCATCTCCCTGACATGTTATCGGTCTGTTCGGTGAAATATTTATCTTCCTCCACATCTCACCAGCACTTGGCCAGACAGATGTTCATCCTGGAAGCATCCGAGCGTGGCAGAATGACTGTTTGTGTGCGTGCGCAAAAGCACAACTCTGGAACAACCTTCTGTTTGCAGCACTTTAATGGTCCTGTGTGTGTGTGTGTGTGTGTGTGTGTTCACAGAGCACTGTGCTGGCAGGAAGGACTGGCTGTTTGCAATTTCTGCAAGGGAAATGAGGATTTGGGCCTGTGAGTGTTTTTGTTAAGGTTTTTTTTTCCGTGTGTGTGTGTGTGTGTTGCTTGCAGTTTGTGAACACCTGACAATTAATCCATTTATCTCATCCTCTGAGGTTTGACAGAGAGCCGCACCAGGCATTCATAACTAAACAGAGTGTGGGTCTATCTGCTAACTAAGGATCGCATTTTCTGTCCTGACAGCTTTATGATTAAGCTCCGGTTGTGGTTAGGACAGTAAAAATAATTGGTAACCACCGGAAAAACATGTTGGCTTAAAGAAACCAAGATCAAATGTTGGTATGAGTTGGGATGAAAACTGCAAAACAGCCAATGTGGTTATTGGAGACTCGGTTTAGCTTTTCTCCACCACAAAAATGAGCTCACGAGAGACCAAGCATATTTACCTGACATTACCTCAAGAGCTGAAGAGCAAACGTAATTTAAAATAAAAGGAAAACAGTACAGAATCAGGAGTCTTCCACTTTGAGCTTGCTGAAATGATCGGCTGTTTCAGGTGATAAACGATGAGTCTGAAACCAAAGTCAGCTGATTTCACTGCATCTTTGGCTCCAGCTTCCCTGCCAACCTGAACTGGAGGAGCAGCTAAGAAGATTTCTCAAATCCTGCATTATCATTTTATTTTGTTTTTGTGTAGTTGGAAACAAAACGTGTGTAGTAAACACCACCTTGGCCACAGGTACACTGAGATTTTTGGCGTACCTTGTTTTCAATTTAACATCTTGTTTGAAAGGTGTGATTTGCAGCTTCATCCTGTGAGAGACACTGGCCCTGTTAATTAAAAGGAAAGAAAATATAACAAATGTTGAACTGATAATGAAAAGAGCTGCCTTTGTAAGCTGGAAAGGTTCTTCAAAGTTCTCCTTCGCAGTTTTAAAAAAGAATCTATCCAAAAATCCCACAACCTAAATCCACTGATATTTTACTTACTGCTGCCATGGCCATAACAGATTGCTAGTATGATGAGAAGGAGATTGAATAGGTAGCAGCTAGCCCTCAAAGCCAAGGTTAATAGATCCATCAGAGCAACATCGCAGGGCACGGACACCACGTCCCATGACAGATGAGTGATTTGGAATAGAGGCAGAGGTTATACAAGCTATTAATAACAGAACAAGGGGCAGCGTGAAGGAAAACTGGTGTTACACTGCAGCGTTCGTGACAAGTTAAAGTGTACTCAAACATACTGAAGAATTATATACACAAACACTTAGAGCCCACACATGCATAAACCTTTGTGAGTCCTTATCCCAAGTTAATTTCGGTGGTAACAACCCAAAGCTCTGTCCGTGGTAAATGCTTTAAAATCAATTTAATTTGTTAAGATTTTGTTTCTTTTGATCACTCAAGGAAGGAAGGCAACAAAGCAGGAAAGAAAGAAGAGAAGAACAGAACAAGGTCAAAATAAATAAAGGAGAAAAGAATCTACGAAGAGAAGCAGAGAAACAGAAACCTAAAAAAGAACATCTAGGTAGTGAACCTACTTCAAAAGACCTACTATCTGATACATGCCTCCCACCCAGGTACGGATGGGGGAAACACTTGAGAGAACAAAGGAAAGAAAACAAGCAGCGTTAAGAACATTGTGACCTAGCTGCCTTCATCAGCGATGGTGTAGAGAAGCCAGTCTATATGTGTGTGTGTGAGCATATATGTGTGTGTTAGCATGTGTCATTTGGTGGCAGGAGACGAGAACGTGGGGTGAGTCAGAGCCTACATAAACAGCAGCAGGTTCATATCATGTCGTGGCGTAAATTACTGTAAAGCCAAGACAGCCATGTGGCACCATTAGAACCTGCTGCGGCGCTGGCTGCCAAACAGATTAACCAGCGAGAGGAGATCTGGCAACCCCAACGAGGACGGAGAGGCAGGGACGCACCAGGTGGAGACCGAAACAGACAGTCTACAAAAAAATGCAAAAATAAATGAGAGAAAGCCACCAGCCTCAAGTTATTTACTGTTAGTATTTAATGAAAATAGATGTTCTTTCTTCTGGTTGGCTGATCGGGAACTCCCAAAACTTCATCGTTCTTTAAAAAAAAAAAAATAAAAATGTTTGCAAGATGGGCCAGCAGACTGGACTGGCACCTCCTTCCTTTGAAGAAGAAAGAAAAAGAGGTCCATATCTGATGTGCAGCTTGTGAGTTATTGGGGGGACTTTCCTCGATGTATTTGTAATATTTTAAAACACCATTATGTTTTTTTTATTGCTTATTTTAATGACCTTGACTTTTTCCACCCATTCTACCTTACAAAGAAAATAGCACTAACATCATATTTTGACCACAACTAAAGCAGAGATGGAACAGTACGCAGGTTGGTTTCATAAAAATATTATCTTAAAGAAAACCTTTGTTTCTCTGTCACGTGACAAAATGCACTTGAAACAAAAGTTTCAACTGTGTTTCTGAATGAGAAAGCTCCTGGATAACAACCACAAAAACACCAAACTGTCAACAGTTGATAAGGAAAGTTTCCACTTTGTTCTCCCGTCTGGGTGGGATACAAAATGTAACCAGATTAAACACACACAGGAAAGGTCATCTGCTCTATGTGGTTGCCACGGAAATGGGGAGGGCTCGTGCGGCGCTGGTGTGTATTTGACTACAGTCACATGTCAAGGTGACCTCCTGTCATCAAGTTTTACTGTGCGTGTGTGCGCATGAGCGTGACTTATCTTCATATACTGCTCTGTCTCGTGGCATCAGCTGGAGTAGAAACATTCCCAGACATGGTACAGACGGGGGTTTGTTGTCACCACATGACATTTTTAGCATAGGTACCACGGTCATTGTGTTTGTTCACATATTAGGTCTCCGTTTGTGTGCTGGTAATGACTCAGACATTTCTTTGGTAGAAGCTGCTTTCTACCAATCTGGCTGTTCTGTTTTTTGTGTGTGCTTTATCACAAAGTCCCACCGATAACCACAGAGAGGTCTTTATTCTCACGGTGGAAACGTTCCAATCGGCAGGAATCGGATTAAAATGGATGCTGGCATCACCTCAGGTGCTTTAGTGTCTCTTGTGAACATTTGAACAAATCGCCAAGCGCTCTTTAATGAGGAGACAACAATTTCAAGGCCACTTGCTCCTAATGTGAAATTCAGCTGCGTGTTTCACCTGGACGCTTATTACCTGTACCAAGGATGTTCAGCTTGTCTGTTTCCCTGTTTGTCTGAAGGATTACTCAGACAGGTATAAATGGATTTGCATGATAATATTACCAGAAGCCGGGCTTTGCCCAACACAGCAGGGACTGTTTTAGTGTCAAAATCAGATCTGCATTTGTCTAGGAATTTTTACTATGAAGACACGAGAATTGATCGGACAATTCACATTACATCTTCACAAACACATCAATTTAAATAAGAAAAACAGCCCTCATCTCTTTCTGGATCCAGTGACTCAGTTCATGCATGGTGTGGAGGGAATGCTCAGCCTTGGCGGAGGTTATTGAATGCTGCTCGTACAGATGCCTGCAGGCAGCCCTTAAGCAGATTGTGGAGACAGAGAAACCAACAAATATCACCCCCAAAGGGTAAAACTAACAAAGAACAGTACGGTTAGAGAATACACCTTACTGCATTCACTGTATTTTGTCATTTTCAAGGGTTGGATGGAGAAGTGCGGCCATGGTTTCAGTCTTGTTTTGTTTGTTTGTTTGTCCGTGTGTAAGCCCACAAGACATTCAGAAGGAAAAATTAGTAATACATTTTAATTAAATCTGGTGGAGTGTTGGAACACAGGCCAAAACACAAGTGATGAGTTTTTAGTTTCAGATCCAGGAACCACTGAAGTATTTTTTTCAAATTATGAATTAGATCATATTCTTATATTTCTGTTTTTCCCGCCTCCAGATACAAAGATGGATTCTGGCATGTTATTAATCGTTTAGTTAGCAGTAATTAGCAGGTGTCTGTTCAGCTGTATATGTACGTTGCATCCAAGTTTTCTGACCTTAGCGGATAAGTTAGCTCTCCAACCTCTCATCCAGCGGTTCTCCCAGCAGTCTGGCCGGCCGAGCACAAAGGAAATTTTACCACCTTCTTAAACAAAATCTAGGAATCTGTTAAATTTACTTAGATTACACTGATATGTAGAAAAAGGCTACCTGTGATTTTGAGCTCTCTCGTGGGTATAGCTTACATTAGTGTTATGGCTTCACACTGAGAAGCCTTCTCACTGAAGACCGTGCTGCTGATCATCCATCACATATCAACAAACACATATACAGAGGGGTTTTTAGAGCTCCCAGTCACCAAAGCTTTAAAGCATGTGACGCACCGCACAAAAGAAGCAGTGCATAACATTGCTGCTAATGTGAAGAAAGCAATTAGCAGTCCCGTACTGCATATATACAGTATGTGGGAGTGATGAGCTGAGATATATGCACCGTTATGTACCGTTAGTGCTTTGCTGCTGTCCCTTATTATTTGTTTGCAGAAAATGGATGTTATTTGCCTCTGCTCAGCCAGTGTGACAATCACGGCGCTAAAGACGCCCTGCTTCAACGCCCTCAGGAGACGGGAATACAGCGCCGATATGCCGTGTGTGTGCACGCATGTGCACGTGCATGTGAATGTGTGTGAAGTCAGCCAATTTCCCTTTCAGATGAGCTCTTATCTGTGTGCAGGCAAGCAGCAGGAGAGTCAGCGCCCCCTATTCCACAGATGCAGCTTTGGAAGGAGTGAGGGAGGGGTGAACTTCCGGCAGCCATATATGGAAGTGCTGGAATCTCCCCCCTTCCGTGACAGGGCAACCCATTTTTTTATTCACCTCACGTTCAGCTCATACCACAGGAAAGCTGACGGGGTGGTAGGAGAGGCGAGAACGAGGACGTGAGGGAGGAAGGGGGGGGGTAATGGAAAGAGAGGGAGTCTCCACGGCTGCCGTGTTGAAGGAAGGAGATCATCATCGTCATCGCCTCACAGTGACGCATCTGATTCAGCCGGTGCACCAGTTGTTCTCAGATTTACACGTGAACGAATGCATGTTCACGCGATCACATATGTTCCCACAAAGTATTCATGAACACCGTAAACGAGGTCAGGTTTTAAATCTGAAAATGACGGGAGAAGATTCATCTTGGCACCGCTTCCTCCGCAAGGGTACAACAAATGAAAGCGTATCAGCACATGTGTGATGCCAAGATGTGCCGTTTATCTCAAAGGAGGCTCTGTGTGTGTGTGTTAGTAACGAAAGGATCAGATAATGACACATTTCTGCTTTTTAAACCCCTCTAAGCACATCTTCATCCCCTCTCTTCTTCTCTCAACCTCAAATTTCACTTTAAAAGCCACTCCAGAGCAACATCTCCAATTGAACAAGCACACATACATACAGCAATCTTCCATAAACACCTGCTTTTTCTTCACCCCTCAGGCCTTTCCCCTTTAATTACAGTCTAATTAGTGTAAGAAAAGAAAAGAGCAGAACAGGGGATCCACACCCTTGTCTCCTCACACTCTTTCTATTGAGATCCAATCCCTGCGACTTTCCTTTCATCCTCTGCCAAGCCCCTGCTCCCTGGCAGCCTCCATCTCTCCTTATCTATCTCCCTCCAGCTCAAGTTAGATAACTTACCGATGTGCTAAAGGCTGCTGACATGCTGCAAACACACAGCAGACGCCGGCAGTTATGTTGTATGACAGCTATGGAAGCTGTGTCGTAACAGAGCAGTTGGTGAAATCTAAATAATACAGAGTGCAACTCCATGCACTGTGCACCTGCACTGAGCTGACGCCTTCTGGATGTTGATTTAGGGTCCAGTTTGTGTAGTCTATGTAAAGAAATGTAAAACAGCACAAAGGATGCTCACAGCTCACTGATATTTCTAAGAATTTCAAGTCCACACATTTAAGAGGTAAAATGGCTGAAACACAAAAAGCATCTCGTTTTTCTGGGTACATTTTGTTCTTTGTGGGTGTTCTTCTTACTCCCACAGATGACTAGCCAAACATGCACAATATTAACAAAGTAAAACGCTTAGCTACAGCTGCTAGCCATCTTAAACATCATCTGCCCTGTGAGGAAAAGAGGAAGGTCTTCTTTCGACACTCAGTACTGAGCCGGGGTTAAACAGGCAGAGCTGAAAATTGAAGAAAAAAAAACGGAGTTTGCAGCTGTAAAAGTATTACCGTTATTAACAAACACTCACTACCTTCTTGATCTCAACCGGTCACTTTATTAGGTACACGTTGCTGGATATCCGTTTACCTCCAGAAGACCTTTAACTCTCCATAGCACAGATTAAACAAGGTGCTGGAAACATCCTCACAGATTTTTATCCTTATCGATGTGACTGCATCACACAGCTGCTGCAGATTTATGAGCTGCACACGTGATGCCAATCTTCCATTCTACCACATCCCAAAGGTGCTCTATTGGATTGAGATCTGCTGACTGTGGAGGTCATTTGAACTCACCATCATGTTCAAGAAAGCAGTTTGAGATGATCTGAGCTTTGATGTGTTATCCTGCTGGAAGCAGCCAACAGAAGCCCCACCCCTGGATCTTCTATTGTCCAATTTTGGTGAGCCCCTGCGAACTGTAGCCTCAGTTTCCTGTTCTTAACTGACAGACGTGACACCTACTGTGTTCTTCTGCTGCTGTAGCCCGCTGGCCTCCAACAACAATGTGCTATACATTCAGAGATGATCTTCTGCATACTTTGGTTGTCATGAGTGCTTATTTGAGTTACTGTTGCCTTTTTATCAGCTCAAAGCAGTCTGTTCATTATCCAAAACTGCTGCTCACTTTTTGAGAGTGTTTTCTGTAAACCCTACAGATGGGCTGTGTGGGAAAATTACAGCAGTTTCTGAAATACTCCATAATGTATTCAAATTCACTTAAATTCAGCTTCTTTCTCATGCTCAGTTTAAACTTCACCAAGTTGCCTTGATCATGTCTACATGTGTGAATGCGTTGAGTTGCTGGCATGTGATTGGCTGATTAGATATTTGTGTTAACAAGCAGTAGAACACGTGTGTTCTTGTGTGAAATCATCTTGTATGGGATTTCTCGCAAAAACGAAGAAAGTAGATGTACATAAATAATAATAAACAGCAACAGATGCATTAAGCATCATAAGTGAAGCATTAGGGTACATTACTGTTGGTTTCATGCTGGAAGTGTTTTTTAAACCACTAAAGCTAAGAAATACTGTCCTGAAGTACTGTAAGCTGCAGTTGCACCAAACTGCTGGTGCAAATTTAATAAAAGCAATGACTATTTGACAGAAACTGAAATTGTACCATCATATTAATACCTGCGAGATCTGTGTAAATAGAGAAACTGTGGAAATTTAGGATCGGCAAATTCTTGGCATCTGGCACTCTTGTGAGCTGCATGCTAACTGTAATCATGCTTTTTAAGCAATCCTCTTTAGCTCTGCATTTTTATTTTTTTGGCTTTTTGCACACAATTTTTCAAAAAGTTTTGCAGCCCTACAACTAGGTTGTTTGTCCAGTGCTCATATGCACATAAGCATCAGACACTTTAGCTGCTCCACTTTCATGAAGATGTACTATACATTAAATCAGTCAATGCACAACAAATAAAAGCGCCACAGAGTGTTAGCCGTGACTCTGAAAACATAAATTAAATTAACTTTTATATCAAACATGTGCATAACTGCATCCCCTTCTACCTGCACCGCTCCCCTCTTACATAACACCATCACACACCCCACAACGCTGTCAGAGACCGTCACTGTGACGCTCACAAACACGACTGCTGCCCAACGATCAGTGACAAGACACACAAAGCTAGAACAAACCCTGAAGCTTGAGGAGGCACAGTTTTCTGCAGGGACTGAAGCACAAAGCCTGCGATATAACGCTGAACAGAGACAAAAGAGCTGAAAGCACTGTGACTAATCAGAGAAGAAAATCACTGGTTTGAAACAATTACACTGGAGTAATCTGGCCTAAGCAAAGCATCTGGATTCAATAGGTTTTTATGCACATGAGCAAAGAGGCCGGAGGCTTGTTTTCACCTCAGTGACCTTTCAAATGTGAACAAAAGGAAAAATGACCAGACTGGTTTAATCTACCCGATCGGTACAGAGGTGGGACTCGACCCAGAAATATCCTTTTGTGGTGTGAAAGAAGGAGGAGGAAGAAATCCTGCGGAGAGGTCTCTGCCAAAAACCCTTCACTCCCTCAGTCAATCCACTGCTAACTTTTAAGGTTCAATTTCCTAGCAGATGTCCTGCTTCTCACCTGTGGTGCTTATGAGCTGAGGTGAGAACTCTAATAAGAAAGCAATGAACTAATAAAACAAAAAGAGGTTGTGGTACAAAGAACAGAAGTTCTAAAAATAACCAGAAACGATTAATGTTGATAGTAGTTCTCTGCTTATTCGTCCACTTGGCTAAACTGAAAAGTCTGTGTTCATAGAGAAAAAAAACCCGAACAGATTGTACGTGTGACAGTGGGGATAAAGTGTTCGGTAGTATTACTCACAACACTCCCAAAACACGCACACGCGACAAAAAATCCTCCCTGGAGAACAAATACTTTGGGCTTAGTAGGAGGACTGCCTTATGTCTTTCGGAAGTTGGACCTGATAGTACGACAGTATTTTACGGAGGATTTATGACTCCAATCAGTTGATAACATTCCCTGGTGACAGTCAGGCAATACAAAAACTAACATAGCATCTTAAGGAGAGATTGATGCTGCAATTGAGACACTTTGAAAGCTTCTGTCAATAACAGGAGAATCAGAGGTGGGGTGGTTTCTTTCATCACCTGCATATCTTACAGGGAAGCAAACAAGCGCCTGTCTACATTTCAATCCTGTCTTTTGACAACTGCCTCAAATAATAATTTCTCCTCAGAAAATCATTCACTGCAGTTCTGCTTTAAGCAACAAAACAAGGCATGAAGTTATCACGTATTTTTATCAATGAATCTATGATTTTTCTTTTGTTAACTGAAAAAGATAAATGCCCACTTCACGTTTTCAGAGAATCTTTTGATTCCTGGTATGGCTCAACCAACAGTCCAAATCCAGACACTTACAGAAGCAGGACTCTGTATATGTTCCAGCTTGTTCACTATAAAAAGCAGTGAACAACATATAGATATTAATAATTACTTTGTACAGCGTTTCATTGAGATCGGTCCATCGGTGCCAAATGACCATAACAGTCGCTTTTATATTGTCCAACCCTCAAACAGCCCCCCATGAGCGAGTCCTCGTTCTATTCTAGCGTCTTTACCTTACAATATAAAGCACCTTGAGGCAACTGTTGTTGTGATTTGCCAGTTGATTGGGGGTTGATGGAAGGCAGATAGGACAAAAGGCAAACTACATGAGAGAGAGCCAGAGTTTAATAATTGCTAATGATTAAATGCAGAGTGAAGCATAAACACAGAGGGGAAAGAGAAACACCAAGTGCATCATGGGAATCCCCCAGCAGCAGGGTCACCTGATCCAGCCTATATGCTTTATCAAAAAGGAAAGTTTTAAGCCTAATCTTAAAAGTAGAGATAGTGTCTGCCTCTGAAATCCGAATTGGGAGCTGATCTCACAGAAGAGGGGCCTGAAAGCTGAAGGCTCTGCCTCCCATTCTACTTTGAAATAATCTAGGAACCACAAGTAAGGCCGCAATCTGAGAGCAAAGTGCTCTAACGCATTGATAAGGTATTATGTGGTCTTTCAAACACACAACTTGTGCTGTGTGGCCAGTAGAAAAACTTTAAAATGGCTCAATGCATATACAAATACCACAAACACACCACAAAAAAACATCAACTGACCTACTGATCTCCCTTTAGTCCACTCTCACCATCAAACACCTCAAACAATCGAGGCAGCCTCGCCCTGACACTCGAGCTTCATTCAACAACCTGAGCCTGCAGTACTCCTGGGATTACAATGCTTGGCTGAATACACTCCTGAACAAACATACAGATGGCATTTGTTCAGCAACCACAACAACCCGAGGAAACACAGTGTACACACACTGTCAGTGGGTAGCAAACTCGTCTCCGTGTAGTATCTACACACAGTCCTCTGGGACTTTTTTCTTGACATTTCAATCCACACAGACCGATAACTTCACTTCATAGTTTGGCTCTGTGATGATGTGCAATCTCACATCAGAAAAAAAACAAAACGCACAGTGCCAGCCACTCTCGCAGTACAGTACGGGAGCTGACAAACAAGTGAAACACACACATATAGTCATGAGGCACTGCTGCCCACACACACTCACTCGCATCCACTGATGTGAGTCATCCAAAAATTAGATTCAGCATCTTGCGTTTCAGCAGCAGAGCAGAGAGGTTAAGACTTTGGTCTTCTGCTGTTGAGTCCAACTTATTTTGCTCCGGCAGCTAACAGTCAGGCAAACAAAGAAAACAACAGGAGGCAGAGAAAACAAAACCAGCGTTCATCCACCAAAGGGTCATCGTGTGCTAGAAACACAAAGGATTAAAAACAACCATCGTATTTACCACATAATACTCTTGGAGGTGTGTTAACAGCTTCACAATGACATCTGTAATTTAATTACAGTTTTCAACCCTATAAAAGAACAACATCAAATTACTAGCAGACAGTCCTCAAAGTTGTATTTTCAAAGTTCAGCCGCTGCTAAAGAGCATCTTGGACTGCAGCAGCTTATCACCCTTGTTGTTCTGCGAGCTGCAGAGCAGAACCATTACTGTCACTCCTCAAGTCAACTAGATGGAGATGATGAATGCTTTATTGTTATTCCAAAAGAGCATACACAGGTTATTTTCTTATCACTTTCTTAAAGCACTCACCTGCCATTGATGTCTTCTGGGGGAAGAGGGATTCTCTTCATAACTGCTTGTTACCAAGTACGATGCACAATGGAGGAACATAAAGTTTCTAAATAAACACTCACGTTTTAGTCTTTGGCCACCATTGAGCAGAATAATAGGTGACCTTTCTCCACTCATAATTAAATCCACCTCCATGTGGCAATTAAAGGCAGCTGCTCACCAACACTGACACATTAAAACAAAAAGAAGTATTTTTTGCCCCAAAGTACAAATAACACCTTTCTCGGACTGTTTTCTGTTCTATAAATTGTATCCACTTCATATCAATAACTAATAAAGCTTTTTCAAACACACTTAGATAAAACATGCAAATACTCAGTCTGAGGAAAAGGTGGAATAACCTGGACATAACCAGAACATGATAAGATTCAATCAGCCTCTCAGCTAATCGTCTATGAATGTGCATCACTGAATTGGTGTAGCCTAGCTAATGTTTTCAATCATTAAAGGCAAGTCAAAGTCTAATTTAAACTGGGGACTTTACACAGAGGCATGCCCTCTGTGGGTACATGCTGTTAGACACTTTACCGCAATATCGTGTTCTGTAAGAGATGATCACCATCCTAACACCACAGGAGTGCATTCCTGTCATCCTGTCTGCGTCTTCTTTCCTCGGTGGAGAAACAGACGTGAGCGTTGAAGCGAGCACCTTCAGGCCTTTTCATCTTCCACGCTTATAATGAATTAATAAAGACCTGTTAGTTTCTTTAGCAGTCCCACACAAAGCTCATTGGACCAGCAATAGGCCTGCCATTACACTACCAACTGCCACACCAGTGAGCATCAGCCTCCTACAGTCAGCCCCCCATCAGGGGTCAGACTGGCAGCAGCGCCCTGCTTCAGCCTGCTGATGACAGGAAGAAAACCCAGAGCTGCATTTCTGCAGGTTGGCATTTTCATACCCGACCCCTTTGTCTTGTCTTTGGACAAGACAAAACCGCATCCTAACACAGATTTTCACAGAAGCTGAAACTGATGGTCACATTTTTTCTTTTTCATCTTTTTAATCCAACATAAGTTTACTTGTCTGACATTTCTTATGACCAAAGGGTCAGCAGCACATTCGGTTTGCCTGACTTATCCAACAAAAACTTCTTTTAAAAACAGAGTCAATCAACGGAGCTGTCCAGTCACATCAGGTCAGTTCTGTTTTTACTACGACACACCTCAGCAGGAGCGAGAGTGTGGGGAAAGGGAACAGCAAAGAGTCAGCAGTTTGGAGGCGTTTCATTTCCTTGTCTGCTCCACTCCGTGTGTGAGGAGGTGCAATCACAGAGGAAGGAGAGACTAAAATGGCTGCAATTAACATCACCATGCTGTACATGTCTTTCCAATGGTGTAGTGGGGGGTATCAAACATAAGGCCTGCTCCAATCTGGCCTACTGGACCACTTCGCAGATAAAGAAGACCACCCCCATCACCATTAAGCAAAGATTTAAGCCCAAAGAAATGTGCTGACAGATTTACTACAGCGGCATTTCTTTATTATGTAGGAAAACTGAGATGTTCTGTTGCAAGTGCACTTCTTTTTCATATTATTAAGATATTCTGGGGATTAACTGTGCAGATAAACCTCTTTACACTGACAGAAAGGGCAGTTTTACTGCTTCACCCCAGTAAAAACTAAATAAAGGGGGCTGCATGTGGCCTTGATGCAAAATGAAACATCCCTGGTGTAGCGGTTAACACATTCGCCACAGACACAAATTCCCTTTGGGGTTGCATCAGGAAGAGTATTTGACATTAAACTCTTCTGTTGTAAACATGCGGCGTAATCTCTTGTGGCTTTCTAGGCAGTAAAGACTCTCACACTGAGCTAAAAACAAACTAGTGCAAAACACTTTTTAAAATCTTTACTAAGTTGTCTTTCATTATTTTGCTTTTAAATATGAATGAACATATTTAACAATATGCATTGATTTGGTGTGTTTTAAGTCACAAAGTTAGGCTCTGGAGGGACAGCTTGTTAATGTAACCCCGGGATCAGATTAGTAGAAGGTATCAGTATCACATCAGAAATGCAATTTAAAGTATTGTATTTATAGTATTTATAGTAAGATAATTTGTCATCAACTGACTAATAAACCTATCACAAGACTGCCCACTTCTCCATCACGCAACCACCATTTTTTTTACCTATCCTCCTTCATCATCTTCCACCTCCTCCTCCTCCTCCTCTCTGCAGTTTTCTATCCAGCTCAGGCTATAGAACCCACCCACAGGTCGCAACATAAGGCAGCTAGCCTCCTGCTTGTGCCCCTCTGATCCCTTGTTAGAGTCTTTTGAGGGTTTGTGTATCTGTGTGTTGGCTGAAGTCGGCCCCAGTCTGAAAAAATTCCTATCATTTCCTTGGCAGCCTAAATGGTAATGTCATGTTACACCATCCCGCCTCTGTCACACAAGGAACCATGAACTCTCGCTGAACCAAACCCCCCTTCAAGTACATCTTTGGCTCAGTAAGCACACATGCCCTTCTCCTCCTGCATCCACCAAGTCGTGTCCTGCACGAAGAAGCTTTTAGGCACTCCGACTCTTCTCTCTGAGCATTTTTGCGGAGGCGTATGGAACGGTGACAAGTCTCCTCACATAAAAGGAAAGCCCTTGTCGTACTTCCATTGCTGAAATCTACCTCGCCTGGAAAGCTGCCCTGAGTGCAGTGAAAGTCAAGAGTAACACTTCTCCACCTCCACCACAGACACTGCTGAAAAGGGGCTTTGTCGTGGAAATAAAAATGGAGGACATAATCTTTTGCCACGTTTTGCCTCTCATCTTTCAACAAGTGCAGGGTGGTCTGCTCAGCGCATGCTGAGATATTTAAGAAACCTCTGACACCGAGAAGCAGTTTGTTTTCTTTTCTGCAGAGCAAAACCTTGAGCATGACTTTTCCAACCAGCATTTCAGATCCCAAATTGAATGCCAATTTGGGGCATCCAGAGTGCAAAATTACAGTTGACTTTTACAAATACCACCATGCTGATAATGACTCTGTCCTTTCTCTCTGAAGTGATCCAACTATCAACAGCACAGACACCTTAAGAAAAAAAGCCCAAATGTGAAGACTGCTGGGACCAACGGGGACCCCTTTTAGGATGCGCAGACTCCATAAATTAATGATCAGTCTCACTGAGGCAGATAATGTCAAGTTCACCTGCTCACAGCAGGATTTACCACTGAGGCTGACAGCTTCTGCTCTGCATAGTGTTGAAATAAATCACCCCAGGGCAAACTGTCAGTTTGCAGCATTTACATAACTGGCTCCCTCATCATTATTGCAAATGTAGCATTGTAGCATTGGGCACAGTTCAACCCTTTCCCTCAACCCTAAGGCAAATCAAATACCCCATGCCAAGCAATTTAAATCAATTACACCTCGAGTCATTGATTATCTATCGGGAATTTGTTACTCCTAACATTATTAATCGCTGTAATGTGACTTTGCTGATTTGACTGGTCTGACTCTGATTTATTATCACTTATAACACGTTATAGGCTAAAACAGGACAAATTATTCACCTTTAAGAATTTTGAGACTAAAATCCGTCTCCAACAGTTCAAACTCAGAGCATCAGCTGTAGGAAAACGATGAATAAACTTGAGCTGTTCAGGACGCATTTCCTTTATCAGTAAATTCCTTCACAGCATATATAAACCGGCACTTCTATTACTACAGTGGTAAGACACAGTGCAGGTCAGCTGAGACAAAGTTATCCGCTGTCTCTCCTCTGAGCGCGTCCTCTAAACGCCGCGGTTCACCGGTGCAGCAGGTGTCTCCGAGCGGCAGAAGGACGCACGGTCGGCGGATCCGAAACAAACTACCAAAGAGCCCGGCTTACCTTGTAGACATTCTCCGTTATACGGTGCACCTCGTCGGTCCGGGACATCCTTGTAGGCGTGTCAGTCAGAACCATAGACTAAGATTTCCTTTCGGATGAGGCTGGGAGGGTTTTCCGAACTGTAACAAGGGGAATGAAACAGCTGTTCGCGGGAAAGAGCGGCTCCTGTCTGCCGTTCACTGAGAGAGAAGAGCGCGTCTGGTCGTGGGATCCCTGCTTTTATAGGAAAGTCCTCCGCTGCGCCCACACCGGCTCCCCACGCAGCCAGTCAGTCAGTCGGTGCCTCTCGGTTGGAGCGCAGAGGCGGACTCACTCTGAGAGGGGCGGTGCTGCTTTCAAGGGCGGTGGGAAATAGAGTAACTTGCGACCTAAATTACAACAGTACATAAGGATGAAGCGGCAGGAGCCATCATTCTCCAGCGTATCACATTGAAGCCTGGGGGAAGGATAAAACGGATGTTAGCCTAACAATAAGCAGACATTAATTTAAGAATTCCCCCCCCAAAAAATAAGAAATACGCTCTGTTAAAAAATCTCAAAACTGGATTTTGGCATGTGGATCTAAAAGAGAACAAAGCAAGGACGGAGCCAAAATGGAGTCCAGGGGTGGCACTGGCCTCCGTAAAATTTGCTTGGACCCCCAAACCTGTGCTACCCCAAAACGGCAGAGGAGGTATGGAGAAAAGGTGTGGTCCTCCTAAATACAGTTAATCAGTGTCCCCCAAATCTGGGTTGGTTCCTCTCTGGTAGTCCAGCTTCATCCTTCCAAAGACGTGCATTAGGTTAACTGGGGACTTTGGGTGTAGGTGTGAATGTGTGAGGGTGAACGGTTTCCTGTCTCTCTGTGTTAATCCTGCCATATATTGGCAGCCTGTCTGGGCTGTATCCTGCCTCTTGTCCTATGACAGCTGGGATGGGCTCTGGCCCAGCTGCAACCACGAACTGGATACACAAAGAAAATGGATGGGCCCCACATAAAAAAAAATCACGTAAACATCCCTGAAAGAACCCACCCTAAAATCGTCATCATGACATCAAACAGTTGGTCCTTATATTCTGATTTAGCTGGATACAGCAGAGCCCCTGACAGTGCGGCAGCTTGTCCAAGCTGTACTCCACACCTTATTCTATGATAGCTGGGATAAGTCTCCAGCCCCCCACAAACCTGAATTAGATAAGTGGCGGTGAATAGATGGATGTATGGATAGATTTAGCAGTAAAATACAGTTTTTAATTAAATTAGCACAGATACTTTGACACGCTTTCTTTCATGGCTTTAGAAGCTGCTTTTCCCTGTTGGTAATCTGACAGGTGGTTTCACTGCTGAGTTCCTCCTACTAAAAAGCACTAATCTCATTTAAAATGTAAAGGCTGGTTTGTACTGTTTGACAGACTTTATAGGAATCACCTTTTTTTCTTTTTGGGAGTACAGACAGCTTGTTTGACATTAAAGACTTGAAGTCAGGGTGATTTTTCTTTGTTTCAGTTATCAGTAATCAGGCATCTTTTTTTCCTGATAATTGTAATAAAACCTGATTCCTTCGCCCTGTAGCCAATAATTTGTGTTATTATTATTAATATTGTAAGTCATCATGACTGAAACCACCAGGCAGTGTGCTCTTGTGTTATGATGCTTTGCACTGAGTCTAGAAATGCAGCACGGCTTTTAAAGAAGCCACACCTGCTCTGCTGTGTCAGCCACCCCACGCCTCCTCTGCTACAACCATTCACAAGACCTGACTGAGCAGCTCCATACAGAAACTGCAACAATCTTCATCCATTTAGTCGGTACAAATATTACATTTTCCAGTATCCCTATTCTTATAGTGATTTATTCAGTCTGTGTTTATTATTTCAGTCATTTAGACCCTCCGGCTCAGTCTTCCCTCTACATAAAAGGGGCTGTAAGATAATGGAAAGGGTTTTTTGTGTGTGTTTTTTTTGTGAAAATGTAAGTTTTAATAAACCCACAACAGAGAAAGATTTTACCGTGGCCCCATATGTGTGCCTGCTCTATATTTGTGTGGCGGTTGGGTGAGTGGGCTCTGGTTGGTATGAGTGGGATGGAGCCACATTTACTTGGATTTGTAAGCCCTGGATTGTGGGCCGGGAAATCCCACACATCACGATCTGAGAGCTGCTGAATGGGGATGTATTTAAATAAAAGAGACAGAAGCAGAAGATAACAGAAGATAAGTGCGAAAGAGGACAGTCATGCCTTTTTCTTTTCTGCAACACTTTTTTTTCTCTCGTTTAGTGAGATAGAGCAGATATTTAAGAGCAGCTTGTAGACCAGATAATAAAGTGGCACCGTGGATCTCTACCAGAACAGACTTATTTTGTTTTGTTCATCACATCCGATTAGAGCGAGTCCCGAGGAAACCAAACTGCAGACAGTTAGTGGAAATCAATCAGGCATGTTTGGTCTTCGCTGGAGCAAACAGCAGCCTTCCCACTGTCAGCGAGGCTATTGATTTAGTCCTCTGTGAATATTCAATCCCCACAATTAGTTTCCGTAATTGAATGTGAGCTGCCATTATGTTTGCTGACATCCAACCTATTCTGAAGTATAATTGTACACAAATTAATTAAGACATTGATTATTAATTATGGGTAGTTTGAGAAATAAACAAAGCTGGAGGCTTAAGACTGAAGTCAGGCGTGAAGTGGCAAAAATGATGACCTGAAACTAAAAAAATGACAACAATAACAACACAAAGCATTTAACCATTAAACTTATCCAGTCTTTTGATGCCCCTGATACAAATTTCTGGCATTTAATCCAAAATGATCATATAGCCCCTAAAAATAGTCTCAGTTAGTACATTGGTTTGCTGAAGGTTGTTCCTTTACACATACTTTTTACATTTTCTTTTGGTTTAAACTGGGTTCTACTTGAGGCTGGGGTTCAAACCACAAAATAAACATCTATGAGATGTGACGTTTTTGGCAGGATAAGATTGGTATTATTCTAAATATATAACACATGAAAGCGCTTATGAGCTTTCTTATGAGATTAATGCAGATTCTGGATCTGAAAATGAAGGCCATTTAACCATGCAGTCTTGATAAAAACCAGCGTGGAGCAACACATCTGGTTGCAAATGGGAGGCCTGATTGTATGGAAGTAAACAGTCGTTGGCTCCTTCGGTCTGTGATCTCATGAATTTACAGGCTGACGATTTTCCAGACAAATTTATGTTTTTTTTTTTTACACAGCATGATCTTTATATGTCAGCTATGATCTCTGTCAGTGTCAAAAAGGTAAATAAAACAGGGACCAAATTAGGGTGGGCTCACTTTATAACAGAAGACCTGTTACTGCATGAGGATGTAGTGTCAGTTTACATATTTATGTCAGATTTAACACATTTTCATGACCTCTGGTTTCAAAAAAGCTAAGATTGGACTGTGATGACACTCAGAGTGGTATATCCATGGTCTATTATATGAAGCTGTATCCACGTGGCTTCAGTCAGCATACCTGAAGGCACCAGCCCAGAAGTAATGTCTTTCCAATGTATTTTTGTCCATTTTAAGCATTTAAAACATTTTAGTGAGCTAATTAGTGATTTAGAGACATTTTATTCATAAATCTGGGGCTTTTCATCCTTTTATTAGACAGCCAAAAATGGAGAGATGATAGGAAGTGAACGGGCAACTGAAAGGGGAACACAGGAAACAGTGTAAAAATTAAGTGACTTGTCAGAATTTGGAAACAAAGTACTTAAAATTATCCGTTTAGGACTGGGGCCTTTAAATAAACTTGTTGAAAATGACATTTCACTTCAGTAAAGTTCTGCATGTGTGTATATTCAGTACAGTGGGGGTGTAATCAGGTAGGCAAGACTCCGGGTGGGCAGGTTACACATACACACCTACATACCTGAAGCATTTATTCAGCAGCGTTTCATGTGAAGCCTACTCATCATCGTCCTCTCAGGCTTTTTCTCTCAGCTTTAGATCCACGTCTGTGATTCATCAGCAAGCGCGGCGCTCTGACATTCAGTCTGTGCGCCGCCCACTCCCACACACCTCCGAAAAGGCTTGTAGTGCACAGTCAGAGTGGATTCAGTCCATTCAAAAAAAAACACCAAAAAACAAAAAACAGTGTGAAGTGAACAAAAGCAATTCGGGCTATTTCAGACTCGTCAATACATCGGCTTTGTCGGAGAGAATGGTTCAAGGTTAGAGATGGGAACATTTAATGTCTCCCTATCTATCTGATGCTTTGTCCTTAGCTGAATGGGCTTCGATCACCTTCAGAACAATAGCAGAGCAAGGTCATGGTGTGCCTGTACTTTTCATACATGCTAGAAGCCACAGAATGGGGGGGGGGGGGACAGATTCATTATGTGTTTTTTTTTTTGTTTGTTTTTTTAATATTAAGACTTTAAAGGCCTTTAATCTTTAATATTGATTCAAAAATATGACAAATCAGGTTGCAAACCATAAAACAGACCAATCATTGAGATTTATAATAACACAGATCATTAAACTTGTGCCTCCTACTCTGATGAAATTAAAGAGGATGGTGAGGGCTCGTCAACAGTCTCCCCTTCTTTTATAGCACTGATGAAATGCCAATCGTTACTTTAAAGATAAATCATGCAATTTTATAGAATTCGGTAAAGCACCGAGCACCTCTGTACCCCCATTAGCACCACACTGTGCTATTAAAGTTTTCAATATCTTCACATTTAAATTAAATAAATTGACATAAGGCTAAAACAATGTGGGTAAGCAAATGATTGGATTACAACCCTCAATTTTTCACTGTCAGCAGAGCCTTTTTCATTCCAGATGGACACAAAAGCATTGCTGTCATTTAATCGTTAAAGTGATCTGTGCAGGACATTCAAGCTCCTCCACACCAAAGCAGGAAACAAATTTCTTTGTATGCCATCATCTGACCCATTTCCCCTTGTGTGATGTGGGAAATAGGTTAAACATACACCGATCAGACGTAAAATGATGACCGCTGACAGGTGAAGTGAATACCTATCATATTCACTGATGGATATCCATGGAGGGAGGGGTTATATAAAGGAGCAAGTTAACATTTTGTCCTCAGGGTCAGGGCATCTCCAGTAGAGTGTTCCTCTATCAACAGTGGTCCAAGGAAGGAACAGAAGGCACACGGGGAATGAAGGCTGGCCCATGTGGTCCAATCCAACAGATGGATCTACTCAAATTCCTGAAAAACTTCATGCTGGTTCTGACAGAAAGGTGTCATAGTACAGAGTGAATCACAGTTTGCTGTGTATGGGGATGCAGAGCTGCAGACCAGTCCGGCTGCCTGTGCTGACCCCTGTCCACTGTTAAAAGCACTAACCATGTGCACGCAAGCATGAACTGGACCACAGACCAGTGCAGGAAGGTGGCCTCGTCTGGTGAATTCCATTTTCTTCCACATCACGTGGATGGCTGGGTGCATGGATATTGCTCACCTGGGGAAAACCTGGCACCAGCACGTCACCATGGAAAGAAGACAAGTCGGTGGAGGCAATGTGATTCTTTTGAGCAATGTTCTGCTGGGAAACCTTGAGATGCTACTTTGACATGTAGCTTCTACCTAAGCATGGTTGGAAACCATGTACCTTCTTTCAGAGGAACAGCATTCCCTGATGGCCCCTTTCAGCATGATAATCCACCCTGCCACAAAAACTGGTTCAGGAATGGTTTGAGGAGCACAACAAGTTTGAGGTGTTGACTTGACCTCCGTATTTCCCAGATCTTAATCCAATTGGGCATCTCTGGGATCAGGCATCTAGTTAAGTCCATGCCTTGACAGGTTAGGGCTGTTTGGGGAGCAAATGGGGGACCAACACAATGCTATGCCTGATTGGTATATATTTAGAAAAATAAGGCGGCCCAAAATATTACATTTTAGCTACAAGATAACTTTCATCTGGATATGAGAGGGAAGCCCCACAGTAAACTGTGTACCTAATTCAGTTTTATTTACACAGCACCAGTTCAAAACAGTCATCTCAAGGTCCTTATGTAAGGACCCTACAAAATTAGAGACAGAAGCTCAGTGATGAAAGAATCCCTTATAAGAAGCATTTGGAGATAGTGGAGAGAAGGACTCCCATTTATTCCAACACGTAGAGACCACCTGCCTTGGTCAGTTGTGAAGTGAGGAGAGAGAAAACTGGAGACCAGCAGCTTCAAAACTGAGTCATCTGCTGCCACCTTGTGTTCACTCACTGAATAACAATCTGAACAGTGATTTACAGGCAGTGAGATAACGAACGGCAATAAAAAAAACACTTTTATTGTAAAAAGAATATATAGAGGTACAATATCTGAGGCCATTTTAAGACAAGTAGTTTGCAGCAGGACTGGCGAATCGCAGACTGTCAGTATTAGTCATCAGTGTTTCTGTCTGTGAGATTAACTGATTTACAGATTAGTTAGCTGGATCTTCAAAGATGCACAAGCTTTAAGCCTTCTGGATCTAGGCCACCCTTCTTGCACCACTTTAACATGAATATGTAAGAAAATCTAAAGCATCATACGCAAACACTGAAATAATTAGTTTTGATCATACTTGATGGGTAAAGCCCCAGGTTCTGTCAAGTTATTACCTTGAAGAGATTACCAGCTGTTGTCTGGGCGTCAGAGGTAAGCCCACAGACGATGTGATTAGCCCTTTCTCCAATGACACTGAACTAATCCACAAGGGGAGCAAGGAATTAGATTAGTTAAGCTGCTTGAAAAGGGGTCAGACTGAGAGAATATTCTGTGAAACTGATGTAAATAGTTTTTTTTGTTTTGTTTTTTGGGGGGTACTTTAGGGTGGGTTGAGTAACTCAGAAAGCAAAGCCAGATGAAGAGAAGGCCTTTACGGTAAGAGAAAGACACCAAAGACTTTACAGAGAAAATGTTATGTTTCTGTTACACCTGCTTTAAAGGATCAGTTCACTCAAATCACAAGAAAAACAACGTACCCCTCCATCCTGTTGCTAAATGCAAATGTTTTATAAGCAAAGATTTTTAAAAACTAGCAGAAATTAGATCTAATCATCCCTTTTTGCAATCACAAATAAGTTAATACATGGAAGAAAAATGTCTATGTGAACTTGTCAGAGACCAATGATGGTTCCCAGGCTTGTTTCTCTGTTATTACATTCACCGATCACCGATCCATCATCTATGTAACTATGTTTGTGGAGATGCTTGTTTTGCGCTCCTCAAGTTTTTGTTTCACCAGATGTGTGCGTTTGTTGCAGGGAGGCTGAGTGGGAGATTTTACACAGATAAAAACAGGCTGAGTGCATTAGTAGAACGACATATATCAAAGAAAGTAAAGAGCCAGGCAAATGTTAGGGTGAACAATTTATCGCCATATGTGAAGGAGGCTCTGTTCATGGTGAAAGTTGGAAATTAACTCCTCCATCATTTTGTTCTATGTGTTTAGGTCACAAAGTCTGCAATAAGGGTAGATAGGGCTAACTCCATTTACTCCAACTTGCTGTACAGGTATCGGTTACTGGTGAGCACACAGAGGGCAAACAAGACGACAGGAAGGTGGATCAGATCGCCAGAGCACAGCACCATCATAACGTCTCCTCTGCATTTTTACCCCTCCCTCACAGGACAAACGACAGAACAGATATATGTATTCTACAGCAGGAAAAAAGCTATTTAATCTCAGCTGGACTTACTGCAGCTGTAAAGCAAAAAAACTAAAAACTAAAAAAGAAAATCACCACAATCTGAGAAAGCATGGCAGCACAGAGCTGGATGCACTGAGGTAAATGTGTGTTTCTGTAATTTGGGTGAACTGGCTCTTTAAAAACATTACCCATCAGGTGAAGACATTTTGAGGGAGGAATTAAAATGACATATACACATGGCTTTAGGTCACTGTATGTCAAATGACTGATGGTAAACACAGAGAACTAATCAAACAAAGGTTAGGCACGATAATCTGATCTCACAGGTCTTCATGGTTCAATCAGCATTTGTGACTGTGGTGAACCGGTCCTGACTCGCTTCACGTGTGAACCTGCAGCCCATGAGGAGAAACAGCCGCTGGATGGGGTGGAGGAGGCCCGGTTATCTGAGACTGGCTGCTGTCTTTGGGTCTTTGAGCAACCAGCTGCTGTCGGCTGAAGATCCTCAGTCGTGCTCCTACAAAGCGAGCGCCTCTCGCTGCGGTTTCTTCTTGGGACGCTCCCGCTCTGAAACAAAGAGATTGACAGAGAAAGAAGCAGGATGAGGGGCCGTAGAGTCGTGACATGCTAAATCTTTATAGGTAATGTTACAGTATTTTAGTATGCTTCAGTGCTTGCTATTGTTTGCATACCATGTACACCAGTTATCTTCCTGAAGTTTTTCAAGTTTGGTTAACCAATGTATTATTTTATGCTCCAAGCTTTTTCCTCTGCTCAGACTAGTTTACTTTATTGAACTTTACTTACCAAAATTGTTTTATTCTGAATTGTTTTATTTGATCTCACTGCAGTGAACTCATTTTTATGCAAAAATAAAACCCAAGTTCATTTTTCTTGAAGCCTGACATGACAGCAGACACAACATCACCTTCATCTTGTCCAATAACATAAAACACACAACCTGGACCTGCTGTGAGATCACAGATCAAGTGCAGAAAGCTCACAGATCCAACAATGCAGAAACAAAACTGAGGTTTCAGCCACAGGGGCCCAGAGACGGGTCAGCGAACATATGGCAACAAGTGGTTGCTAAGGAAAAATTAGTATTTTTTGAATGGTTGACGAGGATTTGCTGGACATTTGCCGTCGGTAGAGTGAAACTGGATGCAAAGAAGCACACGGTGCTGCCCCCAAAAACCCTTATGGCCTCTTGTCAACCATTTAAAGAATTACAAACTTCTCTGTAGCGACCAGATGTTGGGTGTCACTGCCCAGGCCTAATACAGATTATACATGTACATGTATAAAGTATCTACTGAGTACTAATCATGCTACAGTGACCATAGAGTATGTAATCTTGAAGAAACTCTGCCTATGAACTACCAAGGCTACCAAGACTCTTCACATATATACTCGGATTGATTAAAACATTTACTTCAAATAAAGAGTACTTTTACCTTTTATGTGTATAGAAAGTGCATGCATGTAGGTCATTTTTAGTAAATCCAATGTAGCATTTTCACGCTTATATGCATGTTACACACACATTTTAACGGTCCCCAGAGTGATTAAGCTTCAACAATTGACAGCCTTTTACTTCCCATCAGGTGTGCCTCTACCATTCCTCACCTTTAACTGAGAGTCAAAGATCACAAAGATGGCAAAGAGACGGGAATCTTTCCAGACGTTTTGATTCAGCAGCGAAAGAACAATGATCGACACAAAAATCTGCAAGTAGTGGCTGCAAACAGCTGCAGGGCAGGTTTTTGCCATTTATTTGAATAAAAACGTGATGTTAATAGGTGTAATAACCTCGCTTTCTGAGGACCTCTCTCTTCTGAGCTTTGCATTTAAGCATCTAATAAAGCGCCAACGTGACAAGAAGACACCTCATTAAAGACCTTTTTAAAGACGTGAGACAGCAGCGAGATTCAAGCTTCATCACACTGCATGTTTTAGTTTTAAACAGCGTGATAAGGTCACCGGGGCCCACGGTGACTCAGCACAGCCTTTTAATAAAAGCATTCTATTTATTGACTCCTCTAAAATTACTTTCTGGTGGTGAAGTGTTTACAGTCGTGGAAAGAAGATATTACTGAGGTTTCAGCACAGCCTCTGCGATATGAAACACGATGGGAGGATGGCTGTTGGATTTTTTCTATGAAGTGTCATGCACATATTCTAAAAGTCATTAGTAATAATAATAATAATAACATATTAATAATAATAATAACATTTATTAACAGGTGCCTTTAAAGGTCACCTTACATTAGTACAACAAAATAAAACGTATGGAGAGGATCAGATAAATATGGAGGAGCGAGGTTATAAAGTAAGAAGTGGGATCTTCAAATTTACACGGAGGTGAATGGGAACCCAATGGAGCTGTTTAAGAACAGCTGTTACATGTTCAGTGGATCTAATTCTGGATATAATACGAGCAGCTATATTTTGAACTAACTGCAGTTTGTGGAGAGATTTCTGAGATAGACCACAGAGAAGAGAATTACAGTAATCTAAACGAAATATGACAAGTGCATTGACAAGTATGACGGTACTGTTTGGAGTGAGCGAAGGATGAAGGCGGTTAATATGAAGATTAAAAAAAAAAGAAGAAGACTGAGTGATATTATTAATATGTACTGTGAAGGAAAGAGTGCTGTCAAGGATAAAACCAAGACTCTTAACCTGAGGAGAAGGTGTGACAACAGAGTTATCAATGGATAATGAAAGACTTCTGGTTGGAACTTTAGTCAGTCTTGCTTTTGCTTTTTGAACAGGACTGTGCAGCAGTGTGAACCTGGGATAGGAAAAACATGAGACAACAAACCTGGTTGCTCCTCCGCGGCCTCTGGAACTTCTGGCAGTTTGTCTGAAGGGACCTCAGGAAGCTCGACATCTCCCTGAGAGAAAGTTCAAAATCCGACAGGTCAGAACTCAGAATCAAAATGAAGAGCAGGGTGCTGCTTGCTAAAAGTGCGACCTAATCTTTTCTTTTTCTTTCTTTTAAAGCTGATTAAACTAACCTGAGTTATTTCCTCCAGTTCAGCCAGCACAGCATCTTCATCCTCCTGAGATAAGGAGCCGGCCAGCATGTCGTCAATTTGCTGCAGAGAGACGACAAGTTTTTAAAAAGTGAAATGACTGTGGATACGAACCAATTTTACATCTGTGAAATTTAATCTACAGAGATTTGAGAAATCCTTTTAAATTTTCACTCTCTCCACATCTACTTGCAGAATGAAGTAAAAGAGGCTAAAATAATAAATGAACCTGATTACCAGCTGAAAGGACCTACCCTTTGGTACTCAATGGCATCTTGAGTTTCATCCATAATCCGTTCAACTTCTTCAATAGACATCACCTGCAGCGAAAAAGAGTTGATAACAGCTCATGAATAACAGGTGATGAATTTTAAAAGCATCTGCAGGCCACATGTCATCACCTACCTCATGCATTTTCTTCAGGCATTCATTTCCAACTTTCAATCCATCGATGACTTTCCTTTCGATCTGGGCGAATTCCAGGTCTTGAACCTGAAACGAGGAGCACAGGGAGGAGCTGTGAGCGCCACCTAAACGCTGCTGAGTGTCAGTGCAGTTCGCCGATCGCTCACCATGCGCTCCAGGTTGCTTATCTGGTTCTCTGTCTTGTCCAAGAGTTGATCTTGATAGCGTTTCTTCTTCAGTAAGAGAAGAGCTTTCCTGTTCAAATAAACACGTTAAAGCTTGTAGTAAGGAGGGAGAAATGTAAGAGATGTACAGTGGGGCAAAAAAGTATTTAGTCAGCCACCGATTGTGCAAGTTCCCCCACTTAAAATGATGACAGAGGTCAGTAATTTGCACCAGAGGTACACTTCAACTGTGAGAGACAGAATGTGAAAAAAAAAAAATCCATGAATCCACATGGTAGGATTTGTAAAGAATTTATTCATAAATCAGGGTGGAAAATAAGTATTTGGTCAATAACAAAAATACAACTCAATACTTTGTAACATAACCTTTGTTGGCAATAACAGAGGTCAAACGTTTACTATAGGTCTTTACCAGGTTTGCACACACAGTAGCTGGTATTTTGGCCCATTCCTCCATGCAGATCTTCTCGAGAGCAGTGATGTTTTGGGGCTGTCGCCGAGCAACACGGACTTTCAACTCCCGCCACAGATTTTCTATGGGGTTGAGGTCTGGAGACTGGCTAGGCCACTCCAGGACTTTCAAATGCTTCTTACGGAGCCACTCCTTTGTTGCCCGGGCGGTGTGTTTTGGATCATTGTCATGTTGGAAGACCCAGCCTCGTTTCATCTTCAAAGTTCTCACTGATGGAAGGAGGTTTTGGCTCAAAACTCACGATACATGGCCCCATTCATTCTGTCCTTAACACGGATCAGTCGTCCTGTCCCCTTGGCAGAAAAACAGCCCCATAGCATGATGTTTCCACCCCCATGCTTCACAGTAGGTATGGTGTTCTTGGGATGCAACTCAGTATTCTTCTTCCTCCAAACACAACGAGTTGAGTTTATACCAAAAAGTTCTACTTTGGTTTCATCTGACCACATGACATTCTCCCAATCCTCTGCTGTATCATCCATGTGCTCTCTGGCAAACTTCAGACAGGCCTGGACATGCACTGGCTTCAGCAGCGGAACACGTCTGGCACTGCGGGATTTGATTCCCTGCCGTTGTAGTGTGTTACTGATGGTGACCTTTGTTACTTTGGTCCCAGCTCTCTGCAGGTCATTCACCAGGTCCCCCCGTGTGGTTCTGGGATCTTTGCTCACCGTTCTCATGATCATTTTGACCCCACGGGATGAGATCTTGCGTGGAGCCCCAGATCGAGGGAGATTATCAGTGGTCTTGTATGTCTTCCATTTTCTGATGATTGCTCCCACAGTTGATTTTTTCACACCAAGCTGCTTGCCTATTGTAGATTCACTCTTCCCAGTCTGGTGCAGGTCTACAATACTTTTCCTGGTGTCCTTCGAAAGCTCTTTGGTCTTGGCCATGGCGGAGTTTGGAGTCTGACTGTTTGAGGCTGTGGACAGGTGTCTTTTATACAGATGATGAGTTCAAACAGGTGCCATTCATACAGGTAACGAGTGGGGGACAGAAAAGCTTCTTACAGAAGACGTTACAGGTCTGTGAGAGCCAGAGATTTTCCATGTTTGAGGTGACCAAATACTTATTTTCCACCCTAATTTACGAATAAATTCTTTACAAATCCTACCATGTGGATTCATGGATTTTTTTTTTTCACATTCTGTCTCTCACAGTTGAAGTGTACCTCTGGTGCAAATTACTGACCTCTGTCATCATTTTAAGTGGGGGGAACTTGCACAATCGGTGGCTGACTAAATACTTTTTTGCCCCACTGTAAGAGATGATTGACAATCAAAAAAAAGCGCTGCACAAAATGTCTCGTCTTCCCAAATTCTTTTTGCAACAGTAAAAAAAACCTCACTTCTTTCCCATCTCCCATCCCATTTGCTTTCTTGCCACTATTAACTGGCTTTGGATTTACGTTTAGCACACTGTACATGTGCTCACAGTCAGCTGCAGTAGATAACCCAGAGAAAACAAAAGGAAGGTTGATAAAGAAGTTTGGAGAGAAGGTGATTTTCATCCAGTTCAGCCCTCTGTTAAACTGAATTTGGTGACAGTGAAAGGAAATATTTTGGATTCTTCACAGCTGCTCAAACAAGCAAAACAACTGAAGACGTCAGCTTGATTTGTGTTTTTCGCTATTTATTATTTTTTAAGGATTCTGCCTGAAATAAGCTTTAGAACAACATTTCAGAACTGCAGATTTCAAAACTTTATTTTTCTTAATTTTAATTTTATATTAATGAACTCTGGGAAGTCAGCTGCAAGAACAGTTGCAGGGAAGCTGCCCTTTCTGTCCTGAGTATTACGCTCCCTATTGAGCAGTATTTATATATTTCGTGCTGAGAACATATATGCCTTTACTCTCCTTTCAATCATTACTATGGTTTCATTGATTATACTGTACTCACTCTTTTTTGCCATCCTTCAGCAGCTGTTTGGCCAGAAGCCTCTCCTTCTCCAGCTGCACATTGATCTTCTTTTGATACTGCCTGAGCTTATCTCTTTGCTGTTTGAGTTGCTGAAATGAGGAAATAGAGACATGAACAAACCAAACACCTGCACTGCACTCAGATACGCTTCAAACTAATTCAGCCATACCAACTTCTTGTTGATCCAGGTTTAGAAATAGTAGCAGTCTGCACAAACTACAGCAGCTATAATCTGATTATTACTGGCTGCGCTTACGTTAAGGTCCTCCGGTAATACCGGCATAGAAAAATAAGTACACTACAGTGTTAGAATTTGAATGACTTACAGTGTTTGCTTAAAGGACGCTTTAAAGAACGAATCGAAGAGGATTAAGCGGTTAAGTACATTAAGACAGAAGAGTAGACCCTGAATAATAATAACATTTAGATGTTTTGCTTTATAAAATATTGCTGAGGGCTACTCGATAACCGAAGTTGTTAAATTAGCACACAAGAGCTCGCTCTGTTTTACAGCACAGAATTCCAGGCTAACACTTGAGCTAGCTGTGTGACACTTACCAAAATCGCTTTGTCTTGTTCTGTCACTCGGGTTTGTTTCTTTTTTCCAAAAAGATTTCCCATCCTGGCACAGCATGCCAGCTAAAAGTCTCAACCAAAAAGCAAAAAAAGGAGGGCAAACTACTTAAATGTAAAGCTAAATTCAAGAGACAGACTTGTGAAGATTCTCCTCCATTATTTGTGTAGTCATCTGTGTCCACACCCACACCAGGAAGGACGGTGTCCCGGCAGGGACAGACACTTCTGATATGACATTTGGTTAAAGCTCCCATTTAGAGCAAACTTATGACAGACCTGCCGTTATTTAACATGAAAATACTTTAAAATCACAGCTGTTTCGAGGGTAGAGCCGAGTAATCGTAAACACAGTTTAAAATAAAGAGATCCACCAGTTTCCACTGCCCTCCAGTGGTCAGACACAGAAACTACAGTGTGAACGTAAAAAACTTCCTGTGTGGACTTTCAAAGTAGAGTGACAATACAAACAGTCAGAGTAACCTGTTATAAAGGATTGGAAATTTGCATGTTAATTAATTTAACTTCCACAGATTGAGTATTTGGAGTGTGTTAGATTTGTGTGTTTTGTTTTTTTGTTTTTTTACAAAAGTTTGAATTTAATTTAATCTTCATAATTTAAAAAAATTCCTAATGAAAATGAAAAAAGCAAATTAATTCTAGATGATTTTACCGTTCTCAAACAAATTTTTCTAGCACAGTTCTCTGCACCCACTGTTACACTCACATTAATTATTAATAATTCAAACTCACATTTTTATAATTACGTTTTCACTCTAACATCTTCCTGATTTATTCTAAGTCCAAACATTCAGTCACGAGCTATTTAAAAGTGGCCACGTTTACTTTTTAAAAAAACTAGGTGTGAAAGTATGGGTACAGAGTGCAGAAAATGTGGATCAAATCAGGGTTCGGGAGTAATACACTGAAAAAAAAGGAACAAGACACAACCACTGAACTACTGTTCCCGGGTCTTTTTTTGTCAAAGCCCCTGAATACTTGAAATACTACCAAGATAAACAGCAGAAAATGACTAACTAGGATGGGGCTATGGTGAACGACAAACACGGCAAGACAAAAAACAAGAAACGAGTTCAATCTATGGCTGAGATGGACACTGTAGAAAGTGAAGTTAATGACGACGCAAAAATGATGAAATGGATGAGGACAACAAAGTTAAACTGAGGGCAAAAAAGGAAACTGTACATATCCTGTTATGTGAAGCACTTAGGTAAACCTCTAAACATCAGTTCTTCTTTGAACACAAGCCCAGAAACAACTTCTGTAGATTCAGCAACTGTGGCACTCTTCAACAGAAGGGAGTGACACAACTAATGTTCCTGTAGTCTTCCATGGAGCCAGCTGTCTTTAACCCACCTCCTCCTTCCCTGTCTACATCTCTCGCACAAGACTCAATAGAGAAGATTATGGAAGGCATCTTAGAGAACCAACAGCAGCAGCAGCCTGAGGAAAAAAGGCAGACAAAGAGTACCTTGCCTGTAGTTAGCCCGAGTCCCAATATGAGACAGTTGGAGCCTCCATCCACTATAGTATTTCTATTGTTCAAAGAAGGTGCATCAAAGTTAAACTGCTAAGGGAATGATAACCCTAAAATACCCTTTTGTTCAGACAGGGGGAACTGGATGCTACCAAGAAGAGGGTGGAGAAAAAGAGGAAAAGGCCAGAATCCCAACAAACAGGCCGCCTCTGCAGATTCTGCCACATGGACCTGAAACAGGGACCAAATAGCCCACACATTCATATGGGCTTCCCTGAAGTGGCAGGGAAAAACATCTACTGCCCTTCAAAAGTGTACTCTCTATACAGAGATAAAGGCATGGCCAAGGAGATGGCCTGGAAGAATTTGAGGAGTCTCCCGTCTATGAAGCAGAGAGACATAAATGGGTGGAAGAAAAAAGGAAATGAGGAAGAAACGGTTGATACTGTACATGAGAAAATTTTGTCCTAGTTGTGTTTCTTTTGTTTATAGAAATAAAAACAGATTGTAAATATAAAACCAAATATTTAATCAATCTCTGTTTCCCTCTCTAGAGAAAACATAACATTTGGTTTTATTTTACAAGATAAGAATGATGCGCTGTAACATTATTTTGTGTATCAGCAAATTTTTTCATACACACAAAAAAGACAATCCCCTAAGTATGTTATTTTCTTTTACAAAGTTAAAATCTTAATGCTGGTTAATACTTTAACTTGTATTTTGAACGTACCCACCGGAAGTGTCAGTACGTCTCGTTATGTTGTGATGCACTTCTTGAGATCGGCCGTTAGAGGCCAGTAAACCATCGTGATAAAACGCACATGTAAACCCTGGTCCGTTTTGTTTTTTAATAGCCTGAATTACTTCGTGTGCTCTTGTGTTTTAAAGGTTTCATGGTTTTCGAGGTGAGTGGATGACAACGTGGGTAAACTGCGTGAATGCAGCGCGAATAAAAGCCGGTGGAGATGCTGTGTGGAATGAAGAGGGAAGCTGTCCGTGCAGATGCCTGTTCAAAACACAGCAGACATCAATAATTCGTTTCCAAAATAATTCAGAAGAGCACGATCCCCCTTTGAGTACTTGAACACGTTCATGGATCAAAGTGAGACAGACAAATGTAACCAGGGCGTGTTTCACTGTGATCGGCGGTGATCGATTCTGCACAGGCCTGGTTCGTGTCACACAAGCCTGCAGTTTATTTTAAAGAGGAGTCGACACCATGAATGAAGTGGATTATCTTGATCATAACAGAGCTGAGAGTCTGCAGTTTGAAGAAAAACCGGACATTAAACCTCCAGATGTTGAACAGCTGCAGGACGCTGATATAAACCAAACCGCTGGTAAGAATAAACACAGCTGGAATGCGAAGAAATCTGCTAACAGCTGATTCGCTGTGGGGCTGGGTGGAGATCACGATCGCACATCTTCTCACGATTTGCTAATCTCAATTTGTAAAAATAACAAAAGTATTTGCTATCAATGACTTTTTGTGTTCTCGGAGTTAAAAGGCGGAACTCATCTGGGCATCGTGTAGCACCCGGCCGCTTTACACCGCGCACATATGCAAGAAATCTTGTAGTTTTTAAAGTAATTCCTTTTTAAAAACTACCTTTGAGCAAAGAAAAAAAATCTATATAACTTTCAAATGATATAAGGGGCAAACAAGAGATAAATGAAAAAAATAAATACATATATACAAATAAACTTATCTGTTTTAAGGCTTATTGGGTTTTTATGCATTTCACTCCTTCCTTAAAATGTCTGACATTAATCTAAATGGTTTGTTTGGCTACATTAATTAGCAGATATACGCTCATTGGCCACTTTGTTAGGTACAGCTGTTTAATCACTCATTTATACAAATTTTTAATCAGTCAGTCACAGCATCTCAGTGGTCAAGGCGACCTGCTGTTGAGACCGAGCATCAGAATGAAGGCGAAAGTTGATTTTGGTGACTTTAAACGTGGCATTTTGTAACCGTCGCTCTGACTGAAACATTTTTCAGACCTCCAGTTTTTTGGTTTCCTAAAAGCTCAAAGAAAAAGTACAACCAAATAAAAAAATGTTCTAAGCATTCAACTCTTTTTTTTATTTTTATTTTTTTCTAGGAATTTCATTATAAAAATAAATATTATTCGTCACCCGTAAAGGAGCTTCTTCAGCTTTTGAATGTTCTTATATAATTTTTCATGATTTTTGCTTTTAGATAGAAAAATATGGACGGTGCTCTCCCTAAAGTTAAGTTTAGTTCATGAAACAAAGATATTTGTGGTATGAAAACATCACAGAGCAACATGCCTTCCCTATGTTTATCATTACATATGGGATTATGGGATAACCACTTTGTGTCTGTACACTTTAACATTCCAAGATTTCATCCTGGATCATGTAATGCAAAGCACCTCTCGCCACTTAATAACAGTAATGATCAGATTTCCCTTTAAACAATAAATGTCCTTCTGCATGCTCATAAATCTGTTTGCAGTGTATCAGGATCTGCTGAGGAAATTAGGTGAGCTTACAACTGTTACAACATTTTCCAGTTCCAATAGAATATCAGTGTTTACGTTATGCTTCGGATTTATCTCCTGATGGGCTGATACATTCTTGGAGGAAAGTCTTGTGATGGTTACATCACAATTATAGGAGCTAATATATTACTTTTAATTTTGTGTAAAATTTGTAGTCAGGAGTATTTCATGTTTTTGTTGAGGGTCACCAGTTTATTTAAAGGCTACTAAAAAAGTATTAATTTAATTGAGATTTGCTTCTATATGATAATCACAAACATGTCAGCCTATTGCTGAACAAACACTCTGCTGCATATTAAAACAATCAAACTGTCAAAACATTTTATGTTTTTACTTAAATACCCATTCAATCCCACTGGCAACAATTATTGCCGTTTTAACTGCCTATGACATTTAATTCAACATATTGTGTGTAGGGGAAGTCTAAGGAGTAAAATGCATTCACTCATTTTGCAGGGAAACATTTGGGATTAAATGGGTTAAGTAAATACTTTATATACTGAAAATCAGTGTATTATTTTATCACAGTATAAACATGAAACTGAATGTCTTATACGGCTTCCTTTAGCTTACAGAACTGCAGAACTATTGCTATTCAGTTTGACACGAAGTCATCAGGGTATGAAATCAAAGGCTGGCCTGCAGGCATCCCAAAGCTGCTCCAGCTTCTTGGGTTTCCTCCTCCATATTTCCATCTTTGTCCTCAGATGTACTCAATAATATTCATATCAAGAGACTGCTGGCTAAGCCCGAAGAACTTTGAGAAACTTCAAAATGGAACCCGAAGTGTAGCAAGGAGCTCCGTCTTGCTGAGAAATTTGACCAAATCATTTTGACCCACGTTCCCCCTGACATCTCCATACTGGATGGCACTCTGAACCACAATCTTTTCATTGTGAAAGCATTGTTGTAACTGAATCATGATGGCATGCGCTTATATCAGATCTTATGCAAAGAAAGAAAGAAAAGGTTTTGGTGTCACAGGTGTGAAAGACCTCCTATATTCAATGAAAATAGGCAGTCTATTAAGCCATCATTATTTTGTCTCTAGCCATTTGAGGTTTTTGTTTTTGCTTCCTTTACTGCTTCATAAGTAATTATATCTAAGCTTTATTTTTACCACATCCCCAAGATAAAGATCTGTGGTTTACCAAAATTTCAATTCAAAATATGTTATTTATACAGCATCAAATCACAACAACAGTCGCCTCAAGGTGCTTTATATTGTACAATATAAAGCAATAATACATACAGAGAAAAACCCAACAACCATATGAATCCCTATGAACAAGAACTTTGGTGACAGTGGGAAGGAAAAACTCCCTTTTAACCGCCGCAACCGGTTGGGGTGAGAGGAGGAAAACAGGACAAAGACATGCTGTGGAAGAGAGCCAGAGATTAATAACAAGTATGATTCAGTGCAGAGAGGTCTATTAACACATAATGAGTTAGAAAGGTGACTGAAGAAGAAACACCCAGTGCATCATGGGAATCCCCCAGCAGCCTACACTTACTGCAGCATAACTAAGGGAGGATTCAGGGATAAGATAAGTTTGAAGCCTAATCTTAAAAGTAAAGATAGTGAATTTGGTCATTTAACAATTTGTTTGAATACTTCTTTTTCCAGGTTAGAATTACCATACAGCATACATCTTTAATGATTAAAAAACAACAACAATTATGTGCACAACTTTGAATTTATTTTGGATTTTCTAAGCCACACAGGGTCATACAAGTTGAAATATGTACATTAATATTTGGTTAAATGTCCCTTAGCTAATTGCACCTTGACCAGACTTGTTATCCATCAACAAGCTTCTCACATAATTCAGGCTGGATTTTGACCACTCTTCTCAGCAGAATTGTTAGCTTTTATTTAAAACTGTTTGGTTTCCTGGCACAGATCCGAGTGTAAGCATAGTTCACAAAGTTTCAAGTGGATGGATCTCTGGGCTTTGCCCATTCCAGAACCTTAATGTCAGCCTGGTTTATTCATCCCGATGCCAGTTTTGATGTGTTTCAGCCCATTATCCTGTTAGAACGTTAACTGTGTCCCAATTTCAACCATCTAGCTGTTGATTTGAGGTGAAGTTGAAGAATTTGGAGGTAGTCTTCCTTCATTATTCCATTCTGTTGGTGGAATTTAGCACAGGCAGTAAAACAGCCTGATGACAATGAAACTGTCACGCATGAATCACCATGCATGACAGTTGGTACAGTGTTTCTGCAATGCCGTCTATAAATTAAATTAATTCAAATAAATGAAATAAAATTAAACTGTGAACTCTGTTGTTGTTGGGGTTTTTTGTTTTTTTTTACTTTTAAAAGAATAGCTCAAAGAAATTAAAAATTAAAAGCCCAAAATTACCATGACATTCACACCCATGAGAAGTGGATTTAAACATCTTACCATTACTGTAATTGTTAGGGTGACTGGTGATGGATAGTGTTTCATTTTTGGTCTCAAAATAATCCCCACTGTAACTTGAATTTCAGATTACATTAACAGCTACTGAAATCAAGGTGAACATATAGAAGCCTACAGTCAGTGATGTACATGTATGTTTCAGTATTCCCCGCAGATGTCCAGCAGATGTTGGTGATTAAAGAAGAGCTACCCTGGACCCCCAGTCTGGACCAGCAGAATCTAGACCACCTCCACATAAAGGAGGAGCATGAGGAGCTGTGGATCGATACAGGGGGAGCGCATCTTGCTGTTAGCACTAAGTGCACATTGTCTTCTATTTCCATGAAGTGTGAAGATGAAAGAGAAGAAAAACCTCAGATTGTACAGCTTCATCAAAGTCAGACTGAAGACAATGCAGAAGCAGAAGCTACAAACAGCAGCTCAGCTACAAATATCAACAATGAAATTGATGAAAAGGATTGTAGAGGACCAGAAATCGCTGGGAACTCTAATCCAAATTTCCATTTCCAACTAAATGCTGTTGAGAAGGCCCCAGACTCTTCTGAAACAGACATTAGTGATGGAGATGATTGGCAGGAGCCTTTATCTGATGCTGGACCTGCAAACGAAGATGGTGACAGTGGTTGCCCTATACCTAAATCAAACTTGAAAACTCTGAAATCACTGAAAAGCAAGTGTTCTTTTCAGAGAAGGAAGACATGTCATTCATTCAAAAGGCCTTATGGCTGTTTGGCTAATGAGAAATTTAACAGAGTGAAACAAAGTGAATTTTCAAAGATGATAGTCAACACAGGAGAAAAAACATTTACCTGTGGTGTTTGTGCAAAAAGATTTAAACAGAAACAAAATCTGAAGACACATATGAGAGTCCACACAGGTGATAAACCATATAACTGTGATTTTTGTGGAAAAGACTTTAGACATCACTATAGTTTTAAAGTACACATCAGAATCCATACTGGGGAAAAACCGTTTGTTTGTGGCATTTGTGGTGAAAAATTTAGAAAAAAGCAAAATCTCAAACGCCACATGAGGGTTCACACAGGAGAGAAACCATTCAGCTGTGTTGTCTGCGCAAAAAGATTTACACAGCAGGGCGTTCTGAAGAGACATATGAGAGTTCACACGAGAGAGAAACCATTTGGCTGCAATCTGTGTAATAAAATGTTTACACAGCAGGGGGTTCTGAAGAGGCACATGAGGGTGCACACAGGAGAGAAACCATTCAGCTGTGGTGCATGTGGGAAAAAGTTTGTGCATCAACATGACCTCAAAATACACATCAGAGTCCACACTGGAGAGAAACAGTTCAGCTGTCCTGCGTGTGAAAAGCGATTTACTCAGCAGGGAAGCCTCAAGAGACACATGAGGGTGCACACTGGAGAGAAACCATTTGGTTGTAATGTGTGTGGGAAAACTTTTACTCAACAGGGAAGTCTAAATAGGCACACGAGAAGCCACACACAGTAGAAATTGTACTGGGTCTTAGTACTATTTGAAACAGTTTTAACCAACCAATCTGTGTTCATTAAACCTGAGATGAGATAAACTTGAGGATTTCTGATTCACAAAGAAAGTTAACTTAAACTGAGTGAGACTCTGTACACTAAACCTACTCACTGACAAGTTTTCTTTAACAAACTGACTCATTTCCTTATTCCAAAAGTTGCTATCAAACCACTTGGTGGAGCAAATGAATTTAGACAAGTTTACATTTTATAAACACTAAAATGCTGATTAGGTGTCAATTCACTATCTTTTTATTTACCATGATGGCTTTTTAATTTTTCAGTGGTCAATTTGTATGAGTGAAGAAAGTGAATATCTCACTTATTTATTATCAGCTAAGAATTATAGTGGCTTGCAAAAGTATTCGCCCCCCTTGAACTTCCCCACGTTTTGTCACATTACAGCCACAAACATGAATCAATTTCATTGGAATTCCACGTGAAAGACCAACACAAAGTGGTGTACACGTGAGACACGGAACGAAAATCATACATGATTCCAAACATTTTTTTACAAATAAATAACTGAAAAGTGGGGTGTGCGTAATTATTCAGCCCCCTGAGTCAATACTTTGTAGAACCACCTTTTGCTGCAATTATAGCTCTTCTTTGCAAAAACAACTCCAGCTCAGTCAGATTAGATCAGCAGTCTCCAACCTTTTTTGCGCCACGGACCAGTTTATGCCCGACAATATTTTCACGGACCGGCCTTTAAGGTGTCGCGGATAAATACAACAAAATAAAACCAGTACCGGTACCGAAAAAAAGAAGATTTATTCATAACACACTTGAAAAGACCCAGGAAAACAGAGTTAACGATAAAAACGATAACAAAATAATGCTGAAAACCAATAAAAACCCTGAAAACCATACATTTCACACCTGAGCCTCAACTTTCGCGGCCCGGTACCAAACGACTCACGGCCCGGGGGTTGGGGACCGCTGGATTAGATGGACAGCGTTTGTGAACAGCAGTTTTCAGATCTTGCCACAGATTCTCGATTGGATTTAGATCTGGACTTTGACTGGGCCATTCTAACACATGGATATGTTTTGTTTTAAACCATTCCATTGTTGCCCTTGCTTTATGTTTAGGGTCGATGTCCTGCTGGAGGTGAACCTCCGCCCCAGGATTCCAAGATTGCCCTGTATTTGGCTCCATCCATCTTCCCATCAACTCTGACCAGCTTCCCTGTCCCTGCTGAAGAGAAGCACCCCCAGAGCATGATGCTACCACCACCATATTTGACAGTGGGGATGGTGTGTTCAGAGTGATGTGCAGTGTTAGTTTTCCGCCACACATAGCGTTTTGCATTTTGGCCAAAAAGTTCCATTTTGGTCTCATCTGACCAGAGCAGCTTCTTCCACATGTTTGCTGTGTCCCCCACATGGCTTGTGGCAAACTGCAAACGGGACTTCTTATGGTTTTCTGTTAACAATGGCTTTCTTTTTGCCACTCTTCCATAAAGGCCAACTTTGTGCAGTGCACGACTAATAGTTGTCCTATGGACAGATTCCCCCGCCTGAGCTGTAGATCTCTGCAGCTCGTCCAGAGTCACCATGGGCCTCTTGGCTGCATTTCTGATCAGCGCTCTCCTTGTTCGGCCTTTGAGTTTAGATGGATGGCCTTGTCTTGGTAGGTTTACAGTTGTGCCATACTCCTTCAATTTCTGAGTGATCGCTTGAACAGTGCTCCATGGGATGTTCAAGGCTTGGAAAATCTTTTTGTAGCCTAAGCCTAAATTTCTCAATAACTTTATCCCTGACCTGTCTGGTGTGTTCTTTGGATTTCATGGTGTTGTTGCTCCCAATATTCTCTTAGACAACCTCTGAGGCCGTCACAGAGCAGCTGTATTTGTACTGACATTAGATTACACACAGGTGCACTCTATTTAGTCATTAGCACTCATCAGGCAACGTCTATGGGCAACTGACTGCACTCAGACCAAAGGGGGCTGAATAATTACGCACACCCCACTTTGCAGTTATTTATTTGTAAAAAAATGTTTGGAATCATGTATGATTTTCATTCCACTGCTCACTTGTACACCACTTTGTTTTGGTCTTTGACGTGGAATTCCAATAAAATTGATTCATGTTTGTGGCTGTAATGTGACAAAATGTGGGAAAGTTCAAGGGGGGCGAATACTTTTGCAAGCCACTGTAAATCCATCTTTCTAACTGTGAGAGTCTTTGAATATTAATGCAGGTATCAGACTGTCAGCCAGTTAGTTAAATTAGACTGGAAACAGTGTACATTACTATAGAACCACTGTTTACATCAAAATCACCTGTATAAAGTTTCAAAGTGTTGTCATGTGTACAGAAGAAATAGCATTTCTCTGTGCAATGAAATTCTTCCTTTGCTGTCCACACACCAATGCCAAGTTAGGTAGGGTTGAAGGAGCAAGATAAATAAGGATACAAATAAGACAAGATATTAAGATAAATAACATAAAAAAAACAAGGATAAAAAAATAGTGAAAGATAAATAAGTACAAAAAAAATAAGTGAAGACAAAGTATGCAGATGCCAATGTAAATGGATGTACAAAGGAGCTTAATGTGCAAAATGAACTTGGTGTGCAAAGTGTCCTGATGTGCAAATTGCAGTTGAGGTAGGTCAGATGTTCAGGAATCTGATAGGAGAAGGAGTTGTTGAATCGGGATGTTCTGGATTTCACACTTCTAAACCTTGGTATTGAGAGCAGAAGTGTGAACAGTCCGTGTTGAGGCTGTGTGGGGTCTTTGAGGATGGAGGCAGCTCTCCTCTGGACTCTGTGATGGTAGATGCTCTGCAGAGAGGGCGATCTTCTCTGCAGTTGTTATCACTCTCTGCAGGCGTTATCACTCTCTGCAGGCGTTTGCAGTCCATAGCAGTACTGCTGCCGTACCACGCAGTGATGCAGCTGGATAGTGTGCTCTCCACAGTGCAGCTGTAGAAGCTGCTGAGGATCTTGGCCAACAAATTAAATTTCCTCAGCCTCCTCAGGAAATACAGCCGCTGCTGAGCCTTCTTGACCAGCTGTGTGGTGTTCAGTGTCCAGGTGAGGTCCTCACTGATGTTTACTGTGTTGTAATCAATCATACTGTTGGAAAGATGTCTGTCACAGCTAGATCTTGGAGAAAATCTCAGTGAACATGAGACTGAAATGACTTAAAACTGTAAAACTGAACAAAATGTGTTGTTAAAGTGACTTTTAAAATCCAGCTGCAAACAGTCTGATTGTAATCTAATTACATTTCATATTGAAGTGTGTCCACAGGTTGGAATTCAGTCATTAATTGACGTAAAATACCAGTTTAAAGTTTCATTATCTGAAATTCAGAGTCGGACCCACCAAGACTGTTGACCCAGAACCAGAACTAGATCAGCAGATCATTTCCCAGTCAGACTATGTTTTTATGGCAGGATGGATCCAAAATGGATCGGGGATTCAGACTGGATCACACCTGGATCTGGTTTGGCTCCGGTCATTGCCTAGCTCATCCCGTCCAGATCTGTTTTTGATTAGTTATCTTGTCAAAAAGTCAATGCAGCTAGCAGCCTGGGCCATGCCTTGTCATGTTTAACTTCTTTGATGGATTTCTTGTTTTCTTTTAATTAAACCTGTACATTGTAAGTTAATAGTTCTTAGTGTGTAAGATGTCTGTGGTGATAAAAATAAAGATGTATTTTTTCAAGCAACATAGCTACAGTTGTCTTTGTTGTTGTTGTTGTTGTTTACAAAGAATACAGAATCAAAAAATGAAAGTCTTAGGTTCAGGTTTTTGACATTTTTATGGTAATTAAATTATTTCCCTTTTTGTTACGGATTAGGTGACTTGAAGTTGAGAGGAAGAATATAATTTTACTAAACAGCACATGAAACTCTCAAGTTACTTTCTTTTTGTATGTGGATTTAGTCTTTTTGTTTTCTGCTGACAGTAGTCACTAACAAGTTTACTGGTTATCGAGGCGAGCTGCTGGAAATACGCTCTGGTCAGTTGGAGATACTTTTATGTTGCTATATGTATTTTTATCTTTCACACTGCCACCAACCTAATGACCCACATCTTTTCACAATAACCATAGCCAGGCCTGGAGCTAATTGAATAAGAAATAATTTGGTCTTGTTATTGGAAAAAAGTAAATATTCAAAGAGAAAAAAGATTTTTTTTTTTTTTAAATGGACTGCTCTTTTGTTTCAGTTTTAGAAATTGCATAATTTTTTGATAACTTAACTGCTTGTCAAAAGAACTAAACCATTTCAGTTCTTTAAATATTTTTTTTTAAAGAAAACATATTCTTCAGTCCAGAAATAAACAAATAACAAATACAGTAGAAGCATGTGCCGTTTCCATAGTGTAGTGGTTATCACGTTCACCTAAGATGTGAAAAGTCCCTGGTCTGAAACCGGGTGGAAACATGCTTCTTTGCTTATGCGTCCTGATACAAAAGTGTCTGACTGCAGGTACTGCTTTATCTTGTGGGGTTGTACTGTTGTTGGGAAACAAAGAAGAGAAAGTACTCAAATCTGGTACAGGGCTTTGGTGTTTTCTGCCTTTGGAAACTCTTTAAGAATGGAAAAGCACTTTTAGTATTTGGCATTTGGAAGTTAATGACAAACATTAATAGTGCTTTCACAGCTGGAAATAATCATATTTGTTGCAGGTCATGTAGTTATATGTTGAATTTGGAAGGCTTGATTAAAAAAAAAATGTGTTAATTTATTTTCACATTAGATTCTTGTTCAAGCACTTTATGATACAGCAGTTAGCATCAGTGTGCACCATCACCATGTATACAAATTCTTCTGTTGACCACAAGAATATGGAGTCACTGTTGTCCCGTGTCTGTTTTTGTGTTCTCTGCAGATGTCCAACAGCTGTTGGTGATCAAAGAAGAGGTTTCCCATGAATGGAGCAACAGTCCGGACCAGAAGGGCCCAGAGCTTCTCTTTAAAAAGGAGGAACAAGATGAACTCAGTAACAGTGAGGTGGGAGAGCCGCTTAATGATCTAACAAAGGCTGATATCATCAGGCTCCAACTCACTGCTGGTCCTGTGAAGACTGAAAACGATGAAGAGAAGCCTAACTCTTTACTTCTCCTTCAGAATCAAATGGGAGAGGCAGAGCCTCCACTTTGCAGCTTAGCTAAACAGATAAAAACAGAAAGTGATGGAGAGGACCGTGAAGGACCTGGACCTGGATCATGGAACCCAGATCCAAATACTGATGAGAAGGCTTCAGACTCTTCTGCGACTGACGTCTCAGATGATGATGATGATGATGATGATAGTGACGATGGTGGTGGTGATTGGCAGGAACCTTTGTCAGATTCTGGACCTCCAAATGATGACGGTGAAAATAATCAGGGAGCTCCTACATCAAGTGCAAATGGACTCAAATCTCCAAAAAGCAAGAGGCCTGTTCAGAGGCTCATGACAAGCCATTTAATGGAAACTTCCTCCAGGCATTTGGGAAATGTAGATTCACCCAGACAAGACAGACAATTTATCTGTGGTATTTGCGGAAAACGATTTACACAAAAACAAAATCTTAAGACACATATCCGAATTCACACTGGTGAAAAACCATTTCATTGTGATTTTTGTGGAAAGCGTTTTCGACATCTCTATAGTTTCAAGGCGCACATCAGAATCCACACAGGAGAGAAACCGTTTGTATGTGACATCTGTGGTGAAAGGTTTACACAACAGCAAAATATCAAGAGGCACATCAGGGTTCACACAGGTGAGAAACCATTCGGTTGTGGGGTTTGCACAAAAAGATTTACACAACAGGTGGACCTGAAGAGACATATGAGAGTTCACACAAGAGAAAAACCATTTGGTTGTGATCTTTGCAGTAAAAGATATAACCGGAAAACACAATTAAGTGCACACATGAGAGTTCACACAGGAGAAAAACAGTTTGCTTGCGACATTTGTGGTAAAAGGTTTAACCGGATGGCGCTTGTTAAAGCACACACAAGGGTTCACACAGGAGAGAAACCATATGGCTGTGATATTTGTGGCAAAAGATTTAACAGGAAATCACATCTCAAAGCCCACACAAGAGGCCACACAGGAGAGAAACCACATGGTTGCGATGTCTGTGGCAAAAACTTTGTACATCAGCGCGATCTCAAGATCCACATCAGAGTTCACACCGGAGAGAAACAGTTTAGCTGCACTGTATGTGGGAAGAGATTCACCCATCAGGGAACTCTGACGAGACACATGAGAGTCCACACTGGAGAGAAGCCATTTAGCTGTGGTGTTTGTGGTAAAACGTTTACTCAGAAGGGAAATCTAAACAGACACGTGAAAACCCACACGGAGTAACAGCTTTGAAGGTTCTGTGGATGCACTTACCTGCTAATGAATAAGTTGGATGGATCTTTTTTGTTTGTTTGGTCATTAATTATGTCTGTTCATGCTATTGGGTGCTTTGAAGGATGCCCTGTACTGTATGAAAAAAATAGAGACTATGGCTGGTGACATTTATAGTAGGGGTGGTACCATGTGCTCAAAGTGATGCAAGCTATATTGTAATTGGGAAATATATTACTTGAATTCCAGATAGCATTTATTTATACATTTTCTATATCCAAGGTACATAACCATGTTTAGTCATAATATTTTTAATAATAATCTATGCTTGAGCATTTTGTTTTTCTGTATAAACCAGAACTCGGTGGGTGGGTGGGTGTGCACCAAAATAAGTTTGGATCAGCATACCACAGTCAAACAGCAGCTATGTGGTGTTGGATAACACAGAACCAGATGGACACATCTACTCCTGATTGCTTTTCTGGTATGGAGTATATCAACTAATGTTATTTAGGTTTTAATTTTGCATTTAATTTCAACTCCTTATTGTATTTAGATTTTGTATTTAATCGCTTTCTTTTTTGGTTGCTCTAACAGTAACTTGCCAACTTCTTGATTAATAAAATATTTATTCTTTTTATTCTTCCTCTTGAGCTTTTTACTTAAAGCATGATGTCATCAATTATCATCATTTTTCACAATGCTTATAACCTGTGGCATTGTTGGATATAACTGTTATGAAGGACAGAAACAGGATCTTGGGTTGAAGATGATGTTGAATTGCAATGCAAAAAATGGAAGCTTATGACACACAGTAGAAAGTATTGTAAACACTGGAGGTAAGCATCTTGCAGAATATTAACCCATTTATTGCTTGGTTACATGATTAATTATTGCATTTAATTGGTTGGCAACCATCTGGCAACCACAAGGGGAGAAATGTGTATTTCCCAAACAAGTTTGTGTGGAAGATGTTAACTTGTCTTCAAACTCTTACCAGTTACTCTCAGAGCAGCTTCAAAAGGTGCAGCACAGACTGGAAACAAAACATTTGTTTTCAGATTAAAAGTTGTGCCTCAACATTGTAGCAATGACATTTTAAAAGCCACAATTTTTACTTTGAAGCCAAACAATCCCAGTATAGGGCAGTCTCTCCTCTGGTAAATGGACTGATTCTTATATAGCGCCTTTCTACTCTCACGGAGTACTCAAAGCACTCTATACAAGAAGCCACATTCACCCAATCTCACAAGCACTTTACCCAAGCTTGGTACTGTTTCCTAACTACATTCATACTCCGATGGATGCATCAGAGAGCGACTTAGGGTTAGTATCTTACCCAAGGATATTTGGCATGCAGACTGGAGAAGCCAAAGATTGAACCACCAACCTTCCGATAGGTAGGTGACCTGCTCTACCTCCTGAGCTACAGCCACACCAGTGGTATGGTTCCTGTAAACTTCAAATATGCAGTAGTGTAGCCACTGGCCTTGATTGCACATTATTATATACATATTTAAACACACACACACACACACACACACACACACACACACACACGTAGATATACACATATACATATATATGGACGGCGTATACATATATATGGACGGCGTCAACACATTAACGAGCAAACTGCGCTAACGCAGTAGTTCCCACCAATTGAGCATTGCGTGGCACATCCGACATAGTTTTACTTTTGTCCATGACGCGCTTACCTTCAGGGTCATGCTTCACAAGAAGACCAAAATAGTTCCAAAGGCCAGATCTGAATGAGGGTGGAGGAGGTTCAATTTGCCATGTTGCGACAAGCTTAGCTTCTGTCTTGCTAGCTTGCGCTGCGCTCAGTGGATCTGCGCTCGACAGTGCAACCTAGGCGGAGTAGTCGAACGCAGATCCACTGAGTGCTCAACACAGACAGCATCGTCAGAAGAAAAGTTGATAAAATAAATTAAAAATTTTGTATTGTTCGATACATATGCGTACCGAACCGAAAGCACTGTATCGAACGGTTCAATATCGATATGAGTATTGTTGCACCCCTAATAAAAATACATACATACATACATACATAAGTGAGAAGCAGGATTATAAATTCAGTTCTGGATTTAACAGGGAACCAATAAAGGGAAGCCAATATGCTCCCTCTTTCTAGTCCCTCTCAGTACTCTTGCTGCAACATTTTGGATCAACTGAAGGCTTTTCAGGGAGTTTTAGGACATCCTAATGATAACAAATTACACTAGTCGAGCCTAGAATAAATGGTTTAGCTACTTCAGCATCAGTCTGAGACTGTATGTTTCTAATTTTAGAGATGTTGCACAAACGGAAGAAAGCAGTGTTGGTGTGTGTTATCTGGCTTCATGGATAGATAAAGTTGCGTGTCATCTGTGTAGCAGTGAAAATGTATGCTTTGCCTTCTAATGTTACTACCTAGCTTAAGCATGTATAATGTAAACAGAATCTGTCCTAGCACTGAACCTTGTGGAATTCCATAATTAACCTTAATTAGAGGACTGTTAGGATTAAAATGATTAAATAAAGCTGTTTTTATGATTTCCTATAAACACACTGCGATGTGCTCATTAAAGTGTTGGTGCTCCATGTTATGAAGGTCAGAAGCTTCATTCAGCGCCATGACTAGGGATGGGTATCGAAAACCGGTTCTTGTTGAGAACCGGTTCCCACTGTTTCAATTCCTTGGAATTGTTTGCCATTTTTGCAAACGATTCCCTTATCGATTCCAGTCGCCCTGAATGACGTCACCACGTTGCGGAGCGTCATTTACCTGGCAGGAAACATGGCGGCTCAAACGCTCAAAAGTTTGGTTATACTTTACAAGAACGGAAGACAACAGGGCAACTTGCAATACTTGCAAAGTAGATATTTCATTTAAGGGAGGAAACACTACGAATATGCAAAAGCATTTGCTCACAAAACACGTGATGACCTTAAATGAATGTCGTGTTTTTAATTCCGCTCCGGACTCGTGAATCTCAACCCAGCAGCAGCGGTAACGTTTGCACGTCCTCTCCCGTTAATGCGGCAGGTAAATAATCAACTAACAGTGCATATTATGTTAGCGCGATCTGCCATTATCTGCCATTACTGTGCGTTTAGGTGACCATGATGAGAGAGACAGAGTCTGGCTGGCGCTCGCTGGCAGTTCTCGCTGCAGTCTACCGGTAGCGTCTCCTTTCAAGCCAGGATAGACTAATGTTACCGAGCAGAGACTAAGTTTGTGGTCAAAGGCTTGCACCCATTTGCCACAGCAGATGCCCCCGATTTTCGGTAAGTGAATGTGTTTAATTGTAGGCAGGGACATTACTGGATATTTTTGTGTAATTGCTACAGAATAATTTATGTTATACTTTGTTATTGCTACAGAAGAATATTTATTTTACATTTACAATTTTTTTTTCCCCCGGGGACCCTGTGACTCCCCATTGAAGAGCCGTAGGCTGGATCTCTTAAGATCTCACTGCTGGATTTGTAAGGCCATGTTACTCCTAAATTTCTATCTTGGTCAAAGAGAAGATAGAAAACAAAGTTCTAAGCTAATCGACCTTAGTGTTCTCCTTTTTTAAAAAGAATCGATAAAGAATCGAATCGTTAAACAGAATCGAAAATGGAATCTGAATCGTGAAAATCTTATCAATACCCATCCCTAGCCATGACTGAATTCAAATATTGCGATTGACGTAGAGTGACTTTTCTTTGCAACATACATACACATCACGCCGGTTAACAGTCAAGATGATATTTTCTGGGCCAAGGGAGTCTTAATAGAATGTCTCAAACTTAGATATTAAATGGAATCAGTAGGATAATATTAATAATCAAGGTTAAGCAGGGAGGTGGTTTCTTTTTTTCCTGTCTTTGTTATCCCAGGAAGAGGAGCAATATGAGGCAAGGTTGGACATGAACAGAGAGAAGACTCGTAGGGAGACAGCAGGACTGCCACGTCGCTTCTGTAAGAAGTATGTCATAATAACACTTGTTATTATTGGGGTATAAAATTGTATGGCCCGATCCAGGGTCGGCAGTTGAAATTAAATCTTTTTAAACGACAGACATTTCTCCTGTACTTTCTTCTGAAAAAACTGAACACATCAGGACTCTCCAAGTACACCTGTTTTCTGTAGTGTGATGAGCTCTGAAACCTGACTGAAACTCAAATAAACCATTCCTTTGCAGCTGATCAGTTAGCTGTTTTACAACTAATCTTTTAAATATATGTTTTTTCTTTTTCTTTTTTTTCTTCACAAAGGGAAGGTTGGAGATAAGCTACAAAAACTTGGTCAAATCACAGTTTAATGACTTCCACCTTAAAGGCCAATTCAAAGTGTACCCACTTCTCTTGATTTGTAACATCTGGGATAGGCTCCAGTAAAGAAAAAGCATGGAGGCAGTTTCTCAGTGTGCTTTATTGATGTTACCTTAGCCATCATCAACAAAAATGGTTTAAATCAGATTACTGCCACTAATAATTACCAAAAGACCATGTACACAGCATCATCTTGAATTATTCCCTTGTACTGATCAACTAACTATTCAGCAATTTAGAAACATGAATGTGATAAGATAACCCCTTGTTCAAATTTCCTACTCTGCCGTGCATGCTAGAAAGCCATCAGAAACACCAATGACCATAACACTAAAAATGTATAATTAATCATGTCATGCCATCAGTCATGTGGCTTTGTCTGCCGACGCTACAACTAAATGGTCTCTCTCTCGGCCCCATGTGAACCCCTACGTCTGACACTTTAACCTTATTATTATCTTTTTTTTTTTTTTTTTTTTATAAAAGCTGCAAACTGTTTGTCCTGTCCTATGAGTCTTAAGTAATCTGTTTTAGTTTATTAAAATATTTTACTTGTTTTACGTCTAATTTTACAACGAAATGGTTTCTCTGGTGTGTGAAATCGCTTTTTTCCATTTGCACCACTGTTTACAAGTTTAGGTTCAGAGTTTAACAACGGTTTCCGCCATTTACCATCATCTTCATTGGTGCTGCCTTCAGTTTCAGATCCAGATTCTGATGAAGGTCTGTGCAAATTATAATTATCAACGCTGCTGCTGCTGGTGCTGGTGCTGCTGCTACTACTTTCCGTTTCAGATCCAGAGTTTGATGAAGGTCCATGCAAGGTATAACTATCAATGCTGCTGCTGCTTTCCGTTTCAGATCCAGATTCTGATGAAGATTCGTGCAAGTTATAATTATCAATGCTGCTGTCTTCAGTTTCAGAGCCAGATTCTGATGAAGATCCGTGCAAGTTATAATTATCAATGCTGCTGTCTTCAGTTTCAGAGCCAGATTCTGATGAAGATCCGTGCAAGTTATAATTATCAATGCTGCTGTCTTCAGTTTCAGATCCAGATTCTGACAGACACTGATGCAGGTTAGAATTTTTACTCTTGCCATCTTCAGTTTCAGGTTCAGAAGCAGACAATGGCTCCTGCCAATAATTATCACCATCCACAGTACCATCTTTAGTCTCGGTGAAGTCTGAAGCCTGTAAATTAGTATTCTGTGGTAAACAGCTACTGTGATAAGAGTTCCTAGCCTTTTTGCTTCCTTCATCGTCCTCAGTTTCTGTTTTCATTTGTTTACCTGATCCTCTGGTTTGTGTCTGCGCTTCCATGTTTTTGAGAGCCGGGCCTTGATGAGGTTGTGGGGACTGCGGTTTCTTTTCATCATTTTCACTCTTCACATGAACAGAAGTGAGCAGGAACCCGGTGATATCAGCCTCCTTTATCCCATTAAGATTCACTTCAACCTCTTCGCTATTTATGTGATGTTCCTCCTGCTCCTCCTTTATTTGGCGTTCTTTGTGTTCGTCTTTTAAGTGGCATTCTTCCTGCTCCTCCTTTTCATTGCGCTCCTGCTGATTTATTATACGACGCTCCTCCAGCTCCGTCTCTATACGACGCTCCTCCACCTCGATCTTTATACGATGCTCTTCCAGCTCCATCTTTATACAACACTCCTCCTGCTCCTCCTCTATATGACGCTCCTCCAGCTCCATCTTTATACAACGCTCCTCCAGCTCCATCTTTGTGGGCCCTTCTTCCTGTTTTTTCTTTAGCTGGAGATGATCTATGACCCGCTGTTTCAGACCAGCATTTAATTGAGGTGGAGCATCTTGGGCATCTGCATTGAACACAGATGTGGATAACGGATGAGTGTGTGTCTACAGTTTTAATATTATTTTGAAAATAAAAGGACACATTTCTATTTTTGGAAAGATTTTCAAATTACAAATTATCCAAGAACAGCATTTATTTTTATTAAAACTGGTGAAAAGGTCTCAGTTCCACTTCACAGCTGATGGACCCATTTGACAGTTGTTGTATTATTTACCTTTCTTTAGTTTAAATCACAAAGTAGAGAGCAGTTGCAACAGTCAATTGTAGTAATTTATGGATAAAATAATGCCCAGCCATGTGTAAGTTAGTGCCATCAAATATTAAGCTATTGTGCCATCTAATAGTTTTTACATAATTCTGTGGGAATAATGGTAATTTAATAGGCTACAATAAAATTAAAAATAATTTAATACTTACTTCTCCTGACTTGTGTTAACACTGATGTTGCTCGTGGAGGTACAAATACAACCATTTTGAGAATTCTGGGGTCAGGTGGTTGAAGGTTAGTCACTGGACGCATCCCCACTCCGTTTGGCAATCTTGGATACGGAAATCTGAAAAACAATAAGCCATCGAGATATTCAGAGTTATACCCCACAACGCGTGAGACTAATGGTTCTTATAAATACTAATTTTGTGTTTGCGCATGGTTCTGTTTTCTGTTGGGCTCAACTGATCCAAAAACAGATACTAGCCATGGAATTTAATCTTGTATACATCATGTATACATGACTATATACAAAAACATACAAATTTGGACAAGGAAAGACTTACCTGTTTGCTCCACTCAAAGTGGCGCCAAAGGCAGCTGGACCTATGACTTGTAACGGTTTTTCCTTTGTAGCCAATGATGTCATCACAACTCTCTCATAGCTGGAGGAAACAACAGAAACATCAAAATGTTAAATTCTACATGACAAGTGCTGGTGGCATTAACGATGAGGAGCATATCAACAGATGGTTTATTTTAAACCTACAACAATGAACGGCACAAATATAAATATGTTTCATTTCATGCCATTGGTTGTGTGTACAGATGCTGGAAGAAAAAGTCCAAACTGACTGTATCAAAGTTTGTTAGTTCTGAGCCAGTGGCAACAAAATGCAGCATTACATTTATCTTAAAACCAAACTAGCAGCCTGAATATATGCAAAACATTTATAAATTTAGACATGGAAGGACTTGCCTGTTGAAAGAACGAGGTGTATCAGTGGTAGCTGGGGCTGGGACTTGTGAAGGCTTTTCCTTTGTGGGCGCTGATGTCATCACAACTCTCTCATAGCTGGAGGAAACAACAGAAACATCAAAATGTTAAATTCTACATGATACAACTGCTGGTGGCATTAACCTTCCTCTCTGACTGTTCCTATCATATGAATCGATCAAATGAAACAACATTTAACCCACAACTAACACTGTTGTACAGATCAAACACCAAAGCACACATTAATTTGTGAAACTTGAACCCTTTTTAACATTGATAAATACACATTTTTAAAATTACACCGCTGAACAGCACAAAGTTAATAATGTGTTTTTTCATTTCACACCATTTGTCTTAGAATGAAGTTGGTTTGGAAACATATTCAGCGATGCTTCATCTCCTGCTTTGCGTTTGTGTGGGCGCCCCATGCTAGCAGTGTCCAAGCATTTCCCTCCCCTTTTCATAGGGGGGGGGCGGGCCCCACACTTTGGGAAGCTCTGACATAATCACAGAGTCTGGAGTACACAACGACGTTCTCATTGTAAGTGATTATAAATTCCCTTTCACATCTTTCCTTCACCTACATACTGAAGACATCAAATATATGAAGCAAGATGTATGTAATTGTGTAGCAAAGTAAAAATTGATAAATAATCCCAAATATATCTTATATTTTACATTCCTGAAAGTAGCCACCCTTTGCTTTGTAGACAGCGCTGCAAATCCTTGGCCTTCTCTTAATGAGCTTCATGATGTAGTCACCTGAAATGGTTTTCACTTCACAGGTGTGCCTGCCAGGGTTCATTTGTGGAATTTCTTGCTTTCTAAATGTGGTTGGGACTACCAGTTGTGTTGTGCAGAAATCAAGTTGGTACACAGCTGACAGCCCTATTTGACAACTGTTAGAATTCATATTATGGCAAAAGCTATCAGCTAAGTAAAGAGAAACAACAGTCCATCATTACTTTAAGAACAGAAGGTCAGTCAGTCCAGAAAACTGCAAAAACTTTGAATGTGTTCCCAGGTGCAGTCACAAAGACCATCAAGCGCAACGAGAAAACTGGCTCGCATGAGGACCGCCCCAGGAAAGGAAGAGTCACCTCTGCTGCTGAGGATAAATTCATCCGAGTGACGAGCCTCAGAAATCACAAGTTAACTACACCCCAGGAAAATGCCACACAGAGCTCCAATAACAAACAGGTCTCTACATCAACAGTTCAGATGACACAGTGTGAATCAGGCCTTTATGGTCAAATAGCTGCTAAGAAACTACCACTAAGGAAAAGCAACAAACAGAAGAGATTTGTTTGGGCCAAGAAACACAAGGAATGGACATTAGACCAGTGTAAATCTGTGTTTTGGTCTGATTAGTCCAAATTTGAGATCTTTGGTTCCACCTGCCGTGTCTTTGTGTGATGCAGAAAAGGGGAACGAATGGTCTCTACATGCATGGTTCCCAATGTGAAGCATGGAGGAGGTGGTGCGACGGTGTGGGGGTGCTTTGCTGGTGACACTATTGGGGACTTATTCAAAATTGAAGGCACACCGAACCAGCTTGGTTACCACAGCACCCTACAGTGACATGCCATCCCATCCGGTTTGTGTTTAGTTAGACTACCATTTATTTTTCAAAAGGACAAACACACCTCCAGGCTGTGCAAGGGCTATTTAACCAAGAAGGAGAGTGATGGAGTGCTGCGCCAGATGCCCTGGCCTCCACAGTCACCTGACCTAAACCCAATCAAAATGGTTTGGGATGAGATGGACCGCAGACTGAAGGCAAAAGGGCCAACAAGTGTTCAGCATCTCTAAGAACTCCTTCAAGGCTGCTGGAAAACCATTTCAGGTAACAACCTGAAGAAGCAAAGGTGCCTATTTTGAAGAATCTAAAATATAAACCATGTTTTAAGTTATTTCACACTTTTTCAATTATTACATAACTTCAAATGTGTTCATTCATAGTTTTGATGCTTTCAGTGAGAATCTACAATGTAAAGAGTCATAAAAATAAAGAAAAAAAAAAAACATTAAATGAGAAGGTGTGTCCAAACTTTAAACTGGTAGTGTACATATACATGAATATGTATTCATTAAAACATATGGAATTTCTTGACATGGAAGGACTTGCCTGTTTGCTCCATTAAGAGAATGACTGGCGCCAAAGGTAGCTGGAGCTGGGACTTGTGAAGGCTTTTCCTTTGTGGGCGCTGATGTCATCACAACTCTCTCATAGCTGGAGGAAACAACAGAAACATCAAAATGTTAAATTCTACATGACAAGTGCTGGTGGCATTAACCTTCCTCTCTGACTGTTCCTATCATATGAATCGATCAAATGAAACAACATTTAACCCACAACTAACACTGTTGTACAGATCAAGCATCAAAACACACATTCATTTGTGAAACTCGAACCCTTTTTAACATTGATAAATACACATTTTTAAAATTACACCGCTGAACAGCACAAAGTTAATGTGTTTTTTCATTTCACACCATTGTTTCTGAGACCAGCTGTAACAATGCAGTAAAAACATGAAGTAAGATGTGCATTTTGTAGTCCATCTTCTGGAAATTGTAGTTGAAACAGTGTCAAATTATTATGCCATGCACATCAACGCAAGAGGGATGATAACCACCAAGATAAGTGGGAAGGGAGACTAGATGGGAGGAAATCAGAAGTGTTGTCTTTGAAAATGTAGTGATTTCCTTAAATTCAGCTGAAAAACTGCCCCAAGTATCCTTGCTGGCTACAGGTAAGCCAATAACTGTTCTTTGTGACAGTGCCGTTACTCGCACAGTTATCCCAAAGGAAGCTGATGGTCATGTACTTCCATCTAACATACAAGTAAGCAGTTGCAATGGCCTTGCTGACTGTTTGCGAATGCTGCTGCGTTCCCTCCCTGAGAAGGTTGATCCAGAGACTGATCGAAACTGCTCAAACCAAGACCATCATGTATCACCAAATAGGGCAGAAGGTGGACGACTGCACAGATGACCTATGATGACACTGCAGACAGCACTGGGGTGTATTTAGGGCTGCCACGATTAGTCGACTAGTCACGATTACATCGACTAATTTAATAGCCGACGCGTTGTTTGAAGCTTTGTAAGATCCTGAAAGATGCAGGAATAAGTAGTAGGATTTCAGAGTGTAAGAACGGCCTGAAACAGAAGGTTGGAGCAATGCATGTACAAGGATGCCAGCTACCATTAAACGCCGAAGAAGAAGAAGCTGGCTCCGGTATTGTAGCCGTGTACAAATTCAGGAGCCGCATCTTTCGGTGGCTGCATTTGTAGGCTCATTACGCTATTGCGACGCAACGAAGGCTGTCCAAATTCGTAGACACGTAGCACGGCCCAGCCAATTCCAATTTCCAACAATGGCAGCAGCTATTTAGTTTTAATATTACTAAACTTTTAGCATATTTTCAAGCAAGAATGTAGCTGTGTAACCTTCAAATATCTGCTCGGTTTATCAAGACATCATATTTTTGCATAAGTGCTCCGACGTTTTCGGAGACGTCCGTTACCCACCAGCTCGATAGCTAGCCGGGGGACTCAAGGCTCACCAGAGCTGGTGAGAACCGCAAACCCCCTGTGGTCTTTCACTACTCAGGTTAAACATGATATATAAGTCACTTAGATAACAAAAATGTTACTGTTTGGCTTTTTTCAGTGTTTTATTTGTTCCTGAGTAAATCAGTTTGGCTGAGATTAAAGTTACAGTTTTCACACAGCTGAATAAACGTCAAACAGAAAACTGATTAAACAAATGTGAGAATTTATTCCAGTGTCCTATTACATTTTAGTGAGCAAGGAGCAGACGGCTGAGTTTATTAAACACCACTGAGACGATCTGCAAATTCCATTAAAAGTTTAATAAACTATCATCTTGTCTTTATTTTTAGTTAGCACATACCTTAGACACTTAAAGCTGTAAGCTAATGATAGTTATATAAGAGCAGATGCATGCTGGTGCAATAAGCTGTACGCTTTATGTCCAGTGGATGCATAATCTGATTAGTCGACTAATTGCAAAAATAATCGGTGACTAGTCGACTATCAAAATAATCATTTGTGGCAGCCCTAGGTGTAACGCAATAATGATGGTGGAAAATACTAAGACGCTACAGTGCCACAGCTCGGAGTTAAGCCCTTTTTAAACTAATACCTAGTCAGATTGCCTCAGCACGGTTTTCAGGGTTTTCCATTAGATCATATTACTTGGTAGCAAGTACTTTTTAAGTACCTGCTCTCCCGGGGTTTTGAGAAACCATCCTACTCTGACAAATCGTCCTACCCGTATTATAATTTGACGGTGACTTGTGACTAAACCTTAACCCTACCCCTAACCTAACCATAACATAACCTGAAGAAGTATTCCGAATGGGTGAGAGAAAAAGAAGTTAATGGTAAATAAATGGTAAATGGCCTGTATTTGTATAGCGCTTTACTAGTCCCTAAGGACCCCAAAGCGCTTTACACAACCAGTCATCCACCCATTCACACAGACATTCACACACTGGTGATGGCAAGCTACACTTAATGTGAGTTTGGTGTTGTGCGCATGCGCCGCGTCTGCGCAGAAACATTGGGTAGGATGTTTTTTGAGGTAGGATGGATTCCCAGAACACATGGGTTTGTCACTACCCGATCCGTACCGGAAACCCGATCGGTACCCCGCATGCGCAAATCTTACGTCACTTCCTCTCTTTGCCAACATTGCGACATTCAATATATTTGAATGATACGGTTAGTGCCCAGTTAGCTCCTCGCATTTCTCAGCAGCTCTGCATCCTTTTCGACTACCGGGACATTTAAACAATGAATAATCCGTATCCGCAACAAATTTTTGCTTTTTTCCTCAACAGAGAGCGTCCACCGATTGAACAACAGCGCCGTAAAATAAGAAGAATGGTGCCTAATGACAGAGTTAATAATACAGACTTTATTTGTTTTGTGCATTTTATGTTCAATATAGGTATTTGTTGTGCCTGAAAATGAACAAATAAATGAAATGAATAATATGTCACGTGAAGATTCAGCAGCCAGATGAAGTGTTTACTGGCAATTGACAGTGATAGTGGACATCATCACTATTCCAACAATCCTCGCCACACAGACAAGCATAAACACACTCAATTATCACTAAATCAAATTTAACACACGTTTGTAATGACACTAATTCAGTTTACAATAGGGTTCATTCGCTAAGTCAGCAGGTGGCGGTATCCTCGTACACTGGGGAGTACACTGCCATTAAACGAACAGAAGAAGAAGAAAACCCCTGCACATGCGCGGTACGGATCGGGTAGACCCGATTTGTACGGTCCGACTTTGCACATGCGCAGTAACGACCTGTCACTATCTTTTTGTTTTTGTCTACATTATATTAAATGTTTCATTATCGGAAACATTTTAAGAGATACTTGTTATTCTTAACATCTTAACAGATACTCTGACCTGTAACTGTCGTAAAATGCTTCGACCGGAAGTAGACACCTTTCGCGCATGCGGGGTACCGATCGGTACGGATCGGGTAGTGACTGTCGCTACCCGATCCGTACCGGAAACCCGATCGGTACCCCGCATGCGCAAATCATACGTCACTTCCTCTCTTTGCCAACATTGCGACATTCAATATATTTGAATGATACGGTTAGCGCCCAGTTAGCTCCTAGCATTTCTCAACAGCTCTGCCTCCTTTTCGACTACCGGGACATTTAAACAATGGATAATCCGTATACAAACAAATTCATGCTTCTCTCCTCAACAGAGAGCGTTCCCCGATTGAACAACAGCGCCATAAAATAAGAAGAACGGCGCTTAATTACAGAGTTAATAATACAGACTTTGTAATATGTCACGTGTAGATTCATCAGCCAGATGAAGTGTTTACTGACAATTGACAGTGTAAGCGGACATCATCATCACTATTCCAATCAATCTTCTCCACACATGCAAGCATAAACACACTCGACTATCACTAAATCAAATTTAACAGATGTTTGTAATTACGCTAATTCAGTTTACAATAGGGTTCATTCGCTTGGTCAGCAGGTGGCAGTATCCTCTTATACTGGGGAGTAAACTGCCACTAAACGAACAGAAGAAGAAAATCCCTGCACATGCGCGGTACGGATCGGGTAGACCCAATTTGTACGGTCCGACTTTGCACATGCGCAGTAAGGATCGGGGAGTCCTGATCCGTAACTATCTTTTTATTTTTCATTTTTGTCTACATTATATTGAAATGCTTCATTATTGGAAACATGTTAAGAGATACTTATTATTCTTAACAGATACTCTGACCCCTAACTATCGTAAAACGCTTCGACCGGAAGTAGACACCTTTCGCGCATGCGGGGTACCGATCGGGTTTCCGGTACGGATCGGGTAGTGACAGTGACAGCGTTCCAAGCGATCTGAACAGGTACTGAAATGTGACGTCATCCGACTGCATGCCACCGATTGGCTGGTCAGTAACCCTACCCACTAGATGAGTAATGCGAGCGTCTCGTTCAAGAAAAATAAAGCCGCCATTACTGGGTTGTAGAAAAAGGGGCTTAAGCGATTAGATTAGAGAAGACGGCAGGAAGAAAGCGATACGTGTAGAAAATGAAAGGGACCGATACAGACGAGTGCGCCGGAGAAAGCTGTGAAAAACGGAGAAAAAATAAAGAACAAACGTTTTGTGCAAAAAGAAAAGTGGCCATTGAAAACAGAGCAATGCCTCCACACAAAAAAGCCATGCAATTTTCTCCACAGTGAACATGCTCAAAGCTAAATGTCATCCCAGCTCATGAATGGGCACCTCCACATGTAAGCCCGGGTTTAAAAAAAATCCTGGAAGGACAAGCTGGAGCTCAATTATCTTAACGAGCAAACAAGTGGGGGAGTTGATTAAAGGAGCGGAAGAAAATGAGCCCCTAAAACTGTTCACAGCCGTCACTTGAACGTGCACAGTTATCATGTTTCAATGGTTATAATGTGTGTACGTATAGTTCTATGTTGCTTGACCTCGAAATCCTGTACTAGTACACCACGTAGCTAACTGTGTTTCCTGTAAAACCGTCTCACACGTTTCTGTTCCCAGCACAGCGTTGGAAAGATAAAGAGGCTCGAAGGGACGTTAACACTGCTTCCTCGCATGCAAATAAACGCAATTGTTACGCTGTGTCTCACTTCGTAATTTTTCTAACAGTAACACCGATTCACGCGTCGCTTTCGGGCACAACTTGAATTACCTGTCCAGCAGAAAGCAGGCCACTTCGGCATCACTCTGAAAACTTTTGTCCCTCTTCAGCGAGGTCCACCTGGAGAAGGCGACGCCTAAGAACACTTTCGTTTCTTCCAGTTTTTCCTCTTCGTGCCCCAGCTTGTTCGACAGCACGTCCTTGATCTTTTCTCCTGAGAAATAATAATTATGATCCTGCATTTTTCCAAATGCGGACACTCAAACTCCCCACGACACCACAAAAAGTTAAGGCACAAGCGACGACTCTTCCATGAGGACGATAAAAACTTTACGACTAGCACATGACCAAAACAGCAGCGTGTCCCTCAGTCCGGACTTTGTTTTGTTCCCCCTTGCAACACACATCCCCCAACAGAAAGTTCCTACCCCTGAATTTTACCCGACAGCAGTGTCCTTTCTGGGTGTGACCTGGTAAAGGGTGTGTAGCTCACTCAGATAATCTGATATTTATCCAATATCAAATAATTTAAAAAAGAAGGTAGGTTTCCATTTTTAAAAATTTCAAATTGAATAAAAAGAGACCTGTTTACAAAGTTTGAAAGGTGAATAAAATAAGAGCCTCAACGCAAAGTGAGACCAGTTTTCTCTAAAATACCAAAAGTAAGTTAATGCAGAATCTAAAATGGCTTAGTAAAATAGTAATGATTCATTAGAGGGGAAATATGCATAAATGATCTAAATTATTAAGGTAAGAAAGTTATGATAACATATTCTTCACTGATCGCGAGTATAAGGAACGTCGGGAAGCATCCATACACCACCTGGGGCTCTTGTTTTTTTTCATTTGATTAAATGTTTTTTTAAAGACATCCACTGTTTACTGTCATTAAGGCAGCATAATCAGTCACATTTAAACCACTCATACAGCATCTCAAATCCGCAGCCAAATTAGAATCACTAGTTGTATCAATAAGTACATCTCTGGACTGTGCGAGGAAGCCAGAGTAGGGCTAGGTATTGATTTTGATTTCTGTAATTGATTCAATTCTGATTCACAAGGTCCCGATTCAATTCAATCCGATTCGATTCAACTTTAACTCAGATGGGCAGAAATATTATAATTCTGATCATTTATCAGTACATATCCATATTTTTATATCTATGTGTAAAAACAAAGCTGACGCTTGTGAGACTTCATCAGAGGTGTGAGCAGGGGTGATTTTAGCCCATTTTGGGGGGTGCTTCAGCACCCCCCAAAAAGAATCAAAGCACCCCCAAAGATATCTTACTTTTTTTGACAATATTTGCTGTTTGTGTGACACACTACTAAAAATATAAAAAGCATACAGTACTTAATTGAGATGGAACACTTTAACAACAAAAGTATAGATAACCCCTCCCCCCCCTGCTCTGGTTCTAGCGCCGTTGCTGCCAGAGCGATAGTGGCTGAGACGCAGCGGAGTTCATCTTCTGGATAATCGGATCTTCCCCACACTGAAAACTGTTATTCAGGTTGCCCTAACAAACCCAGTTAGCAGCTGTAGCTGTGAAAGGTCTTTTAGTGTCTTGAGTCAGCTCCATACCTGGCTGAGAAGGACCATGGGTCAAAGCAGACTCCAGCACCTGGCTGTGATGTCAGTTGAGAAAGATGCTTGAGAGACTTGACCACCAAAATGTGATAGACAGATTTACCAACCTCAAGCTGAGGCGACATAGTTTAAAAGAAAAGAAAAAATCTGCAGAGCCATAGAAGTATCTGCAGTAAAGATCTTTTCATACATTGTATACATTGTACCATAGGCCAAGGTGTCTCAATTTTTTAATAATATTTTGTACATTTCAAGGACTCTTGTATTTTTGGAGTGTATTTTTATGTATCTGTATTATATTATGCAAACACATTAAAAGTGAATCTCTGTCCAAAAAAATGCACTCAGTTTACTTTTTACTCACTGTAAGCATCATTCATTATTCTCCCGCAGTAATTAAGGTTAGGATATGTTTTCTTTTTTTAAAATTCCAATCCATTCTTCTTTGGCAGTAGTAGTCTTTAGCAGCATTTAAATAACCTTTATCAGATTTGATGGTTTTGTTACAGACTTTTCAAAAAAGTGTTTTGCTTTTCTTTCACAAATGTGGGGATTAAATTGTGTTAAAATGTACAAAACAGTGATGTCATGTTTTGTGACGAGGACCCAGGTACAGAGAGGCTTGGTGAATTTAAGAATCTTATGATTTAATAAAGAAATTTGCAGACTTGCACAGAGAGGGTAAAATTCCGATGACTGATAACGGAGCTGAAGACAACAGACGATGAGGACAGGGAGGAACAGGGGTTTAAATGCACCAAGGAGACAGTCAGAGAGAACTCAGGACAACTGGAGACATTTAAGGATGCAGGGACTGATAGAGACAGGGAAGAAGTCTCATTGTGACAAGTAAAGTTTACCTTGCCTGGATGGGCAGCTTTCTGGGTGCTCAGCACCCCCAAAGCTCTGATCCTAGAATTGTCCCTGGGTGTGAGCATCACAGCAGATGCCTTTGTGTCAAAGTAATAAAACAGAAAAACATGAAGGAGATTTTCCTGGCCTGGCCACCCATTCACACACACATTCACACACTGGTGATGGCAAGCTACAATGAATCAACATAGGATCATTACCTGATGCTGCTGAAGTGAAACAGAGCAAAGTTACAGCGGTTTCATTAGAGACACAGCTAAGCGTTTTGCAATTTGGCACAATTAAAAAGTTTCAATTTCCACTGAGCTGAGGCTCTGTCTGAGTCATTTTTGGAGGAAAAACAAAACAAAACAAAAAAACAGTGCAGCGCTGTAACAACGTAGAGTGTGTGTATAAGGAGGCTCGGTGCGTATGGGAATGTTCTTGAAAGTACTAGCTGTGTCCCAAAACTCAGGCTGCATCTTCGAGGACCGTCCTTGCGCTCTACACGGCCGGTGTCAAAGATGAGAGGCTAACGAGGATGTGAATGGAGGTACTAGCCTCAGAATTGATCACCAGCTGTCTGCGGTGGAGTTAAAACTCAGCCATCCCTTTGCTAATATATACCACATTGAAAATCCTCTACATTCACACTGTCTTTATCAGTTTTCTGTTTCATGTTTACTCAGCTGTGTGAAAACTATGACTAAAACTAAAACTATAATCTCAGCCAAAGCGATTTACTCACGAACTTGACTGCATGCTGAAGTGGCAATCCCCTAACCCTACACAAGTAAATTTAAGTGTTTGGAAAAATTTCTTTCTAAAAGTACTTTTATTGCACCGTGTTCATTCACTCATGAGCTGCTGTAACATGAATCAAATGGCTGAATAGCAACCTCAGCATTCAGTCAAGTTCTATAGAGTCTTACTAATTGTATTCAGGTGTGTTGCAACAGGGACACATGGAAAAGTTTCACGACAGTCAGAAAAGATGTAGAGGAAAAAAACAAGAATGACTTCCCCCAGTAAAAACATTCCAGCTTTGGAGGCAGTGCCGCTGTTTCCCCTCTAGTGCATCTATTGTTCATACAGCGCCAAATCACAACAACAGTCGCCTTCAGGACACCGGCCCTCGAGGACTGGAGTTCGAGACCCCTGACTTAGGCAGTATCATCAGAAGGAATAGCACCCAAATTTATCTATTCATGAAGCCAGATAACACACAGCAATTAATTAAACTGCAGGAATGTCTTAAAGACATAAAGACCTGGATAGCCACTAACTTTCTGCTTTTAAATTCAGATCAAACTGAGGTTATTGTACTCGGCCCTGAAAATCTTAGAAATATGGTATCTAACCAGATTCTTACTCTGGATGGCATTACCTTGGCCTCCAGTAACACTGTGAGGAACCTTGGAGTCATTGTTCACCAGGACATGTCCTTTCAACGCACATATTACAGAAATATGTAAGACTGCTTTGTTCCATTTGTGCAACATCTCTAAAATTAAAAATATCCTGTGTTTGAGTGATACTGAAAAACTAGTTCATGGATTTATTACTTCTAGGCTGGACTACTGTAAATCATTATTATCAGGAAGTCCTAAAAACTCCCTGAAAAGCCTTCAGTTAATCCAAAATGCTGCAGCAAGAGTCCTGACAGGGACTAGAAAGAGAGCAGATTTCTCCTGTATTGGCTCCCTGTTACATCCAGAATTCAAAATCCTGCTCCTCACATACAAGGTCTCAAATAATCAGGCCCCATCTCATTTTCTTATAGTACCATATCACCCTATTAGAGCACTTCACACTCACACTATTTAAAAGTATTTACATGTAGAATGGGAGGCAGAGCCTTCAGTTTTCAGGCCCCTCCTCTTTGGAACCAATATCCATCTCTATTTTTAAGATTAGTCTCCAAACTTCCTTTTTGATAAAGCATATATTTAGGGCTGGATCATATGAACTGATGTAGATGCCTGTTGTCTGTTCTAAAACTATAGTCGCAAAAGCACAGACTGTTCAATAATCAGTGCTTTAACTTACATAAGCCCTGTCTTTTCACACAGGCTGACCTGTGGATACATCAGACACTTTATTCACTGTAGTCTTTTTAATTTTACTTAGAAATGTAAAAATTATTTTTGTAGAGCAGCAGCTGAAATGTTATGAAGAGTACTACGGAGGCTCTATTCAAAAACACATTTGAAAAAGAAAATACCTTTTTAGAATTTCAGACACAAAAAAGCCCTAAAATTTATTTGAACCCAAATCATTATTTTTTTTCCTAAACCTAACTGATTCTGTAGCCAACAAACGTCCCCCTGTGGTTTAGGGTTAGGAACTTGAACCTAGAAAACTGAAAATATATGAATATAAAGTCAACTGTATCTATAACATGTTAGCACTGAAGGAAGCTGCAGGAAAGGTTTCTGGCAAAAAGAACGTACCCTTCTAACGGCACCTTTACCTGGTTACTTTGTGTGATAAATCATAAAATTTTAATTGCTGAAAGCATTTCTGTCATGCAACAATGACGAAAAGGTCCCAGTCTTTCTTCCATTTCCTTTTTAACACTAAAATTAATTTGAAGTGCCATAAGTCCAAGAACCTGCAAGCAGCACACATGAATAATTTTTTTGAAATGTAGAAACCACAAAAAAGGAAGCACTGTGAGACCAGTTCTCCCCCCAGTTTTATTGTTTAGTATTATATAATTTACAGATTTATAATAAATAACATAATTAGAAATACTGAAAAACCACCATTGCATTATATATGTTTTGTCAACATATATTAAAAAAATATTCATTTAATTACATTATGATTACTGTCATGTAAACTTTTCACCACAATCAAATGGTTCATTCCCTGGCGTCTCATGTGTCTCCTCAGACTTCCCTCTCGCGTGAATCTTTCTCCACAAATGCTACAGTGGAAAGGTTTTTCTCCAGAGTGGACTCTCATGTGTGTCTTCAGATTTGTGCTTTGGTTAAATTTTTGTCCACAAATATCACAACCAAAAGGTTTCTCCCCTGTGTGGACTCTTTTGTGGATTTTCAGATTTCCTTCTCTGTTAAATGTTTTGCCACACAAGTCACAACCAAATGGTCTTTCTCCTGTGTGAACGCTCATGTGACTTTTGTAATGAATCCTCTGCGTAAATCTTTTACTACAAATGCTACATTTGAATGGTTTCTCACCTGTGTGGACACTCATATGTCTTTTCAGATCCCCAGGCTGTGAAAATCTTTTACTGCAAAGACCACAACCAAATGGTTTCTCCCCCGTGTGAATCCGCATATGCGTCTTGAGATTTGTGTTACGGTTAAATTTTTGTCCACAAACACCACAGCTAAATGGTTTATCTCCCGTGTGGACTCTCATGTGTCTGTTAAGGTTGTATTGATGTCTAAATATTTTTTCACAAATGTTACAGCGGAATGGTTTCTCTCCTGTGTGGATTCTCATGTGGGTCTTTAGATGTGCGTTTTGATTAAATCTTTGTCCACAAGTATCACAGCCAAATGGTTTATCTTCTGTTTGGATTCCTTCTAAATCAGTTCGGTTCACTTTTAAGCATTTCTTATTAGCTAAACAGCATGAAGACCTTCTCCCTGAACTACTGATAACATGTTTCTGAAGAGACCGTTTACACTTTAAACCTGAATCAAGAGCCCTGCTGTCCTTCCCACCATTGCTACTGACTTCAGTTTCTGGTCCAGAGTCTGTCAAAGGCTCCTGCCAATCATCATCATCATCATCATCATCAATACTGACTTCAGTTTCACAAGAGTCAGAAACTTTTCCATCAGTATTTTGTTTTAAATGACCAGACTGGTTTTTGTCAGGGTCTGGCTCTCCACAGTGCCCTCCATCAGTTTCTGACTTTATTTGTTTGTCTGAGCAGCTGCTTGGAGGCTCGGAATCATTGTTGTCTTGATTAAGTTGCGAGCAGTAAGGTTTCTCTTCATCATCTTCACTTTTCACTCGAATTGCAGTGACTGGAAACCTGGTAATATCAGTTTCCTGCAGCCCATTAAAGTGCTCTCCCTCACGACAGGTGAAGAGTTCCTTCTGTTCTGCCTTTATCTGGTAGAGGTCTGAGTCCTGCTGGTCCACAAAGGGGCTCAAGGGAAACTCCTCTTTAATCAGGAACGTCTGCTGACCATCTGCAGGGAACCCAGAAACACAAATGTCCATAGACTGGAGTATTTAGCATGTGTGGGTTCTTTTATTTTCAATATTTACTGCATTCTCCCTGTCACTCATCTGGCTATTTGCCTGTCCTCCCCAACTGATCTGTACAGCTTGACATGGCTTCAGTTAGAAAAAAAGAAGAAGTCTATTTTAAGCAAATGGAACAGTGTGTCAGTTCTGGGATATTTGTGAAACACATCTGTTGGAACGAGAAGCATCATCCTGGCCGTGTCAGAGCCAGAATGTCATGCAGCTGCAGACAGTGTATTTTTGGAGTAAATCCCCACTGTCAGAAAATCCCTAATGCTTTGGAAGAAAGCACAATTACCTGCTATACACTATTGTGAAAATAATGCGTTTTGATAGCCCATACGAGTTATATGTTAATACGCTACAACAAATGCAATTGAATGTGCTTCACTTACCTACTCTGTTCAAGACTTGTGTCTGCACCAGTTCTGAAGCAGCTGATTGTGTCACGAGTGCCATCAAACCAAGACGTCTTGGTTCATCTGGTCGAAGGCTCTTAACTCCTGTGTGGATGCTCCTGTGTCTTTTCAAAATTCCTGGTTGTGAAAATCTTTTATTGCAAATATCACAGCTGTATGGTTTTGCTCCTGTGTGAACTTTCATGTGTGTCTTTAGGTTTTTCTTACAGTTAAATCTTTTACCACAGACATCACAACCAACCAGTCTCTCCCCAGTGTGGACCCTAATATGTCTCTTAAAATGATTCCTCTGTGTAAATTTTTTGCCACACATACTACAGTTAAAGGGTTTCTCTCCTGTGTGGACAATCTTGTGTCTTTTCAGGTCCCACCGTTGTGAAAATGTTTTATTACAAACAGCACAACTAAATGATTTCTTTCCAGTGTGGATTTTCAAATGTCTATAGAGATTATACTGATGTCTAAATTTTTTTTCACAAACGTTACAGCTAAATGGTTTCTCACCTGTGTGAACTCTAATGTGTGTTGTAAGATTTGCTTCTCTCTTAAATTTATGTCCACAGACATCACAATCAAACAGTCTCTCTTCTTTGTGGCCCGCCATCTGTGAATGTGGATTTTGCTTCATTTTAAAACATTTTTTATTTGTCCTTTTTCCCAAATGACTTGTCACATGTCTCTGAAGAGTTTGCCTATAAAGGAAATGTTTACCACAGTCAGAGCAGTTGAAGGATGTGTTGGCACTGTTAAATTCCAGATCTTCATTTTTGCCTGACTCAAGTGTCCTGCTCTTCTTTCTACCATCATAACTGTCTTCAATTTCAGGTTTATGCAATTTATCACCAAAGCTGACTTCCATCTCAAGAGAATCAGGACTCTGTTGTGGGTTTGGGTCAGTGGCTGATCCTGGTCCTCCACAGTCCTCTCCATCAGTTTCTGCTTTCATTTGTTTATCTGAGCAGCTGGTCAGAGGCCTTTGATGAAGCTGCAAGGAGTCAGGTTTCTCATCATCATCTTCACTCTTCACAGGACTAATTGGAAACCTGGTGATATCAGCTTCAACCAGGCCATCAAACTGTTCTCCCTTATGTACCTCATTTTTGTGATGAAGGTCTGCGTCCTGCTGGTCCAGACTGGGACTCCAGCGAACCTCTTCTTTACCTGGCAACAGCTGCTGAAGATCTGAAAATTTTCCATTCATAGCAGACGATGGTGTGGCACTTCTCTCATAGCTGAATAAAGAAAAACAACAGGAGATGTCTTAAAGTCACATACCATTTATTTTAATTATGATTTATACTAAAAGGAACAGTGGACTCATGTGTGCAAAAAACAAGAATAAATAACAATCACGGACAGATAAAAAGACACACACTGTGAATGTACAGCATCAGTTTTGTGTCTGATATGAAGGAAAGTCCACACATATAGAGATCTGTGCTTTGTCACTTCAGGACTGTGTCAGTAAAATACAACATGAAACATCTTTTGGGGAAATTGCTTTTTTTTTTTTGCATGACTCTGAATGTGTTTTTGGAAAAGCTTTTTTTTCTTAAAGGAGAAGAAAACAGAAAAAAAGTTATTAGTGCAGTGGTTCCCAAACTTTTTTTGCTAGGCCCCCCTTTTTTTTTACAAGAAAAATGTTCGCCCCCCCCCCGCGCGCGAGTGCACGCGCGCATGCACACGCACGCACAAACACATCCTCCAACCACACACACATATATTTTGCTCCATTGCGGTTTATTTCACACCTCAAACATTTAGTAAACAATTAAGCAAATACAAGTAATGTGCAATAAACTACAGGTAGTAAGAAAATAAACTACTAACTCTTTTACGCTACGTCCACGCCTACACGGGTATTTTTGAAAACGCAGCAGTTTCGTCCACACGTAAACGGCGTGAATCACCGAAAACGGAGATTTTTTAAAACTCCTTTTTTGCGTTTACGTGTGGAGGAGGAATACAGAGTTTGTCACACAACATCAAAGGTATGTGCCTTTTTTCACGTCACGCTGTGCGTCACGTTATTGTTTACATGAGTTGAATCGCAGAAAGGCAGATAGAGACAAAATACTGTTAATCTGACTGTCTGCAGGTTTTACACGCTTACATACACACGCAGTTACTGTCCCTCCATTTACAAAGGCAGAGGCGTCACGGTGTGATTATTTTACTGTAGTTGTTTTTTTCCTGTGTAATAATATTCAACATTCAACAATATTCAATACATTTTTTTAAAAAATGCCTCTCTGTGCAAAATGGGTTTAAAAACATAAACAGCTGTGGGATCCTGTTTGTCCGTGATTTGAACCGGGGGAACAAATCGTGGCAGGATCAGCCTGATGTTATTTGTATCCCGCTGTAACTTTACTGTATAAAGAACTGTCATCTCCAAAATGTCACCAGTAGTTAGCCATTACAACAAGTGTTTGTGAAATAAAAATCAAGAATGTGGGATACTGTTTGTCCGTGATTTGAAGAGCCCAGAGCTGCTCCTGACGAAGGGAAAACCAATTCTGCAGGGAGACCTACCTCGGCACTTGTGCAGGTGAAACCAAAGGGAAGATTTGCTTAACCATATTTTCTAGTCTTTGGCTTAGAATGAAGTTGTTTTGGAAACATATTCAGCTTCATCTCTTGCTTTGCATTCCTGTAGGCGCCCCGTGCTAGCAGTGTGCAAGCGTTTTGTCCCCCCCCCCTTTCATACTGCGATGCATGCATCCCTGCCATGGCTCTGCATCCCCCCCCCCCCCACACACACACACACACTTTGGGAAGGTCTGGGTTAAGGCATCTACCTATCTTTCTCCCACTCCACTTTGCTTTTAGTTATGAACAAGAACCCAAAACACTTAAACCCTACTTTCCTGCTAAATGAAATTATGCTGCTTTTGGACTCCCAACATGTTTGTCTATAAACCTCCTGAGCTGAAAACTGGCTCCAATCTGCCCTTTATACCAGAGTCACTTCACCTCACACTGATACATATACCCGAGAAAAGCAGCATGACGCATTTACACCTGTTACACCCCAAGTCTGAGTTTAAACTTTTGGAGCATCGTACGTACAATCTGTATCCCAACGGGGTTAAGATATTTCCCCCATAGGTAGCAGAGGTTACCTGTCCAGCAGAAAACACGCAAGTTCAGCGTCAGTCTGGAAACATTTGTCCCTCTTCAGTGCTTTCCACCTGGGGAAGGTAGCACCGATGTTCACCCTGCCTTCCTGCGGCAGCCCCTCCACATTTACTTCCGTATCTTCGTGTTTTAGCTTCATTGGCGGCTCAGATTCGCGCTCCAGTGAGTTTATTAAACGCTGAGATCCTCCATTTGTCAGCTTGTGGCTCCTCAAAATTCACAGAACACAACACGGTTCGCAAAAAACATACCGAGGGATGGGCATCGTCTCCATAAGCTACATGCCAGTGAGTCCGATCTTTGTTTTGTTCCCCCCTGAAACTCAGTACAAGAAAACGAAGGTTCCTACACATTCAAGCCTCCTTTTTTCTCTCTAAACTTTAACTTAAGTAAAAGCCGCAATCTTACTGAAATAGATTAAGAGTACTAAAGATTTAGGCAAATATAATTAAAGTACGTGAAGCAATCATACTCATTATACAGAATAATAAACATTATAATCAAAGTTATGGATTAATGATGTTTAATCTTGTAGGTGGAAATAATTTGAAATGCTTAAATATAGCTCAAGATAAGAGATCTGAGTAGCCGACGATATGCCATATGGCTGAGAGCGGCTGGCCCGGGTTCAGGTCTGTTCTGCAGCCCTTTGCTACGTGTCTTCACTATTACTATCCAATAGGGCAAAAGTAAAAAGATTCTGTCGTATCCTCTGCTAACTCCTATCCTAGGATGGATCCTCCGAGTTAATTTGTTTTTGTATCTTAAGACATCATTTTCAGTGTTTCTATACAATCTCTCATTGTTGAATCATTTTGGAGATAGTCTAATTAAGTGGAGAAATATCAATGAAGGGTAAGAAAGTAGTTGATAAGTTGATAAGAATACAATTTTTATTACGAACATACATACTGACAAAAAATACTGAAAATAAGCAAATTAAAAATCACTGATAACAAACAGTTATTAGCAAGGAAAAAAACATGTTTAACCCTAAAGGGGATAGCTACTTAATACCGGAAGCATTACTTTAAATTAACAAAAAGAACACACAGGGACTGTAGACACACAAGCAGGCTGTGATGTGTCATTAAGGATATAAAACTGCTTAAAAATTGGCGGTTTGTAAATTCTTCAAGCAGCTTCATGCATCTGTTAAACTGACCTTCTCGCTGTGAGGCAGGCAGGAAATAGGACCCAAATGCAGGATTCATACATGGAGAGGAATGAAACTCAAAACAGCAGCTTTGTTGAAGGAGCATACTAACACAGGAAGCGTCGTTTCCGTAGTGTAGTGGTTATCACGTTCGCCTTACACGCGAAAGGTCCCCGGTCTGAAACCCGGCGGAAACATGCTTCTTTGCTTATGCGTCCTGATATAAAAGTGTCTGACTGCAGACACTTCTTGAACTTCTGGAGTTCTACTGCTGTTTGGGGGTGGCCACAGGATTAGAAGTGAGAAGAGTGCAAGAGGAAAAGTTGACTTGAGTCAAGGTGGCTAATGAACGATACAGCAGGAAGCTGAAACGGAAAGTGCAGCAGAAGAGCATGAGCGAGGTTTGGTGCAGCATGAAGACCATGTGCAGATGAGATCAGCCAACACAAGAGGAGTGGAACTGACTGGGCCACTAACTTGCTCTTTAACTGACTAGACTCTCATGCTAGTGTGTGCTAATGCTAATGCACCTGTGGAGCAAAGTGCTGGAAAGCCAAATGAGGTTCCACTGAGACTTGAACTCAGATCGCTGGATTCAGAGTCCAGAGTGCTAACCATTACACCATGGAACCCTGCCTGAAGCACAGAAAAGCTCTGTGTCAAACAGGCATAAAAGTGTAGTTCCTGGTAAACTGATGGGGATTTCTACACGGCCAGCCGAATTTTACCTGTCATACCTGCTGCGAATCGCAGCTTGACGTGACCGTGGCACTGCTACAGAGGTCCTCGTTAGTATAGTGGACAGTATCTCCGCCTGTCACGCGGAAGACCGGGGTTCGATTCCCCGACGGGGAGTGAGCAGTTTCCTTCTCTGCTCTGCCTTTTACCTGCAATGACCACGCACACCTTCATCGCACACCAGATCCTAGTCAATCTAATAATTTAGTCCTATAATGGGCTTGAAGAAACATGAATTCCACCTGTGCGCTCACAAGTCGAAAAGGTCTTCTCAGAAAGAGCTCCCATCAGAAGAGATGCTAGTCCAAGAGAACTCTGCTTGTGCAGCGTTTTCTCTGTTTTACGTGCGTCCCTACTGACAAATAAGTTTCTTGGTCTTGTCTTCTGTAGATTGTGTGCTAGCCAAACAAAGGACATCAAAGAGCTTGTCAACCAGAAGATCAGCTCCCATGACAAGAGATGCAATCTTGAGATCACAATTTGCATTGTCAATACAGCCATAAGCGGGGGAGTGCTTGAAAAATGACACAAATGGGATTTCCCTCTTTCTCAATAGTCCTACATGATCTGTCATAAAAGTCCACAAATGTAAGAAAGCATTGAAATGCTCCTTTAATTGCTACAGGGTACGCAAGCTCAGTTTCCGTAGTGTAGTGGTTATCACGTTCGCCTAACACGCGAAAGGTCCCCGGTCCGAAACCGGGCGGAAACATGCTTCTTTGCTTATGCGTCCTGATATAAAAGTGTCTGACTGCAGGCACTGCTTGAACTTGTGGAGTTCTACTGCTGTTTGGGACACAGACGAGAGAAAGTACTCAAATCTGGTACAGGTCTCTGTCATCTGTAACCTTTGGATGCTCGTCTTGCTAAAGAGTTGTCTATGGCCCAAATTTCTGCAAACTTCACACAAATCAACACATCTCCAGTCGCTATATTTCCTGAAGATGGAGGCACAGACTAAACTCTTGGAAATGACTGGCTCTAGGTGGCCTGCACAGGACTTGGGCCTATTTTCAGCCAATGCCCAAGGCAATGAAACAAATGGGCGCTTTAGGCAACAGTTCTGCTGCCAGAGGTTCTGGGGTTCTTAGGGCAGCATATGTTGAGCTGTGCTTGCTTTAGTGAACTCCTAAATGTCCAAAGTTTAAGTGAGCCTAACATCGAGACTACAGTTCAGACTCCTTGCTAGAGTGCGTCTGTCTCTTCTCCACGGCTCCTTTTACTTCAAGGCCATGATAGGAACATGCCACCAGATTTGTCAGAGTGCGAGATTACTCAGTGAGAAACATTGGAAAGCCAAACAAGCCGTCTTTCGGGGTTTCCGTAGTGTAGTGGTTATCACGTTCGCCTCACACGCGAAATGTCCCCGGTCCGAAACAGGGCGGAAACATGGGTCTTTTCCTTCTTTTGTCACAAAGGAATTGATGTTCACTCTTTAGACAACTCTGCTTGTCCAGCATTTTCTCTGTTTTACTTGCATCCCTATTGAGAATTAAGTCTCTTGGTTTTGTCTTCTGTAGGTTGTGTGCTAGCCAAACAAAGGACATCATAGAGCTTGTCAAGAAGAAGATCGGGGCCTTGGGAGGTGGCCACAGGATTAGAAGTGAGAAGAGTGCAAGAGGAAAAGTTGACTTGAGTCAAGGTGGCTAATGAACGATACAGCAGGAAGCTGAAACGGAAAGTGCAGCAGAAGAGCATGAGCGAGGTTTGGTGCAGCATGAAGACCATGTGCAGATGAGATCAGCCAACACAAGAGGAGTGGAACTGACTGGGCCACTAACTTGCTCTTTAACTGACTAGACTCTCATGCTAGTGTGTGCTAATGCTAATGTACCTGTGGAGCAAAGTGCTGGAAAGCCAAATGAGGTTCCACTGAGACTTGAACTCAGATCGCTGGATTCAGAGTCCAGAGTGCTAACCATTACACCATGGAACCCTGCCTGAAGCACAGAAAAGCTCTGTGTCAAACAGGCATAAAAGTGTAGTTCCTGGTAAACTGATGGGGATTTCTACACGGCCAGCCAAATTTTACCTGTCATACCTGCTGCGAATCGCAGCTTGACGTGACCGTGGCAGTGCTACAGAGGTCCTCGTTAGTATAGTGGACAGTATCTCCGCCTGTCACGCGGAAGACCGGGGTTCGATTCCCCGACGGGGAGTGAGCAGTTTCCTTCTCTGCTCTGCCTTTTGACTGCAATGACCACGCACACCTTAATCGCACACCAGATCCTAGTCAATCTAATAATCTAGTCCTATATTGGGCTTGAAGAAACATGAATTCCACCAGTGCGCTCACAAGTCGAAAAGGTCTTCTCAGAAAGAGCTCCCATCAGAAGAGATGGTAGTCCAAGAAAGCTCTGCTTGTGCAGCGTTTTCTCTGTTTTACGTGCGTCCCTACTGACAAATAAGTTTCTTGGTCTTGTCTTCTGTAGATTGTGTGCTAGCCAAACAAAGGACATCAAAGAGCTTGTCAACCAGAAGATCGGCTCCCATGACAAGAGATGCAATCTTGAGATCACAATTTGCATTGTCAATACAGCCATAAGTGGGGGAGTGCTTGAAAAATGACACAAATGGGAGTTCCCTCCTTCTCAATAGTCCTACATGATCTGTCATAAAAGTCCACAAATGTAAGAAAGCATTGAAATGCTCCTTTAATTACTACAGGGTACGCAAGCTCAGTTTCCGTAGTGTAGTGGTTATCACGTTCGCCTTACACGCGAAAGGTCCCCGGTCCGAAACCGGGCGGAAACATGCTTCTTTGAAGTGAGAAGAGTGCAAGAGGAAAAGTTGACTTGAGTCAAGGTGGATAATGAACGATACAGCAGGAAGCTGAAGTGGAAAGTGCAGCAGAAGAGCATGAGCAAGGTTTGGTGCAGCATGAAGATGAGGTTTCACTGAGATGATGAAATCAGCCAACACAAGAGGAGTGGAATTGACTGGGCCACTAACTTGCTCTTTAACTTTCTAGACCAGGGTTGGGCAATCTCAGTACACAAGGGCCAGTGTCCCTGCAGGTTTTAGATCTCACCTTGGGTCAACACACCTGAATCACATTATTAGTTCGTTATCAGGCCTCTGGAGAACTTCAGGGCATTTTGAGGAGCTTATTTAGCCATTTAAGTCAGCTGTGTTGGTTCGAGAACACATCTAAAACCTGCAGGGTCACCGACCCTCGTGGACTGAGATTGCCCACTCCTGGGGCCCGTTCTTCGTACGTCGCTTACTACATCCAAGATCAAATCATCGCGCTACCCGTGAGCTCGCTAACCCGGTTCTCCGAACACACCTGCTGTTGACGATTAGTTCAGCTGGATGAAGTAATGTGAGATCACTGGGTGTCGTAAAAGGGGCTACGCATCGAGAGTAGAAACATTGATCGGCAACCCTCTGATTGGTCGGCGAAAATGTCGAAGGAGCGCGCTCGGTATTTTTCGGCAGCAGAGCAAGAACTCTTGAGTGAGGGATTTCAGGAGTTTCAGAGTTTAATTAAAACGCAAGGGAACACTGCAAAGGCTGCAAAAGCAAGGAGAGAGGGCTGGCAGAAAGTTGCTGACAAATTAAACTCGTAAGTAATTTAATAATAACAATAATAATGGAGTGGATTGATATAGCGCTTTTCAAGGCACCCAAAGCGCTTTACAATGCCACTATTCAGTCACTCTCACATTCACACACTGGTGGAGGCAGCTACGGTTGTAGCCACAGCTGCCCTGGGGCAGACTGACAGAAGCCAGGCTGCCATATCGCGCCATCGGCCCCTCTGGCCAACACCAGTAGGCGGTAGGGTAGATTTATCATATCACACTATATTATCCAATATTATATTACATTATATTATATTATAATATGTTATATTATATCCCCTTTCACATTAGAGCCACAACAGGACCCACTAGAACATGGGAACAAGTAAAAGTGAAATATAAGAATATTCTACAGAATGGTAATATTTATCACTCATATTGCTTTTCGTCTCTTGGAAAGAGACCCTGGAATAATCTGTTTGTTTGTTCATAACAGCAACCAAGAAAAGGGCAGAGCACAAAAAGACAGGTGGTGGTCCTGCACCCCCTCGTCAACAAGTTGGTTAAGTGAATAATACCCTCACGGGAATATCGATATCTCTCTATGAGCACACTGTCACGCTGAGCTAAAGGATCCTGTCTATCCCGCAATATACGCTGAATTCTGAGGACTCTCCTTATCAATCTTGCACCTTCCGCAATGGGTGGCTCGCGTATACGGACAGGACATGGCTGCGACAGGCTTCCCAAATCCACCTTCGCTTTTATAGCCGTGGTCTTTCATCTTGATTACACGAAGTGATTTACAATTACTACTCTGAAATATGAATTACATCTGTAATAATCACATACATGTAATAGAATGTTAATAGTACATTTCCCTTTTTTAGGAAATGACCTGTATGTATCTGTGTGAAATCAATAAAAGGATCAAGTACTGCATTATCTTTAGTTACATTGATGTTATTTATTTATGGTGAAACAGTGGTGGAATATCGCTGTTGCTTTCGTATAAATGAAGCGGACATACCTGAGTGGCCGCGATCTAATCCTGTTTACATAAAGTAAGCCTGCTCCCGAGCAGGTTTACGCTTACGGCTCTGTTGCTATGACAGCAAGTCCCGGATGAGCTTCGGGGAACCGAACGATCCAAGATCACGCGAAATCGTCAACAATCTAATCCAGCTAACTTACTTAGCGAGGTACGAAGAACGGGCCCCTGGTCTAAACTCTGATGCTAGCGTGTGTTAATGCACCTGTGGAGCAAAGTGCTAGAAAGCCAAATGAGGTTCCACTGAGAATTGAACTCAGATCGCTGGATTCAGAGTCCAGAGTGCTAACCATTAGAATGTATTACGACCTTAACCTGAAAATTGAATTTACTATTTTAGAGAATATTAAATAGTAAAAGCCATGTTAACATGGCTTAATCTCACCAACACAAGTCTTACCTTTCCAAAGGTTGATGCAGAAGTAAAGTTTCTTTAATGAAGTTAAGTATTTCTTGTGAAGTTTTCAAGCCGTTAGAGAGAGTCAAGTTCTGTCATTTCATTCTTACCCATAGCTGTTTTTTTTTCTAAACAGACACTGATCCCACAAGAGGAGGAATTTAACTGCAAACGCTCTCAGACGTATCAGTCCTGCTTTTCCCGGATCAGTGTTCATAGTTTAGTCTGTGGTGTCAATCCTTAAGCCTCTTTTATCAATATACTCATTCCTGTGCACTTTTCAGGGTCCAGGTCATTACAACCTTTTTATCATCAATCAAATAAAAATGACACATCATCTGGATTAATAGAAAGAAAGAAAGAAAAACCCAAAGAAAACTATTAAAAATATTTTATTTATCATGCACAGACTGCTGGACAATAGAGGGCACTAAAACACTGTGCTCCCTGAGCCACACCAAAGTTTGAAGTGTCAATGTGGTAAACCAAATCTGGTTTAGTGTGGGGAAATTCCTGACAAGTTGCAGCAATCAAATTGAAATTCACAGGGAACAAATTTAAAAACTAACAGACAGAAAAAATGACACTGTTACAAAATACGAACACAACAGCCTCATAATGACAGATTTAACCTTCTAAGACCTGAACTCTTCCATGGCATGCTTTTTTGATTTCTCTTTGATATTTGGGCTGATTGGGACCTGATGAATGTAAAAACAGAGGATTACCAGATTATGTTTTTTACCTGATTTCTGTTTCTTAGAAAAATAAGAGCCACATATGAGGATATTCATTTTTAGAGCAAAATTGAGTATAAATACAAAATGTGATGTCCACATATGTGGACGCCAGATCCTAGGAGGTGAAAGAAAAAAAGCTATATACGTTAATGTGAAAACATATTCCTGATGTTGGACTAAGATGATACAGATGATTACTATTTGCAATTATCAGAGGGACAAAAGCTATGGATTGTTTAATATACATTTTCCATCTTGTGATCAGATTACTGAACAGTACAATCTCTGTTGTCTCTTCACATTTTCTTGTCTCGATGCATGCTCAGTCATCCAGGTATGTAAATCTCAAAAGGTTGATTGTGATCATCTGGACAAAACTTTTCATCACTCATCCAAGTGACTTCTTCAGTATTTTGGGATTCACAGTGGTGCTAGTTTCGGTCATTGTGCAAATGCACTGTTTATAAGGTTGGGGAAACCTGCAGCCAGCTGAGACTGGAGAAGTCACTTGGATGAGTGACGAAATGTTGCTCCCACTGAAAACGCTACGTCCAGATGAATAGAATCAACTTTTGGGGATTTGCATTTCCCCCTTAGGACAAATCCTTTCCCACTAACCCCACAACATGAAAGTAATTATTCTCCTGTGTGTGCTCTCATGTGCCTCTTTAAATCCCCTAATTGTAAAAATCTTTTATTACAAATGTCACAGCCAAATGGTTTGTCTCCTGTGTGAATTATCATGTGCCTGTTAAGATTTTTGTTATAATTAAACCGTTTACCACAAAGATCACAAGCATACGGGCTCAGCCCTGTGTGGATGCTCCTGTGTCTCTTCAGAACACCTTGTTGTGAAAACCTTTTACTACAAAATTCACAGCTGAATGGTTTCTCTCCTGTGTGGATTCTTTTGTGTGTCTTCAGATTGCCCACTCGATTAAATCTTTTACCACAAATGTCGCAACCAAATGGCTTCTCACCCGTGTGAACACTCAGATGTGTCTTGAAATGAATCCTCTGAGTAAATCTTTTACCACAAACATTACAATCGAAAGGCTTCTCTCCCGTGTGGACACTTCTGTGTCTCTTCAGATCCCCCAGTTGTAAAAATCTTTTACTACACACACCACAACTAAAAGGTTTTTCGCCTGTGTGGATTCTCATGTGCCTATCCAGACTATACTGCTGTCTAAATCTAGTTTCACAAATGCTACAAGTAAACGGTTTTTCCCCTGTGTGGACTCTCATGTGAGTCTTAAGATTTGCATTTTGATTGAATCTTTGTCCACAAACACTGCAGCCAAATGGTTTCTCTCCACCGTGGACTTTTGTCTGCGATTCAACACTTTCCTTCACTCTATTAACCAAACGGCTGGAAGTTTTTTTTCCTGAATGATGTGTTGAATAATGTCTCTGAAGACACCCTTTGTACTGAAAGCGTTTACCACACTCAGAGCAGCTGAGCGGTTGTTTGGCAGAGATATGTCCCACATTATCAGTCTTTACACCTGAGTCATGTTTCATGCTCTCCTTCCAATCACTACTTTCACTTTCAGGTCCAGACAAAGGCTCTTGCCAATCATCATCATCCTCATCAACAGTGACTTCATTCTCGAAATAGTCTGAAGCTTTTCCATCAGTATTTGGTTGTAAAAGACTGTTTAGATATGAAGTATTGGTAGGTTCTGGTCCTCCACAGAGCTCTCCACCAGGTTCTCCTTTTATCTGCTTGTGTGAGCAGCTGGCTGGAGTCAGTGTCTCTTTGTTATCTTCAGCTGGTTCTTGATGAAGCTCTAAGACTTGAGGTTTCTCTTCCTCATCTTCAGTCTTCAAAGTAACAGCACCCAGACCATTAAGCTGCTCTCCTTCCTGACCAGTCCATAGTTCCTCCTGCTCCTCCTTTATGTGGATGTGGCCTATGTCCTGCTGGTCCAGACTGGGGATCGAGGGAACCTCTTCTTTAACTGGCAACATCTGCTGGACATCTGCAGAAAACACACATTACAGGTGCATCACAGGAAGCTGGGAGCTATGCATTTTTAGTTCGAGAATTCTAGTTCTAAGTCAGGGATGTCAAACTTACGGCCAATGGACCACATCCAGCCCACGATACAATTATATCTGGCCCGCAAGATAATTTCATATGTCAATTATTAATTTTCTTTATCGTGTGAAAAAAACATTTAAATGCAGAAGTCCTTTATTGACAGAAAGCTGAGTGTTACAGGTCTGGGCTACTTAGGATAAAAGTGGGCTGTATGTGGCCCCTGATATAAAATACGTTTGACATCCCTGTTCTACGGTATTACACATCAAGACATAACAAAAACAAAAAATCATCTGCTCTCTACAAGGTTCTAAAATCATTTAAGCACAGCCTTCTAACATATGACACAATGTCATTATTTACTGAACAAAAACTAAGCCAAACTGCAGAAGCAGTGTGTTTAAGCTGTGTGTGGAAAAACTAGCTACATCCTATATGATTCAACAGCTTGTAGAAACAATGTTAGCACAAAAACAGTAAAGTACAGTGGTCCCTCGTTTATCGCGGTAGTTACGTTCTAAAAAATAACCCGTGATAGGTGAAATCTGCGAAGTAGCCAACTTTCTTTTTTACAATTAGTATAGATGTTTTAAGGCTGTAAAACCCCTCACTACACGCTTTATACACTTTTCTCAGGCAGGCATGAACATGTTCACACTTTTCTCTCTTGTTTAAACAACTCTCAAAGTTCAAACCTTCGTAGAAAAATAAGTCCAGTATTATAGAATGAAACCAAAGGCACCCGCGGCTGCCTTTGACGGTGAAAAACGTTTTGTCTACATTGTTGTGTTTTTGATCGAAGACTTTGACAAGCTGAATGCATTCTGTACGGTACAGGAGACACGGTACGAGATTGATTGACAATGGTCTAGAGCCAATCAGGACGCAGAACACAATGCGCTGTACACATTTAGTAATGATCAGTTACTACCGACTGCATTACTGCATTTTGTGCAATTTCCTTACACTATTTTTCTAGTATATCTAATTCACATTTTCTTTCTGAGCCTAGTGCTGTGAATTTCCCCAGAGTAGCATTAATAAAATCTTTATTTATCTATAACTATGCATTCTCTTCAGTGAGAAGTGGTCGAGAACATAAACCAAAGCACATCGTCTCACACACTGTGTTAGTGCACTAAGTAAAGAAATTACTCACACTGGGATCACACAGCTAATCCTGGCTCATAAATTTCAGTTTCATGGACCATAAAGACAAGCTCCAAGTGTTTCTGGAGCTTTACCTTCTTTACTAACTTCAGATTTTATCCTCTTGTCCATGAACCTCTGAAGTGGTTACCAAATACCTGAATACAGCATCATTACACACTAATTGTTGTGTTTTATAATTTAATTTCTGCTGTTTGATCAAGAGAATGAGTTACATGTTAATGAAACAAATGAGCGTCACCCACCTGCCTGTGCTTCTGCCAAACCTGATGTAGCTGATGCAGATACAAGGGGACACAACCTGAGACCTCTGGGGTCGTCCGGTTGGAGGATCTTTAATCGAGACATTGCAACTCCACTTGTGATTTTCAGGTGCAAGCTGCAATGACACAAATGAGCCACCCGAACATTTACTCATTCATTCTCAGGCAGTAGAGGGGCTCAATTACCAATCAGAAGTTCGATGGATATATCCATGACTCCTCCGGTCTGTGCACCAAACTATTAACTCTGTGTTATTCTTGGTGCATCTGTCAAAGTGCAAATGTTAGATTAAACTGAGATGATCTGGCAAGAGTTGCAAAACGTTATGAATTCACTGTATCACTGTTACTGCCAATAAGAGCAGCTCTGGGTTCTTTGACAGGTTAACTTATAAAAATTAAATTCTAGTCCAGGTAGCAGGTCTATATTTTTGTGTAAAAGCCCTCTTGTGCTGGCCGTATCCATGACCGTGTGGCTGCTGACTCTACTGGGAATAAAGTACCTATCCAGCAGAAAACAAGTGAGTCCTCTTCAGCTATGTCCAGGTGGAGGAGGTGACCCCAACGTGTATTTCTTTTCCTCCTTCATGCTTTTGCTCGTTTGGCGGCGATAGCTGACGCCCGGTTTTATTTATTGTGCTAAATTAGAACTGTTACCGTCTCAGTGTCTCAAAACCTCGTTATACCATAAAAACGATTCTAATTATTATTCGGCACCGCAGGCTTCCCTGGTGAGAGGATGAAAACTCGTCTGGAAGCTCCGCACAGTCTCAGGACGGACAGCTTCCTGCCCGTCAGTCCAACATTTTTTTGTTCCCCTTTACAACACGGTATAATAAAAGGTTCCTAGAGCCGTTTTTTTCCTGACGCAAAAAGATTCCTGAGGAATGAACGAAGAAATAATTGTTAAAGTTTAAAAAGTAAAATTAACCTCCAGTTCCGATTCATGCAAAACAGTCTTTGTGGCGAAAGAAATCCTAAGAAGTCATTTTAGTTTGAGGACAACATACAGCCAGATCAGGTTCACTGTTTTTCATTTATTTTCTGTTTTGTGTCTTATCTACTTTAAATATAAGCTGAACAAAATATATTAAATAAATAGTTAACTGATGAATAGTTTTCCAATTTCAGGCTGTTTGACATCATTACAAAGAAATGTTACGTCAGTATCTTTGGCTGGCCATCGGGCAACTGTGTTTGTCTCTTGCTTTAACTCTTTATCATTATTTGAACCCTCATGCAAAAAGCCATTTCAGAATCACAAACATTTAATTTGTTGGGTTATGACCGATGGTCCCTTCAAGTGTATAATATTTAAATATTGCACCTGGAGCTAATATGAATAGTTTTATTTATTACTGTACAAATAAAACATAATTTGACATTTTTATTGCAGTTTAATCTTGAAGCCAGTAAAATTTTTTAAAAAAGCAATGTATGACTCCACCCATGAAACTCAGATTATATTGAGTGTACATCTCATCAAATGTGACCTTTACCGAATTCACTCCGTCTTTCATAATGAAAGGTTTTTATCTTTGCTAATCAAACGGCATTGTGGATGGATGACTGAATTTTCTTTAGGAAAATTCCTAAGCAAGTGAAGTAATCTTTGTCTGCACAGCAGTCATCAAAACAGGGTGAAATTCTCTAAATACTAAAGAGTAGTGCTTCCTTCATTACCTCCTTTATCTTTATAAACTGGACCATCCTTTATGCTTCATCATCTGAAACATATATCATGGGAGACAAGTGACAATCTTTTAAAAATATATATTTATGTTTTGTACTGTGGAAAAAATATGTTCTAATTATGAAATATGCTTCAGTTACATCCATGTCCTTCACAGTATGATATAGTTAACCTTTGACCTTGAGGAAACATTAGTTCTCTAACTTTGGTCTCAGGTTGAGGCAGGTGAGCAAAGGTCCTAACACACCTCATGAAGAAACAGACACTGGCAACTAAAACATCAACTGCCCATGTAGCAGTAAGTAAACCTGTAACACTGTCAGACCAGAACTGGTTTAATGGTCCAAGTTCATAACTGATCAGGACAAATACGAACAGTTGAGAACATTTTATTATTTTGTGGACATTCAAACTTCCTCCAAAAGTTGCAATTTAAAAGACAATCATGTAGCTAAAAATTAAACTGAGTCTTTTCTTCTTCATTTAATCTGCTTCCAGAACCTCCAATAACGACAGGTGGTCAGTTTTCTGAAAACCACTGAAAGAAGATTATACTTAAGCATTTCCAAACTGGTTCCCTCGGCAGAATTAGTGTAATATTGCATATTTAAGACTAGTTCCAAATAATGTCATGAAATTATATGATGTGATTAACACTAGAACCATAGTGGGGAGGAGGCAGATTGAACCGGTACCTGCTTCACCGTGCCTACACCATTTTTAAAATACCAAAGGATCAAAATAAACCCCATTTGGTGGCTCTAGTGGTAAGTGTGAGAGTGTTTTCGAACTCATGATGAAAGCAAATTTGGACACAATAACAACTTAAGATTAAAAAAAAGAAAAATAATTTAGATGCAAGTTATGTGCTAACATAAAAATTCATCATTACTGACATTAATGACTTTCTATAGCACACTGAATCTCCTCTTGTGCAAATCTTTTACTGCAAGCACTACCATTTGAGTGCTTTTGGTTCTTGGTGTGCTTTAAAATTTGTATTTTGGTTAAACTCTCATCCACATAAACCAAACAGCTTGAAGCCCTTTCACCTACATGACTTGTCATCTTGAGTTGAGCAAACTCGAGAGCAGGAAAAGGATTTTTTTGGGCAGTGTTACATCCCAGACTCAGGAGCCCTGATCTCCTGCTAACCATTTTCTTCGGTTTCAGGTTCAGAATCTGACAATGGTTCCTGCCAGTCACCAACATCATCATCATCTTCATATTTATCATCAATACTGACAGTTCCAGCATTATGTGGCTGTAAATGACTATTGAGATCTGTGTTTTTGCCTGGTTCTGGTCCCCCACAGTCCTCCCCATCTGTTTTCTGTTCAGCTGGGACACTGGGTGGAAGCTTTGTGTCAATATTGTCTTGATGAAGCTGTGAGAACTTGGATTTCTCCTCCTCCTCATCTTCACTCTTAACAGGAACGGCAGTAAATGGGTACATGGTGATTTTAACCTCCTCCATCAAATATAACTTCTTGTCTTCGCAACCAGCCAGAAGTTCCTTCTGCTCCTCCTTTACATGGAGGGGCTCTGGATCCTGGTCCTCTTGGATACAGGGAATCTCTTCTGTGTGCTCGACATCTGTAGGAAAAAAAGAACAACAACCAAATATTGACTAATTCAAGAAGTTTGGAAATAACTGGTAAAATCATAATTCAATTCTGATTTTATCACCCTGTGAAAACAAGTTTCAATATGCATATTTTGATGTGCACTTCTATTTACTGTAAGGTAAAGACCCGGCAATGACAGAGAAAATGCCAACAATCAGACAACCTCCTATGAGCAAGAACTTACCATCAGTGGGAAGGAAAAACTCCCTTTTAACAGGAAGAAACTTCTGGCAGAACCAGGCTCAGGGAGGGGCGGCCATCTGCCGCAACTGGTTGGGTCAAAATGTTTTTCAGAATGCTGCTTAGGCCCAGTCTTTCAGAAAATAATAGCTGACACACCCTTCAGCACATCCATCTACTGTTCTATTAAGCCTCATGAGAAATGATCTCTGTGGAAGGGAACCTGTCAAGAAGCTATTGTTAATGAAGGGAAACAGGGAGAGGCTGAGGTATCAACATTTACACAAGAACTGGACTGAAAATTAGTGGCAACAGGTCTGATGGAGGGAATTCGAATTTGATCAAATCATCAGCAGAAAATACAGAGGCGGTCAGGAGAGAGGTACAATGGTGAGAGTCTAGAGCCATCTGTAAAACACGGTGAAGCTTCTGTCTATGGTTTGGAGCTGCATTACAGCCATTACCCAGACCTCAACACCACTGGAGCACTGTGGGATCATCCCGGCAGAACAGAGCAAAAGCCAGAAACATGCAAAGAAGCTTTGACTGTTCTTTGCCTGAAGAACTATTCCTGAAGACTACTTAAAGAAATTACAGAAAGCTGCCTCAGAGAGTTCAAGCTGTGTTAAAGAATAAAGATGGTCACGCCAAGTACTGACTTTCAAGCCTGTAAGAATTGTTCAAACTCTGGTTTTGTCTCATATTTTCATGTCTGTTCGCAGATATTTCAATAAGCCCCTGCACACATGTTCAATTTTTCTAGCAAAGTATAAAGAAATTGACTTCTGCACAGTACTGGACATGAAATACATTTCTTTTTTTCCCTAAGAAATCTAGCTTCCCACATCTAACACAATTTAATATGATGGTATTTGCATGTTTCATATTTTAGTATGTATATCAAGGAATAAATATTTATAATTACAATTTAAATGTGACCTCAAAATTCAGAATTTACTCAGTGGCCACCTATGCTCCACGACATGAGTAAAAGCGTTTTTTAAAGCACTTTGTCAACCAGTGGCATCATGTCCATGTAGCAGGTCTTGGCAGTGCAAATGTTATGCAGTTCTCTCAGAAGCCTGACTGCAATATGCAAAAGTTTAAAAATTCGTGAAATGTAAGAATTTTGGAACGGTTCCTCAATTCTCATCTCCAGTTAGAGCTAATATTGGAAAAAATCCATATGACACCCAAACATACTGGAGACAGTGCTATTACAAGGTGATTTAATATACTTGATGTACAGTAAAAATTGTTTACACAAATGTGTGTCACTTACCTACACTTCTTTTCATCTGCACCATTTCAGACGTGGCTGGTACCAGTTTTGGGGACTTTGAACCCACGGCGGTGGCTTCCACCAGGCCAACGCTCTTTTCTCCAGTGTGGACGCTCATGTGCCTCTTCAAAATCCCAGATTGTGTAAACCTTTTACTGCAAACATTACAACCGAATGGTTTCTCTCCTGTGTGGACTCTCATGTGTGCTGTAAGATTTCTCTTACACTTAAATGTTTTATTACACTTATCACAAACAAACGGCCTCTCTCCTGTGTGGATGCTTGCATGTCTCTTTAAAATAGCTTGCTCTGAAAATCGTTTACCACAAACGTCACAGCTATATGGTTTCTCTCCTGTGTGGATTCTGATGTGCGTCCTAAGATTTCTATTACAATTAAAGCTTTTGCCGCAAACATCACAAATGAACGGTTTTTCTCCTGTGTGGACTCTCATGTGTCTCTTAAAATGGTTCCTTTGCCTAAATTTTTTACCACAGACAATACAGCTGAATGGTTTCAAACCAGTGTGGACGGCCTTGTGCCGGTTAAGATCGCCGAGCTGTGCAAAACGTTTACTACAATCACTGCAACCAAAGGGTTTCTCTCCTGTATGGATTCGCATGTGTCTATCGATGGTATACTGATGTCGAAAGCTTTTTTCGCAAACATTACAACTAAATGGTTTTTCTCCGGTGTGGATTCTCATGTGTGCCTTCAGATTTCTTTTACTGGTACATTTTTGTCCACAGAGATCACAGTTCAGTGGGTTCGCTTCTCTTTGATTTCTGGCCTGTGATGCAGCCTTTTGCTTTCCTCTAAAACACGCACTATTAACCAAACAGTTCGAAGCCTTTTTTGCTGAACGGCGTGCCACATGCCTCTGAAGAGACTGCTTGTAAACAAACTGTTTATCACACTCAGAGCAGGTAAATTTCTTTTTGGCGGTTTTACGGTCCACATTGCCTTTTACTACTGACTCAAGTGATTTCTTCTTCTTTAAACCCTTCTCATTGTTTTCAGTCCCACATCCACAATCTGACAAAGGCACCTGCCATTCGTCACCATCAATACTGACATCGGTCTCATAGGATTCTAAAACTATTCCATCAGTTTTTGGTTGTAAATTAATATTTAAATCCAGGTTCTTGGCCGCTTCTGGTAATCCACAGTTATCAGTTTCTGTTTTTATCTGTTTTGCTGAGCTACTGGTTGGAGGCTCTCCCTCTGTGTTGTTTTCAGATAATCTCTGATGAAGTTCTGAGGACTGTGACTTCTCTTCATCATCTTCAGTTTTCACAGGAACAGCTGTGATTAGGACCTTGGTGATGTCAGCCTCTTCCTGCCCATCCAGCAGTTCCTCCTGTTCCTCTTTAATACAGAGGATGTCTGGATCCTGTTGGTCATGACTAGGGCTGCAGGAAACCTCTCCTTCAACCTGCAAGACCTGGACATCTGCAAGATGTCCAGGTCTTGCCGCTGTAGCTGAAACACACACACGATTATGGAAATATATGACACAAATCCTATTAAAGTTTTTAATATTACACAAATGATTTTGGAATCTAATACAAATTTTAAAATGAAAAAAAACAAAACACAGAAAACCAAGTGTTTTCCACTGAAAACAGTGGTCATAGTTACATATTAAATATTTGTTGTATATTATAGACAGACTGATGTATGTCACTTACCTAGATCTCTTGTGTCTTGTGTCTGAACCAGCTGTGATGTGGGCCATGCAGATATGGCACCAGCCAATCGGAGATCTCTGGTTTGATCTGGCTGAAGACTCTTATTTCCTGTGTGGACGCTCATGTGTCTCTTTAAAATTCCTGGCTGTGAAAAGCTTTTTTTACAAACATCACAGCCGAACGGTCTCTCTCCTGTGTGGACTCTCATGTGTGTCTTCAGATTTCTCTTACAGTTAAATCTCTTACAACAAACATCACAACCAAATGGTTTCTCTCCTGTATGGACTCTCATATGTCTCTTGAAATGAATCCTCTGTCTAAATTTCTTATTGCAAATGCTACAGCTGAACGGTTTCTCTCCTGTGTGCACATTCTGGTGTCTCTTCAGAGACCCTGGATGGGAAAATCGTTTATTACAAACATCACAGCCAAACGGTTGCTCTCCTGTGTGGACTCTCATGTGTCGGTTTAGATTATACTGATTTCTAAAACTTCGTTCACAAATCTTACAACTAAATGGTTTCTCTCCTGTGTGAACTCTAATGTGCGTCTTAAGATTTGAGTCTCTCTTAAATTTCTGTCCACAGAAATCACAGCTGAATGGTTTCTCTTCTGTGTTTTCTGTCATCTGTGAATCTACAGTGTCACTGTCTTCAGGTCCAGAATTGGATAAAGCCTCCTGCCAACCATCATCAATGCAAACTTCAGTCTCATAAGAGTCTAAAGGCTTTCCATCAGTACTTGGATGTAGATGACTGTAAACATCTGGGTACCTGGTTGATTCTGGTCCTCCAACAGTTTCTGTTTTTATCTGTTTGGCTGAGCTGCTGTTTCGAGGCTCTGCCTCTATGCTGGCTTCAGCTGGTCCCTGATGAAGTTGTGAGAACAGAGGTTTCTCTTCATCACCCTCACTCATCACAGCAGTGATTGGGACCTTGGTAATTTCAGTGTCCCCTAACCCATTTAGCTGCTCTGCCTCCTGAGTCATCAAGAGCTCCTCCTGTTGCTTCTTTATGTGAAGGAGGTCTGAGTCCTGCTGGTCCAGATTAGGGATGCTGGGAACTTCATTTTCAATCTGCAACATCTGCTGAACATCTGCAGGAAGCATTAAAACACATCTGTACATTATGCTCAACTGTCACTTTGCGTAGTCGCAAAGAGCCATACCAAACTTGTAATTTCTTTAGTATTTTTTTTAATGTAATTTGAAATTGATTTGTGATTTTGGAGGACATTGGGGAATGACTTTGATATCCATAAAACAGACACCGACACTGTGCTGGTTAGAGCTTGGCCGATGGAGTATTTATAACACCAATACAAATATTTGGCAACTTAAAAAAAGAATCAGATGTTTTATTTTCTTCAGACACATGATATCAAAACAGCTTTTCCTAACACTTATTATGCGTAGTTATTCATCTACTCTGTTCAGATCAGCTGGTTGCTGTGTTTTTGGTGTTCCAAACATGTGCATTGCAAACAGGGAAGATGCTTTTACTTTACTTTCTTTATATAGCACATTTAATAACAATAAAATGTTGGACAAAGTGCTGTACAAAGATTAAAAAAAAATTAATTAATTAATTTTTAAAAAATGCAGACTGCCCTCTGGTGGACTGTCTATGCAACAGCAACACTTATAAAGTGTTTGAACTGTGTTCCTCCTGTCTCTTCTTTACTTGTTCAACTTTCAAGGATCATTTGATTTATCAGCCATTGTCAGTCTGATTGGCTGGCAAATAGCTAATATCAGCTGATATTATCAGGCCATTGATAAGTTTTAGTAGCAATCAGGCAGTCTCACTTTGTGATTTACATTTAAAATAAGAGTTTTAACAACTCAAAAAATTCTGATGAATAATGAAAAGCTTTTCAAAAAAAGAATAAACAAATCTACTGTGTAGATGATTAGTGACAAGTATACATTATTAATTATCACTTCACTCTTTAATAATGCTTAATTAACACTTAACTAAGTGTTAATCAATCATGTTATTATGGTGTCACTCACCCAGATCTCTCCTGACTTTTGCCGACTCAGACCTGAAGCGTGTGTGGTCATCAGGATGAAGGCTCTTTATTCGAGGCATCTCCACTGCAGAGCCCCTCACAGCTGGCTGAAATTATGATTGCACAAATGTCAATAATAAGTTGGTTACTCAATATAACCACTAAGAAACCTATGTGTACATGTAGGTAAATTGTCACTTGGACAAGAAACAGTGATCGTAAAAAAAATTACACAATCCTGTATATATGGAAATATTTTATGTGCAAAAACAAACAGCTGTTTGCTTTTAAGTGTTAAAAGTGTCAAGTAAGATTTATTAAATACATGCAATAAAACACAGACAAGCTCATTCATTTTTATTTTTCTGTGAAACCTCAAAAGAAATAGTTTCACTTTAAAGTTGCCTACAATGTGTTTACGTTCCCTTTTTTAATTTTTTGAAAAGAACCCAATGTGAAAAATGTTTTGAAATAGGATAGTTCACAAGTTTCTTAAGTTGAGTGGAAAATGGTAGAAACAGAACCATTCTCATGCTGAATGGCATGAAGTTAATGAAACTGAATAATTCGTGCAGAGATGTTTGTCACTAGTCTAATAATGGATACCTTTACAAGTCTTAAACATCATAAATCAGGTACTTTTTACACGTGAGATCAAATCTGTCTGTGTGCAGCTCATGAACTAAAATCAGTTCAGCTGAGACTGAAGAAGTCACTTGGATGAGTGACGAAACGTTTCTCCCACAAAACGCTACGTCCAGATGAACAGAATCAACTTTTGGAGATGCTCTCTGCAGAGTTTTCAAATACTAATGAGCAATAAGAATAAATAGAAAGATTTTCAGCAGGACTTTTGTGTAACTTGCTTATCATTTTCACATTTAGCACAAAACATTGATGCCAGATGACCCAGCGCGCAGCCTCAGATCCTCAGGGCCAGCCCTCCTCCAAAATCTAAAGGTGACCTCGACTTTGAAAGAACCTGCTGAGCAGATAAGGCTCACAGAATCAGTAATCTCCTTTAAATTACGCCTGTAATTCTCATTCTCACCCAAAGCACTTTGTAAAGTTAATTTCTAGTGTTTCTGCGTATGGTAAATGGCCTGCATTTGTATAGCGCTTTACTAGTCCCTAAGGAGCCCAAAGCGCTTCACACTACATTCAGTCATTCACCCATTCACACACTGGTGATGGCAGCTACATTGTAGCCACAACTGCCCTGGGGCGCACTGACAGAGGCGAGGCTGCCGGACACTGGCGCCACCGGGCCCTCTGACCACCACCAGTAGGCAAACGTGGGGTTAGCATCTTGCCCAAGGATATTTGGCAGCCAGGAGGTAGCCTGGGATCGAACCACCGACCTTCTGATTAGTGGCTGACCTGCTCTGCCACTTGAGCTACAGCCACCCCGTATATAAAGTGTGAGGTTACTGAGGTTACTTGTGATTTGCATTCATATGGTGCATATGAATGCAATGGCAGCATTTCTGTGACTAAACCTTTAATTTTCAAATATGTAAATCCATTATTACACCACTGTAGTGGATCTGTAAGAGCTCTAACACGATTATCTTGTATATTTAATGACATAATCTCACTTTTGGTATAATTTAACTTGTATCCTGAAGCTGCACTATATTCTTTAAGACAATTCATTAATGAGGGAATTGACTTGAGAGGGTCCATTATATAGGGGAGACCGGGGATAGTTGTAACATTTTTGACATTTCTGTCTGTAAATTGGAGCTCTTTTAAGGTAGTGGATTCAAAATGTAATGCAAAGTATTTACATGTCTCTGCTATTAAATAGTGCAGCTATTTTCTCTGCAGCACAATTACCCATTGCATGGTATGGTCTCAAACACGAAGAGTGAAATGTTACAATTAACCCCATAGTCTGGGTTAGTTGTAACATATCCTGGGGTAAAATGTAACACAATGAAATAAGGGTACCAACAAAATATTAACATGTAATCTTTGTTTATTCAACACATGAATGCACTTACATCCATTTATGTAGCTGTGTGTGTGTGTGTGTGTGTGTGTGTGTGTGTGTGTGTGTGTGTGTGTGTGTGTGTGTGTGTGTGTGTGTGTGTGTGTGTGTGTGTGACAGAATGCAGAAATCTAGCTTTTGAACATATTCCAACCCCCCAAAAAAGACAAATTATGGAATTTTCTGCAACTGAATATTTCATTAATTTTGGTTGGTCTTCCTTGAGTTTGGCCTCATTGGCTCAGTGGGCATTATAACCTACAACTCTTGCACCAATTTTGAACATAACAATGAAGCTGAAAAAATGTAGTTGTTCACCAGCATCGCAATTCCATTACTTTTTATCATGGCTTACCTTGGTGTGGTTTGCAAAATGCTTCAGAAAGATGAGGAAATCTGTTTCTTGCATCCATCCTGATTTATTTCCACTACCAGTACTTCCTACTGGTCCATCTCTGACACAGTGGTCTGCATAATGTATGTGTGGGAACACAAACAGTGGAGGAATTGTGTTGCCAATGGCATTAACCACATATACAAATGCGACCAGTGAACCTCTCTCTGCTGATGTCGTTCACAAACTTGTTTAATATAAGTTAAAGTAATAGTGTGGTAAGTTGTAACATCTGCATTATTGTTACAACTGACCCAGACTCTTATAGCCATGAACTAGCTAACATTACAGCCAACGGCTAAAACATTAGCACTAAAGACTTATACAGAATATATCCCCATAGACATACAAATAACATAATTTAAGTTTGATGAGTTTAACTGCAAAGCAGATAATGCTATTACAAATTGAAATAAAGTAGAAAAACTTACTTTTTGGCATACAAATTACTTTTTTTCATGTTAAATTGTCTGTGTTTGACAAAATGTGCTGATTTTTCACACGTGATAGCAGAACTGAATTGGGCATGCACAGGATGAGTCACATCATTTGAAACTTAGCCCTGATTGGAGAAATTGGAAGTGTTACAACTGACCCACGTTACAACTATCCCCGGTCTCCCCTACTTAAAATATGTTTACAGAACTATTGTTATATTTGTTGTCATTTCTGCTGTCCTCTTGGTCAGATTACGTTTTTTGACATTTTAATGTCAATGAGACTTTTTTTTAACTGGATAAATAAAGGATATACCAGAAATCATCTTTTTGCAGACGATCGTTTTTAGGCACAACACCGGTCCATACAGGTAAAATCGGGACGCCTGTTTGCTGTCAGATATTCGCAGGAAGGGTCATTTACCTGTACAGGAGGAGGAAACGAAACAGGCAGCATCAGCCCGCCCGTCTTCCGCGGGGTCCTCCCGGGCGAGTTTCATTTCTGATCTCCGTGTTTTCGCTCCTTTACTTTACGATCCTCCTTTCCTCTGATTGTAACTTCTCAAACCTCTAAAACACACGATGCGTGACACGGAAATGAGGAGAAATCCCTCTACAAGCGAAACACAACACACGGCTAGTCTGTCCGACCTTTGTTTTGTTCCCCTCCGAAACACAGTGCACCCAGTAGACGGTTCCTACCCCCGTCATCACCCGCAGTAATTTACTGAACAGTAATGCATTCAGCTGACAAAAATATTCCTGTTGTTATTAGTCAATCAGATATTTTCCCCAGAAATCCTAAAATGTATTTTAATATAGTAAATAGAAAATAAAAAAAATCAATGCCTGCTCTTTTTTTCTTCCAATTTCTTTGATAATTTTCTTATAATTTTGAACAGTTTTTCTGCATTATGCTTCAATGTGGTCAAATACTGAAAATAATATTCATATTTCTTTAAGAAAGAAAAGAAAAGAAAAGAAAAGAAAAGAAAAGAAAAGAAAAGAAAAGAAAAGAAAAGAACAAAACGTATGTCTCCCTATATAGGCCACTTCATTAGGTACACCTTGTTAGTACTGGGTTGGACAAACTTGATGGAAACATTTTTATAATTTTGAGTGCAGTGCTCAATATCATGTTCACCAGTCAGAGTTTTTCAAACCTTGTGACATGGTGTATGTCATGTCGGGAGCAGCCATCAGAAGATAGGAACCCTGTGGTCATGAGGTGATGGACATGCTCAGTAACAACACTCAGGTAGGTGACATTTGACTCCCAGCTGTTACTAAGAAGCCAAACAATCACCTTCAAGATCCCTTAAACTGCTTTTCTTTATTCTGTTGCTCAGGTTCATCTGCAGCGGGTCATTTTGACCATGTCTACATGCCTAAATGCAGTGAGTTGCTGCTTTATGACTGGTTAATTAAATATTTGCTTTAATGAGCAGCAGAACAGGTGAACCTAACAAAGTGGCCGGTCAGTTTGCTAGTGAACGAAACACTTAGAGATCAGTGGTTCCCAAGCTTTTTTGCTAGCCCCCCATTTATTTTTACAATAAAATCTGCTTTCTTCCATTTGCGCAATGTCTCTAAAATTAGAAATATCCTGTATTAGAGTGAATAACTAGCTCATGCATTTATAATTTCTAGGCTGGACTGCTGTAAATCATTATTATCAGGAAGTCCTAAAAACTCCCTTAAAAGCCTTTAGTAAATCCAAAATGCTGCAGCCAGAGTCCTGACAGGGACGAGAAAGAGAGAGCATATTTCTCCTATATTGCCTCCCCATTATTGGCTTCCTGTTAAATCCAGAATTGAATTCAAAATCCTGCTCCTCACATACAAGGTCTTAAATAATCAGGCCCCATCTTATTTTAATGACCTTGTAGTACCATATCACCCTATTAGAGCGCTTCGCTCTCGCTCTGCAGGCCTACTTGTTGTTCCTAGAGTATTTAAAAGTAGAATGGGAGGCAGAGCCTTCAGTTTTCAGGCCCCTCTTCTGTGGAACCAGCTTCCAGTTTGGATTCAGGAGACAGACACTATCTCTACTTTTAAGATTAGGCTTCAAACTTTCCTTTTTGCCTTGCTTGACCCTGAATCCTACCTTAGTTATGCTGCAATATTTCTTCTACAGTCATCTTTCTCACTCACTATGTGTTAATAGACCTCTCTGCATTAAATCACACTTGTTATTAATCTCTGTCTCTCTTCCACAGCATGTCTTTATCCTGTTTTCCTTCTCTCATCCCAACTTGTAGCATCAGATGCCCCCTCCCTGAGCCTGGTTCTGCCGGAGGTTTCTTCCTGTTAAAAGGGAGTTTTTCCTTCCCACTGTCGACAAACTGCTTTCTCATAGGGGGTCGTATGAATGTTGGCTTTTCTCTGTATGTCTTATTGTAGGGTCTACGTTTCAATATAAAGCGCCTTGAGGTGACTGTTCTTGTGATTTGGTGCTGTGTAAAACAAACAGAATTGAAGTCCCCAGACCTGAGTGCATCTTTGATGAAAATGGTATTGACACTGAAGTGGCTTTCAAAAGTCCAAATAATAAAAAAAAAAGCAGCACCATGAACGAGTACTATACACAGGTAATATAATATAATATTTTATTTATTTATTTATGTAGGTGGTTTCATCCAAGGAAAGGAAACGGACAAAGAACAGTGTCATAGATTCTGCTGCCTCTCTTTTACTGTAAAAATCCAACAGCACTGCCATCCTACATTTGTCTATCTACCTCTATGACCTGAAGTTCTCATACTGTCATCAGATTTCAGCAAGAAACAAACAAGTCAAACTTAAGCAAAAAAAGCAAAAGAAAAATTAGATTTAAAAAAAAAATGAAATAGATATGTAACAAAGTAAAACCTATTCTAATCATGCAGATTTTATGAACAGCAGAGTGGTAAATGTTTTTCTCTAAAAGGCATGAGGTGTTCCTTTTAGACACTCCACAAATTTTAAATTAAAATCCAGACTGCTTTTGAAATTGCTGGTTTGCAGCTTTTTCAAATGATCTTCTATGTTTCTCTGAAAATCTGGAATGTCTGTCTACAAGAGGCTTTTCTAGAAGTCACTGCTGCAGTGGTTCACTTACATTTTCTAACCTGGTCTCTGATTGACTTCTCTGTGTTTTCAGTGTGGAGAAATAATAAATGTTGAGGTGGAAAGCTGAAACCAAATAAAAGACTTTGAGTCTCCAAAGTATTTTTTATATTATTTAATGAAGCTTTGAAACGGGATCAGATAGAAACCGAACAAGGTCTGTGAAGGCCTGATAACAAAGGCCAAAGTAAGAGAAACCCTCAGCGTTTAAAGCACAATGTCTGCAATTCATCATCAAACAAAACTTTAGCGATTTACTCAAGCAAACCACAGAAGAATCTCCTCCTTCTCCCTAGAAGCGCACACAGGGAGAGCATGTTTCACAGCTCCTGTGTGCATACACAAGTCAGATGACTGCTACACATAGAACAAAGAAGACTATCACATATCAGCACTTTATATGTGTAAACATTATACATCAGTGATCATCTTGTGTTCTTCTGCTACAGGAGTGTTTGTGTCTTATATTAGTTAGATGTGTTTATATAGCTGTGACTTGATTAATATCAGAGTACATTTTATGAATGCAAATGTTTGCCTTCAACTGCATGCAATTAACTTTCTGTATTGCATATTTTATATCACTTTTCTACATGTCTTAGACAGCAGTCGCTTTTGTTACGATTCGGTGTTGTCAGTGTTTTGTTTTAGGCATGACTGTTATGTGTTTCCTGTTTTACTTTGAAGGTCTGTCTTATCTCAGTGTGTTCAGTTTACGCTTCCTTGTCTCGTCAGTTCTGATTTGCCCCAGCTGTGTTTCCCTCCTGTTGTCCATTCCCTGATTGCTCCCTCTATGTATTTAAGCCCTGTGTTTCAGTTTGTCAGGTTCGCGATCTTCCCCCCCGGTTGTAAATAGTTTGGTGTTTTGATGTAAATAAATGTCTTATTTTGCTTTGATGTAAATAGTTGTCGATACTTTCGTTTTGGGATTTTTTTGTGGAGACCCGTAGTAGTTTTTTTTTGTTTTGTTTTTTTTCCCTTATTTTTATTTTTTCTGTGTCGCATGCCGGTTGCCTAGGCCGGGGTGTAACATAATGGGGGCTCGTCCGGGATCCGGGATCCGCTGGAGGGTCCGAGGGACCGCTTCAGCTTTCGTCTGTCTTCGCTGGAGGGTCCGAGGGACCGCTTCAGCCGTCCGTCTGTCTTCGCTGGAGGGTCCGAGGGACCGCTTCAGCCGTCCGTCTGTCTTCGCTGGAGGGTCCGAGGACCGCTTCAGTTTTCGTCCGTCTTCGCTGGAGGGTCCGAGGACCGCTTCAGCCTCCGTCTGTCTTCGCTGGAGGGTCCGAGGGACCGCTTCAGCATTCCGTCGTCGCTGGAGGGTCCGGGGGACCGCTTCAGCCGTCCGTCTGTCTTCGCTGGAGGGTCCGAGGGACCGCTTCAGCCGTCCGTCTGTCTTCGCTGGAGGGTCCGAGGACCGCTTCAGTTTTCGTCCGTCTTCGCTGGAGGGTCCGAGGACCGCTTCAGCCTCCGTCTGTCTTCGCTGGAGGGTCCGAGGGACCGCTCCAGCCTTCCGTTTCCACTGGAGGATCCAAGGGGCCCGTTCAGCCATCAGCGTCACCTGCAGAACAGCAGCCGGAGCCGTATGCGCTGGGCATGAATCAAACATTTTCTTTGGGGTTACATGTTTTAAATGTTTGATTTTTGGGTGGGGGGAACTGTTACGATTCGGTGTTGTCAGTGTTTTGTTTTAGGCATGACTGTTATGTGTTTCCTGTTTTACTTTTGAAGGTCTGTCTTATCTCAGTGTGTTCAGTTTACGCTTCCTTGTCTCGTCAGTTCTGATTTGCCCCAGCTGTGTTTCCCTCCTGTTGTCCATTCCCTGATTGCTCCCTCTATGTATTTAAGCCCTGTGTTTCAGTTTGTCAGATTCGCGATCTTCCCCCCCGGTTGTAAATAGTTTGGTGTTTTGATGTAAATAAATGTCTTATTTTGCTTTGATGTAAATAGTTGTCGATACTTTCGTTTTGGGATTTTTTTGTGGAGACCCGTAGTAGTTTTTTTTGTTTTGTTTTTTTCCCCTTATTTTTATTTTTTCTGTGTCGCACGCCGGTTGCCTAGGCCGGGGTGTAACACTTTGCATCACATTTTATTTAAAGTCGTATGCTTAATATCACAACTGGAAAAAAAAAAGCTCTTCATTGTGCTCTGCTCTGCTCCTCAACCCCCATACAGAGCTTTTATTTTCATGAACGGTGTTTCCAAACATGTCCTGTTGCTTTTAAAGTGACAGCTGCATAAATCAAAGTCATATTTGCTGTTTTTTCTAAGCAAACCAGGCAGAAAGTTTCCAACAAAGCGAACATTTATCTGGACATCTGGACATGGTGAAATCAGGCGAGGCCAATTTGACATTGTTATGTTAGTCACTGATTCGACATTAAATTTAATGTTAATAGAGCTTCTTTGCCATTATTAATGCTGAGAACTAACAGCCTTACGGTGAGCTCACACTGTGCTTTGCTACAGGTCCAAGCACATTTCAGTTGTTCTGAACATCTCAGCTCGAGCACATTGAAGTTAGCTGATCACCCAGTGTGAGTACACTCTTAGTGTATTCATGTTAACCTATAGCTAGAGGTTTCTAGTATGATTTAATAAAGGCTCTGGTCATTCGTCCCTAAAGTTAACACTGAAAATAAATACTATATGTATTTCCAGATCAGTTCCCACTATAGCTTTGCTTTGAACAATGTTGCATATTTAACATATGTAACTGTCATACAGTAAACACAGATTTGGTCATGGTAAAAATTTCCAATTAAAAAACCCCCCAACAAATTTTCATTAATCTTTCATCACAACCAGAGGGTGGTATTTAACATGATCACAACAAAACGATTTCCCTCAGGTATGTCTTGAAATGTTTTTTACATTTTAATCTTTCACCATATTAAGAACAACTGAATGTTCTTATGTGTGGATACTCTGGTGTCTTGTTAGATCCTCTACTCGTAAATATCTTTTCTTACAAACGTCACAACCAAATGGTTTCTTTCCTGCGTGAATTAGCATGTGTCTCTTCAGTATTCCTAGCTGTGCAAACTGATTGCCACAAACTTCACAAACAAATGGTTTGTCTCCTGTGTGGACTTTCATGTGTGTCTCATAATTCCTCTTATTGTTAAATCTTCTATTGCAAATGTCACAACCAAATGGTCTCTCTGCCATGTGAACTTTCATGTGCCTCCTTAAAATTCCCATCTGTGAAAATCTTTTACTACAAACATCGCAACCAAACGGTTTCTCTCCTGTATGGACTCTGGTGTGCATCTCAAGATTTCGCCTAGTGTTAAATCTTTTACCACAAACATCACAACCAAAAGGTCTCTCCCCTGAATGGACATTCATGTGTCTCTCGAAATACTTTTTCTGGGTAAAATTTATATCACAAATACTACAGTTAAATGGTTTGTCCACTGAATGCACAGTCTCGTGTCTTTTGAGATCACCTAGTTGTGAAAATCTTTTATGACACACCCCACAACCAAACGGTTTCTCCCCCGTGTGGAGTGCTTTGTGCATCTTCAGATTTCCCTCTTGGTGAAATCTTTTGCCACAAAAATCACAACCAAATGGTTTCTCTCCTGTGTGGAGTCTTTTGTGCATCTTCAGATTTCCCTCTTGGTTAAACCGTTTCCCACAAAACTCACAACTAAATGGTTTCTCTCCCGTGTGAATTCTCATATGCGTCTTGAAATTTAAACTCTGTGTGAATCTTTTGTCACAAACACTGCACGTGAAAAGCTTCTCTCCAGTGTGGATTCTCATGTGTGTCTTAAGATAATACTGATCTCTAAATTTTTTTTCACAAACATCACAGCTAAACGGTTTCTCTCCTGTGTGGCCTCTCATGTGTCTATTAAAGTTGTAGAGATCTCTAAATTTTTTTTTACAAACATTGCAGCCAAACGGTTTCTCTCCTGTGAGGACTGTCATGTGTGACTCTGCATTTTGCTTCACCCTAAAACATTTCTTACTAACCAAACAGCTGGTAGACCCTTCTGCTGACTCCCTTCTCATATCACTTTTTACTCCTGACTCATCAGTACCGCTCTCCTTCCAGCCACTGTCACTGTCTTCTGTTTCAAGTTCAGAATCCGACCAATGTTCCTGCCAGTCATCATCGTCGTCTTCATCATCGTCATCATCAATACTGACTTCAGTTTCATAAGAGTCTGAAGCCTTTCCATCAGCCCTCGATTGTATATGACTGTTCAGATCTGCGTTCCAGGCTGTTTCTGCTGCTTCACAGTCTTCTGCATCAGTTTCTGTTTTTATCTGCTTAGCTGAGCTGCTGGTTGGAGGCTCTGCCTGGAAGAACTTGGGTTTTTCTTCATCATCTTCACTCTTTATGGAAACAGCAGTTAATGGGAACCTGGTGATGTTATCCTCTTCTGGCCTATTAAGCTGTTCTCCCTCACAACCAGGTAGGATTTCCTCCTGTTCCTCCTTAATGTGGAGGAGGTCATCATGGCATGAGCTCCAAGGAACCTCTTCTTTAATCACCAAGATCTGCTGGACATCTGCAGGGAGCAATAAAGACACAAGCACAGCTGTGACTGTGTACTGACACATTTTCTTGGACCGCTTATTAATATTTAGAGCAATATAAATATTTTTTGCAACTTTTCTTGGAAACTGAGTAAAATTAATAATTGTGTAATTATGTTCATCTCACCTTTATTGCTTCATCAAAACACTGACAAGGGCTTTAAAAAAAATGAAAGACTATGTAGATCAAGTTATACATTTCCATAAAATGTGTAAGATATTTAGATTATAACATTTGATCTGAAGATATCCGCAGACTTCAAATATTAGCCTTTCAATTGAGTAACAAAAAATAAATACAATTGAAAAAAAGGACTATTAAGCTCAGAACAGATATCTTTTCATATTCATGTATGGGTGGGATTTGACCAGGAGATCAATTCAAAATTGAAACTAATGATTGAAAACTATATAAAGAGTTAATCATGAAGATATTTACATCAGTACGAGAAAGCTTTTGGTTGTGGGGTGTGTCATAAAAGATTTTCACAACTAGGTGATCTCAAAAGACATGAGACTGTGCATGCATGGAGGGTTTCACCCCAAGTACAGTACCTAGAGACAGTACGCTAAGCGGAAGAAAGGAGGCCGGGGACTGGTCAGTGTCAGTACCACAGTCCAGGATGAGACAAGTACATAAGGTGGCGAGAATATGGCCACAACACCTCAAACAGCAAAAACCCAAGAAAGAGGAGGAAGAGGAGGCACCATCACGGAAGGACAGGTCCCTACACGGTATGTACCACCAGCAGATAGAGGAAGTGGCTAACATCCAGAAATTCTACCAGTGGCTGGACAAAGTTGGACTGAAAGACAGCACAGAGACACTAATGATGGCAGCACAGGAACAGCGTTTAGCGGTTGTTTTTAAGAAGCAGTATAAATGTAAACCACTGTCCTTTTCAACATCACCTAGTAGCTTTGAACTGAGTGTGTTTGAGCTAGGGCGCTCTCACACAGTGCTCTGTGCTGTGGTTTACAGACCCCTCAAATACAATAAGGACTTCTTAAATGACTTTTCTGATCTGTTGGCTGAAATTATGCCAAAATATGATCATGTCCTTATTGTTGGGGACTTCAATATTCGCGTGTGCTGCCCTGACAAGCAAATGGCAAAGGAATTTTTAAATCTTACTGACTCTTTTTTAAATCCCAGGAACAACATCCGAGATCTCCAGCAGCAAAGATTATGCGCAGGACCCTCAAGCTCCCAGGCCTCTGGTAGAGAACCCGAGCTTGAAGGATAAAGACCTCCAACAGACGCGGGAGCGGAATTTTATTTTTTTTTTTTTTACTGCAAAAATAATGTTTGCAAGATCAAATGAGCCAAATTCCTGATACCTGCGAGCTGTGAAGCAGCAGCAGCAGCAGAAGAAGACAAGCCTGGAGGCTCTCCCTCGTTTTTCTCTTCAGCTGGGCTCTGATTACTCTGTGAGAACTGGGGTCCGTCTTCATCATCTTCACTCTTCACAGCAACATCAGTGACTGAGAACCTGATGTAGTCAGCTTCATCCGAGTCATTGAGCAGATCCTCCTGTTCCTCCTTAATATTGCTAAGGTCCAGACTCATGCTCCAGGGAACTTCTTCCTCAGTCTGCAACATCTGCAGGAAACACTGAAACACACATGCACACTGTGTATTCAAACAGGTCCTCAGTGCATAAATTGCAGCTATAACGATTTGAAACTATAATTACACAATTAATTACACAAATATCTGTATCTCAAAATTATTTAAAAAAAAGGTTGGGTTTTTTTGCCACTGCACACATTTTTGCCATCTGAGAATGACTGTAAGTATTTACCGTCACCTGCTGGAAGCCAAACCTGTCCAGCTCTGATTCTTGCTGACTGCGATGACTCTCACAAAGATTGTTGAAAGGTTTCAATTAACTGTCATGAAATTCATGAAAGCAGGCAGATTGCCAGCATGTTGGAATCAGTCAGAGTCAACTCACCCACTCTATCAATAAGGAAACACTCAAACCTGAGTTTGTAAGGTCTGTGTCAGGTATGTCGACTTTCAGAGGTCAGCGATTTCTCAGTAGTGAGCACACAGAGCAGCATTCATGTTTCGTTCTTTCTTTAGTTTCTCCATAACAGAAAAATGACTTACTTTATACATTAATAAGCACTGTTACATAACATATATCTGTGAATGCAGCTATTCACCAGTCTGTCTTAGTACGTGAAAGTTACAGTATGTTAGAGTTGGTTAAACTAATATGCAGAGTACTCAGTACAATCAAACACAACAATACGATTGGTTTAACATGCCAGAATTAAACCCGTCATCCACTCAGCACTGTTTGATTAGCTGTGACACTTAACCTCAGTATTAAATATAAGATGACGCCAAAATGCAACAGCACAGAACGGACTCACAGAATATCTCAGTGAAGGCGGAAAACTGGATCATCTCTTCAGCAGGACATTACAGGGTAATAAATTTCACTTTATGTATGTTTCTATTTATTATTTATAAAACTGGTAACGAGGTGATAATGCATGCATTAAACAACATATTGCAGACATGTTGGGCTGCTTCTTTCTGCAGCTTCACCTCAGCAGAGCCACTTCCGCCCTCACACTAATATCTGACTTCTCTTTCACACCCGGACTGCATAACGTTTTTCACTGAGGTCGAAGGGAATGATTAATAAAATTGGTAGGACATTATTATTACTATTATTATTTGGCTTAATCGACCACGCCCACAGACTTCTCCTCAGGATTTCCCGAGTGCCACGTCTCCTCCTTACGTTATGTCTCTGAGCACATGTGCTGCCTGCTGCAGGTTTTCGCTCGTGCACATGAGCAGCTACCAAAGAACAAACTGCATCCACACACAGACAGAATAAATTACCTGTGCAGCAGACCCGGACAGCTTCAGCGTCACTCTGACCTCGGTCCGTCTTCACTGACGCCCACCCGGGTGAGCCGCTTCCGGCGGATGCCTCTCCAGGCTTGTGTTTGTGACGCTCCGAAACTTTGCTCCGTGTTAATCAATCACGAGGATTTTCCTGCATCTATCTGCAGCATCGATCCCGCAGCAAGAAGGCCAACTACATGACAGCAAGTCCCGCTTTTATTTTCTTCCCTCCTGCAACACAGTCCAGACAACAGACTGTTCCTACGCCCGTGCTATGTCATCATAGAAGATGACCAGCATTATGACGGTGGAAGTATAAAAATAGTTAGTATTAGAATCATATTAAACTGCCAAGTCACGATGACTCATTAAAGCCCACACTCCTACTGTATTTGGTGATGCATTGGATTATTTTAGATACTGCTGGATAGTTTCACATATAAAAAAAAATATGGTACTATTTAAATTTGTTCATTCATATCTTTTAAATCTAAACTAGCAACTAAACGTTTGTACTAAATGTTAGGTGCAGTATTTTAACATGGAAATACATAACATCAAGCACATAAAAACCCGACTGAGACAAAAATAGAGAGGTGAGTCTGAGATGGTTTGAGCATGCACAGAGGAGGGATAGTAAAGAAAGGATGTTAAAGATGGAGCTGCCAGGCAGGAGGAAAAGAGGAAGACCTCAAATAAGATTCATGGATGTGGTGAAGGAGGACATGCAGAGAGTTGGTGCGACAGGTAGATGGTCGACCATGGAAACCCTAAAGATCCTAAAGGAAACAGCCAAAAAAGAAAACATAAAAAGTGAACTTAAATATAATACTTAATTAAATTTACTTGGTTACTTTCCACTACTGTATTCCTTTTTCTTTTGTATTTTATTTTGTTGATAACCAACAATGTTACTCAAAGGGACAAGCAAAGCATCATTGCGCACATAGTAAAAAAGAAACAGAAAAAATGCTGAATAAAGCTTTGGACAATACGATATAACAGACTATGTTTGTGTCACCTCCTGAAAAGAAACCCACAAAAGAAAGAAAAAACATACACAAACACGTTTATCTCACTCCAGTCTCAACTTTAGTCAAACCAACTGCAAAAAATAAGTAACCACGCATTCACCGTATCATCATCATAGACAATTTCAGGAGTCTCTGGTTATTGCATAGTAACAATTACTAAGCAGTATGTTTTTCTTTGCAACCAGGACATGGGATGCATGAATTCAAATTTTATTAATCAAATGAATTCTTTTGATTTCAGTGTACTGGTTTGAACCACAGGGTTGAGTAGGTGACCTGTGCACTTTATCATCTTGATAGCAAGTAACAGTTGTTAATGGGATGGCTCAGAGGTGGACTGGCAGTGTTGCCTCACAGCAACAAGATTCCTGGTTGAGATCCTAGCAGAAGTTTACACGTTCTTCCTGTCCCTGGAGTCTCCTTCAGCTACTCCAGCTTTCTCCCAAACACATGCACATCAGGAACATCTGTGATTGTAAATTAGCCAAAAAAATATTTAAATAAAGCCTCAAAAGTGTACAGTAAATCATGATATATACTACGTTCAACTGATGCAGGCTACAAAACTGTACTGTGTAGACAATCCTAACCAAAGCAGTGATTTGCTTTTGCAAATGTGTTACCCATTTATACTGTTAAATATTGGTTTCAAAATTTCTTTCACTATGGTACCTGTTATTGACAAGAGGACAACTTAAGTGTGCAGGTTTCACTATACAGTGCTGTGTCAAAGTATTTGCCATCTTCCTGATTGTTTAAAGAATAAAATAAAATAGATTATAATAGAATAGAATAGTTTTTTTTCACTGCTGATCCCCAGACCCCAACTACTACTCATTACTGCCCTCAGTTAATGATTCAAGAAAAAGAAAGAGACTGGGCAAAATGGCATTCATGGGGCAGCTCCAAGGAGAAAACCACTGCTGACCAAAAAGAACCCGAAATTCTAGATAAAGTCTGGACTTAAATCACATACGCTCTGGTGTGATCTTTTTTTTTTTTTTTTTGTGTCCCGTTTGGATCTTTAGCCATCAGAATTGTTGTCTTAAGGCCAAGAAAGATGCCAAGCGGATTTATTTTACCAAGTGGATCATCATGGCCTTGCCATATTGGTCCATTTGATTGACCTTTATTATAATTATGAATTTATTTTATTTTCAGTTGCTCAGACATGACTGGGGGATAGGATAGGGAGAAAGAATGAAAGAAAGAGAGGGAGAGAAAGAAAACCAAAGGGGAGAAGAGACGGTGAGAAGGGGGGAAGAAAGAAAAAAAACAAACAAAAAAAAAAAAAAACACCTGGGTCACCTGTATGGAGAAAAAAAACAGAAGAGAAAGCAAACAACAAAGAGCAACATAATAAAAAAAACGGCACCATCACAATAAACTAGCTAGCAGTAGATATCAGTAGATACTAAATAATAAACGATATTGTGCAGCACGCAAGATAGACAGCGCACAATGTGCTTTGAGGCAGCAGCCAAGAAAGCTGTAGTCCGCGTCTGTGAATACCCGTGTGTACACCTGTGAGCATACCTGTGTGGATCAGCATGCTTGCATTCCAAAGGTTTCTCCATGTAACGATCTGCTAGGGAGTGTGGGGGGGCCACAGCCCCGTCCTCCAGGGCGTGAAGCAGGTATGGAGGAGATCAAAACTCCAGACATCCAGAGGCCCCCAGAACACAAGAGACCAAGGAAGACCAACAGAGGGGCAGCCGCGCCACTGTCCCAGTAAGAGCTGAGGAGAGTCCCAGATGAGGGCTCACTCAGCAGTCGCGGAGCAGAAGCCAGGGGGAGTTGCAGTGACGCGCCCGTGAGCTCCGCCGGCAGCCAGCTGTGCCTGAGTGACCGAGCCCCAGGCCGAGAGGCCGGGGGCACCCCACCTCCGAAGTGGCCCGAGCGAGCCCCAGGCTCCAGGCCCCGATAAGCGGCTGCCAAGGAGTGAGCCGGTGTGTACCCGGACGCCCACCCCCAGACACAAAGAACCACCAACGCACCGACACCTGAGGGAGTCCGCCACTGGCAGGGGAAGTGGTGGTGGGTGGAGATAGGCCTCCAAACCTTGGAGGGCCTGAGATGTCCCCAGAGAGGTGGCGTCTGATACCCAACCTGACATATAGACACAGACATACAGGCACACACAGATACAAACATCCATTCCCCACCCTCATGAGAGCATGAGGGTGGGATGCTCTGGTGTGATCTTAAACAGGTCGTTCATGATGGAAAACCCTGCACCGTTGCTGCCAGTGGTGGCACAACCAGTTATCAGGTTAAGGAGCCAATTACCTTTTCACATAGGGTCAGGTTTGGATAGCTTTTTTCCTTAATAAATAAAATCATAATTTAAGAAAAAAATGCATTTTGTATTTACAATTGTTATCTAGGTCTAGTATTAAAAGTTGCTTAATAATCTGAAACATCTAAGTGTAACAAATATGCAAAAAAGTAAGAAATCAGGAAGGCGGCAGCACTGCACATTATGCAATTTCACGAATCTGGTTGCTAGGGCAACTTGGCTAATAGACAACTTCAATTTGTTACATTATGAAAACAATTGTGAACTCGTGTATAAATGGTTTCTAATATTAATTTGAAGATAAACATGTTTTAATAAAGGAGATGGTGATATAAATGAATTCATTGTTTTTTCTTTAGCAGGAAAGCAAACATCTGTTTGTATTTTTGACGAGTTTTCCTTTTTGCCGTGCGGACGCACCCGCACGGCACCCGCAATCACACCCACCGTGTTAAAACACGGGGACTCAGGGCTTGGTGGTTGTTGTGGTGGTGTGACAAATGTTAAATAAAGATGGCTCAAAACACAGATCTGTGGTGCCTTAATTCCACCACAATCACCTTGGGTCAACACACCTGAATCAAATGATTAGTTCATTACCAGGCCTCAGCAGAACTTCAAGACATGTTGAAGAGGTCATTTAGCCATTTAAATCAGCTGTGTTGGATAAAGGACACATCTAAAACCTGCAGGACATTGGTCCCTGAGGCCTGGAGTTCCCCACCCCTGCTGTAGGACCATGGTGGGGAGCATTCGGACAGAGGTCCTGCAGGCCCAGGTAGAACAAAAAGTTTCCATCTTTTTCCTAGATTTGAACGCAGAAACTTTTTCCTGTGAGGCAACAGGTCTATCCACTGTTCCACTTTAATATTATTTTAAAATTCACAAAGATGATGTTGCCATTAGCAGGAAATGCCACTGTTGTGTAAAATGGTGCATGGGTGAATGTTTCTAGTAACAAAACAGAGTTTATAGACCAAGATATTTTCTTTATTCCATCAGAGGCTGTTAAACTTATTAAAACTGTGCTGGTCAGACAGTCTTGGTTGTTAGATTATGTTCCAGAACAGTTTACTGCGTGACCATGCAGCATCACCAAGAAGCAAACCTTTGGATGACATAACAAATTAAGCATCTGTAGACTAATTTGTTCCAATCCATACAATCACTGGAGCCATGCGGTCAGAATGCATATGAGTGACAGCTTCCTACAGTTTTCTACCAGAGAATTATGTGAATGGGTCGATTTTAACCCTGACCTGGCCTGGTTTTGTTGCCTAAAACTAACCAAATGATTTTGTTATCAAAACACATCCAAACCTAGATTTGAAATAGACTTTTAAAAGAAAGTGATACATTAATTAAGTTAAAAAATGCTGTTTTTTTGGTTTCACAAAGAGCCCAGTCTCCTGGAACAAAATGCTGTGAGTGATCCACAATGAATTCCTCCCTGCTTTGACTCTGTTACTTTTCATGCCACTCCACCTGATGCGTAGACTTTCTAGCAGATTAACACCATGAAAGCAACATCTCCATACTCTTACTGCAGACTTTATTTAACTGACGAGTTCCTAGTTTAACTAAAGCCAAAATTGCACAGCTTAGATCATCTACATATTTTCTTTTGAAACCGGAACTATGAAATTTCATAAATCTTTCCCCACAATTACATGACAGCATCTCATGTGTCTCTTCAGACTTCCCTCTTCATTAAATCTGATGACACAAATGTCACAACCAAATGGTCTCTTTCCTGTGTGAATTCTTAAGTGGTTCTTAAGATTGCTGTTAGACTTTAATCTTTTGCCAAAAACATCACAAATGGCCTTTCTTATGAATGAACACGCTTGTGCAACTTAAGAATCCCCTTACAGTTAAATCTTTTACCACAGATGTCACAACTGAACGGTGTCACTGCTGTGTGGATTCTGATGTGCCTCTTCAAAATACCTGACTGAGAAAAACTTTTACTACAAAGAGCACAACCAAATGGTTTCTCTCCTGTGTGAACGCTCATGTGTATCTTAAGGCTTCTGTCACACTTAAGTCTTTTACCACAAATTTCACAAACAAATGGTTTTTCTCCCGTGTGGAAGGTCTTGTGTAGTTTAAGATTTCTGTTACAATTAAACCTTTTACCACAAGTATCACAACAAAATGGTCTCTCTCCTGTGTGGACGCTCATGTGCATCTTGAAATGTATCCTCTGTGTGAATTGTTTGTCACAATCAGCAGATTTTAATTGTTTCTCCACAGTGTGAACAATCATGTGTCTCCTTAGATCCCCTGTTTTTGAAAATCTTTTAGGACAAACTTCACAGTAAAATGGCTTTTCTCCTGTGTGGATGCTCATATGTGACTTCAGAATCCTGAGCTGTGAAAATCCTTTGCTACAAACATCACAAACAAACGGTCTTGTGCCAGTGTGGACACTCATGTGCGTCTTTAAATGTATCCTCTGTGAGAATTTTTTATCACACAAACTACAACCAAATGGTTTTTCTCCTGTGTGGACTCTCATGTGTGTCTTAAGACTACAATGATACCCAAATGTTTTTTCACAGATGTTACAACTAAATGGTTTCTCTCCTGTGTGGACGCTAATGTGGACCTTAAGATTTGCATTTTTGTTGAATGTTTGTCCACAAATATCACAACAAAACAGTTTCTCTTCTGCATTTTGCTTCACTTTAAGGCATTTCTTATCGACCAAACAGCTGGAATTCCCTTTTCCCGATTGACATTGTCTGTGCTGCTGAAGAGACTGATTGCAGAAAAACTGCTCACCACACTCAGAGCAGCTAAAGGATTTTTCAGCGGCCTTACATCCCACATCACTATTTACCTCTGATTGACATGGCCCATTCTCCTTCCAACCCTTTTCACCATCTTCAGTTTCAGATTCAAAATTTAAAAGAGGCACATGACATTTAACATCAACTTCTGTCTGGTGAAAGTCTAAAGCCTTTCCAGTAGCATTTGCTTGTAAATTAACATTTGGTTCTAAGTAGGAGGCTGGTTCTGGTCCTCCCCCATCCTCTTCATCACTTTCTGCTTTAATCTCCTTAGCTGAGAAGCTGGTTGGAGACTCTGTTTGTCCTGTGCTTTGATGAAGCTGCACAAACTCATCATCTTCACCAGTGAATGGAAACTTGATGATATCAGCCTCATCCAGACTGTTACGCTTCTGTCCCACCTCTTCCTCTTTTATGTGGAGTGGGTCTGGGTCCTGCTGGTCCAAACTTGGAGTCCAAGGAAGCCCTTCTTTAACTGGCAACATCTGCTGGACATCTGCAGGGAACAGTGAACCATCTTGAACCATCCTCAGTTCAAGATCTATTATTAAATGTACTCTAACTTGCTGGTTAAAGTCAGGTCAGTTATTAGTTAGCCAGTTAAGAGTACATTTGACAATAGAAGTTGAACCACTGGGTCACATAACAAAAGCAATAGCTTTATATTTGAGGAAAATAAGGATAACTGGAAGAAAATGGATGCAGGGATGGAATATGAATATATATTTATCAATGTGTGTGCGATACATGACACCATGCCTTCATGAAACAGAGTTTGAACATTTTAAAATACCCCTAATAAATATTTTTCTGATCTTATGAGCCCTAGGCTCTTTTAAATCAATTTCATTAATTCTATCTTAATAGTTTTATATTGGTCATCATCTGGGTTAACCATAATTGGTATGTCTATTTTTTCTTTTCTAATATAATATTGTATAATATCTATCCATTCATTTTCCACTGCTGGTTTGGAACACAGGGGCAGCAGTCTGAGCAGAGAAGCCCAGACTTCCCATCTTTCCATAATTGTTTAGAAGAAATTATCTGTATTCTGGCAATACAACAAAGCAGATAAATAAAGGGTATAAATATTACTAAGTGTAAAGTGCTATTCGCTTGTTTACACACACCTGTATAATTTAAGAACTTTTTAAAGATTCTAATATTTCAAATAATAATAGACAATATAAGAGAGCGAGACACCCAATGACTCTTTGGGAGGAGAAGGTTTAACTTCCATACAAAAAAGGGTTTTTTTAAGCCTAATTTTCAGCACAGTTTGCAAATGTTTTTAACAGATCTTATTAACACTTTTAAACTGGTAGTTTGGTAAGATGTTCTCCGACTTACAGTAGGAGGTAATTTTATCATAACAACAGGAAGCAGGAATCCAAAAATTAATCTTGCAAAAGTTAGTAATCCTTTGTAATCTTTGCCAGTAATGTAAGAGCAAGAACAGACAAAGCAGTTTTTACACAGTTTTGTGGAAATAGTTTACATTTCTTTAATCTCCAGCAAACACAAATATCTCACTTACCTACATCCTTCTTGACTTGTGTCTGCACTAATTCTGATATAGCTGATGGTGAAATAGGGGCCACCTTATCAAGATCTTTGGGTTCCTCGGGTGGAAGGCTCTTTGTGTGAACACTTTTGTGTCTTTTCAGATCCCACAGATGTGAAAAACCTTTACTGCAAACATCACAAGCAAAGGGTTTCTCTCCTGTGTGGACTCTTATGTGTCTGTCGAGACTGTACTGATGTCTAAATATGTTTCCACAAATATTACAACTAAAGGGTTTCTCTCCTGTGTGAATTCTCATGTGAGTCTTAAGATGGGATTTTTGATGAAATCGCTGTTCGCAAATATCACATCCAAATATTTTCTTGCTTGTGTCAACTACATTTTCCTCCAGTCTGGAAACTTTCTTATTAACCAAACAGCTGGCAGAGTTTTCTGCTGAATGACTTTTCTTGTGCCTCTGAAGAGATCGCTTGTAGAGGTATTGTTTATCACACTCAGAGCAGCTAAAGAATGGAACATCTGCCTCGCAGTGGTCCTTAGTCAGTCTTTGATGAAGCTGTGAGAGGCTGGCCTCCTTCAAACCATTAAGCTGCTCTCCTTCTTGACTGGTGATGAGTTTCGCTTGTTTCTCCTTCATGTGAAGGAGGTCTGGGTCCTTCTGCTCCAGACTGGGGTTTGAGGAAACACCTTCATCAACCTGGATAGCTGCAGGACACATTCAAACAAATGCACATTATGGAGACCTGGTGTAAGTACACATATCCTCAGCAGCTTTAATATATGAAATAAAATGAACAACAAATTGTTGCTGATCTATTTTGTGGATTTTAACAACAAAACTGGACCAAGTCTTTTTCCCTGGTTCCACCAGTTGTCTTTTAATCAGCTAGTCATCATTGTTGGATTACAAATTATAACAAACTTTGGATCACATAGCATCAAATGCATTTGTAAATAAATATTTTATTACAATTTTCTTTTTTTTTCTTCTTCCAGCTGCTCCCTTTAGGGGTGCATAGAAGATCATCTCACCCTATCCCAGCATCCTTCTCTGTCACATCACCCCCTCTGCACATCCTCCTTCACCTCCCCTGTGGTCTTCCTCTTTTGCACCTGCCTGGCAGCTCCATCTTCAGCATCCTTTGTCCAGCTTATCCACTATCCCTCCACTGTCTACCACCTTTTTGTCAGTCCCACCATCTCCAAATGATACTTCCATCACAAATCACCCCTGACACTTGCCTTCAACCACTCCACCCTGCCTGCACTCTCTTTTTCACCTTTGGGTGGCTGACCCCAGGTATTTAAACTCATCTATCTTTAATACCTGTGCTCATTGCAGGTTCACCTTTCCATGTCTCCTTCTTATTCACACATTCCTTTCATTATATTGCTCTTCAGAGCATAAGACCACCACTCCATGCTCTCTTCCGCCTGGTAGCTACTCTCACAATGATCACAATGCCATCTGCAAACATACAAATTGCAAATGAAAATACCACTATCTTTTTTAAAATTGTTTTAAGGACATCACCTGCACCTGGTAGTATCAGAAGGCTGCATTCAGAACAAGATACAAAATAAAATGAAAAAGAAGGATAAAAAATCTGAACCCATGCAGGTTAGGTTAACTGGGGATTATAACCTGGCCACAGATGGGAAGCACTTTATGAATGTATTAAATGTAGCTGTGCTTTGGGTGGTGCTTTGCATTATTAGATGGATATAAAAATGAATATTTCTGCACTTTTACAGGTGTGGCTACATGCATACTATGCATTTGTGTTTGTAATCATACAAATACACATACATACATAGGCTACGAAGGCATCTCAGACTACAGGTAAAAATGTAAATCTGCTGTTCTGTTTTATTGTGCATTTTAAAATATGAAATCAGTTTGGCAGACATAGCAAATTTTACTGTGTAAATTGTACTGTAGAGTAAGTGCTGCCGTTGTTGTCATTAGGGTTTGCTCATATTTAAAATTTGGCAAAAGGTTTCTTAACACTGAAACGTCATTTCCTCCTATGAAAACATGTTTCTGGGCCCACACAGAATCACAGGCACATCGTTAATATTATTTTCACTGCTGGCCTTTTTCTAAACTGTGTCTCACTGGTGCTTCCATTGACATCCACATTAATCTGACTTATGAATCCATTCCCTTTGGATTTGTGATTCAATTAGGTCTAAGTCCCAAACCTTAAATGGCACTGACACTGGAAAAATTACCGAGCCTTCCTGAAGAAAGTGCTGTCATACATTAAAGAAACAGCACTGGGAGAAATTGTTATTTAAATGGTATTTAACCAAGAGTATGAGGAAAGTTAATCCCTTACCTTGTCTGTTTCTGATGGCTAGCTGCTCCATTTCTGATGTGGCTGGTTTAGATTTGAGCAACCTCAAATAGACTCCTCTTGATTTACCGGGTACAAATTTCCTAACTTCTGTGTGGATGTTCATGTGTCTCTTTAAAATTCCTGGCTGTGAAAATCTTTTATTACAAACATTACAACCAAATGGCTTTTCTCCCGTGTGGACTCTGATGTGTGTCTTCAGATTTCTCTTACAGTTAAAGCTCTTGCCACAAACATCACAACCGAAAGGTCTCTCTCCTGTGTGGATTCTCATGTGTGTCTTGAAATGCATCCTCTGTGCAAATCTTTTACCACAAACGCTACAGCTGAAAGGTTTCTCTCCCGTGTGGACGCGTTTGTGTCTCTTCAGATCACCTAGATGTGAAAATCTTTTATGACAAACATCACAGTCGAATGGTTTCTCTCCTGTGTGGACTCTCTTGTGCGATTTCAGAATCCTCAGTCGTGAAAAGCTTTTACTACAGACGTCACAAAAAAATAGCTTCTCTCCCGTGTGGCTTCTCATGTGCGTCTTTAAATGTACACTCTGTGTAAACTTTTTATCACACAGGCGACAGCCAAATGGTTTCTCTCCGGTGTGAATTCTCACATGTGTCTTAAGGTTACACTGATGTCTAAACTTTCTTTCACAGATATTGCAACTAAAGGGTTTCTCTCCAGTGTGGACTTTCATGTGCACCTTAAGATTCACATTCAGCTGAAACCTTTGTCCACAAACATCACAGCCAAATGGTTTCTCTTCTGTTTGAACTGTCCCCTGTGAATCTGCATTTTGGTTCACTCCAGAGCTTTTGTCACCGACATCGCAGTTTGAAGCTCTTTTCCCTGACTTCAGTCTGATGTGTCTCTGAAGTGACCAGTCATGGAGAAAGTGCTTACCACACTCAAAACAGATAAAGGGCTTTTTGGCATCACTATTTGTACCTGACTCTTCACTATCTTCACTTTCAGGTTCAGGTTCTGTCAGGGGTTCCTGCCAATCATCAGCTTCATACAAGTCTGAACGTTTTACATTAATATTGGGTTGTAAATTATTATTTGGATTCAGGTTTGTGGCTGGTTCTGGCTCTTTGTAGTCCTTTCCATCACCTTCTGCTTTAATCTGTTTGACTGAGCTGCTGGTTGAAGGCTCGGCTTCTCTGTTGTCTTCAGCTGGTGTTTGATGAAAGTGTAGGAGGTGAGGTTTCTCTTCATCATCTTCATTCTTTACACAAACAGCAGTGATGGGGAAACTGGTGATATCAGCTTGCTGTAGACCACGAAGCTGCTCTCCCTCCTGGCTGGTCAAGAGTTCCTCTTCTTCCTCCTTTATGTGGAGGAGGACCAAATCCTGCTGATCATGACTTGAGCTCTCTTCTTTAAGTAACAACATCTGCTGGACATCTGCAGGCAACATTGAAACACACATTTATATTATGGATAGATGTGACTACATTCACACTTTTATCCAGCAGCTTAAATATGATTGAAAGTTGTCACCCGTTTAGAAAGAATCAATAATAATTTAATAATCAAAAATCACTAAAACGTTTCCATCTCCATTCAGATTTCATTACCCAAAAAGTAATCCTATAACACACTAATACCACAGAACGCATTGCCAGTCCATGAATCCAGCTATGACCTCACATTAAAACAGGTGTATCATCCTGCCTGACAATATTTCTGAACAATATTTTAATATATTTAAAAAAGGCTGAAGAGGAAGAAGACAACAGAAGGACAGGTACTGAAATACTCCACCCCCTCATATAAAAACATTTGCATGTATTTATTTATTAGATATTTCTTCATGGAGCTCTTTAATTTATTCACTTTGTATGACAAGAATTCTTTTAAATCTTTGACTAATATTTTTCATTTTTTTTCCAGTGAGAAAAAATTGTAACTTGTTGCAGCTGTAGGGATGTCCTGAATCCTGTTTTAAAATTTCTTCATCAACAAAGGACAAGCTGTGATCGGGAGAGAGCTACACGCTGTGATGAATTCATCACCTCGCTGTACTGGAGGTGTCTTTCACCTTCCCCCAAGTATCCTTCAAGACTTAATTAGCTCAGCATTTGAGCCATGACTGCAGTCACACATGGTCCAGTACACAAAGAGAAATGTTTTTTCTTTCATGTTTTGGCAACTAAACTTTATTGATAACTGTAGTTCACTCTGGCTCTTGACTGAAATGTACAAAACTGAGGAGAAAAGAAAAAAAGAGAAGAAATTAACACATTTTTAACAGGTTCCCAAATTCCATTGTGCCCAGTGCTGGAAAAAACCTAAATGATATCCAGAAAGGACAAAAATTTGAATTACATATCAGAGTAGTGTGTTAAAATAAAAGAAAAAAAAATATCTGTCTTACCGAGACCTGTCCTAACTTGTGTTGGTGCCGTGTCTGATGTGGTTGGTGCAGATATCGGGGGCAGCAGCCCTTGGAGGTCACCCAGTTGATGGCTCTTTCTTTGAGGCATCTCTATTCCACTGACAGTTTTCAGGTACAAATGTCTGAAAGTGTAATTAAACAGACATCAGTATTTTAATATCAACTGTATATCTGTGCAGATACAACTGACTGATCACTTGCATAAAAAACACTGTGTCAGCTCTCTGTGTGTAAAACATCCTGTGGCGGGGTGTGGTTTGTGGCTCAGGTGCAGCATACGGCTGGAGCAGTGGGTTCATGATGCCGTGTCAGGGGAGGCTGATACACACCTGAGCTCCAACAGCTGATTATGTCTCCCCTGTAAAAGATGTGCTGGGACCTGAGGTGGTATCGTGTGTGTGTGTGTGTGTGTGTGTGTGTGTGTGTGTGTGTGTGTGTGTGTGTGTGAGTGAGAGTGAGAGTGGCAGCTGGAAAGTTAGAAAGCTATATGCATGACGGAAGCATGTTTTTTTCTTGCTGTTAATAATTATGATCAGTTAAAATATTTAGTTTTTTTTTTCAGAGCACCTTATATAATACACCCTCCCTGCCACCCCTGTCATCAACAGCTGAATATATTCAATCTTTCTTTGACAAACAGTGTATAATAAATTTATAATATTGTACATGTACTTTGCCACATTATCCAACACGAATCTAGTATAACAGTAAAGTTAGTCAATTACTTTGTACTTATATGCAGATACTTTTGTTGCATTCATATTTAGGCTTGTGCACTGTATTTGCATAAATGAGTTTTAATGTTGGCTGTGAAATTCCCAGAAATTTTGTCTCGCCAACAATATTGAGAGACTTTGGAGATGAGTTCTCGACCGTCCTGACTGTTTTGATTTATTAATTAGAAATATGAATAGATATTGAAAACACTTGTGCAACAGGACTGGTAATTGTTCGTTTGGCTGTCATGTTTGGCTGATTTGAGCTACGGAGATTTTGGGTGGGGTTTATTTGCAGTAATAGCCGTGGGCAGAGCAGTGACACCTCGGCGGGTCTTTTTCCTTCATTTTCAGCGCAAATATTTGTATATTTTTTTCTCTCGTCGCTAATTATGCTCATTGCAGACTGTAGAAATACCTGCTGAGCAGCAAACAGGTAACTTCCGCGTCACTGTGGGAACAGCTGTGGTGCAGCTGTGGGAGAGCCGCACTGGTTCCTGCGTTTGACGCTTCTTCCTATTTTCGCTCCTTTAATGTCCACAGTTGTCGTTTTTCTGTGGGTTAAATATGAAGTATTGCATGCAGTTGGTAAAACGTGGAAAAATTAAAACACTTCGAAAGGACCGACACTTTTCTGTGGCTCCGTCCGTCCTTTGTTTTGTTCCCCCTCGCAATACAGTACAACAAACCGAAAGTTCCTACACACGCCTTTTTTAGTTTCCTGCTGCAGTGATCGTGTACTTTATAACTCCAGCATTCCTGAAGCGACATTAATTATTGATAACTTTAAGTCTTACACGTTGTTCATATTTCATATTTTCACAGTTTGGTGTGGATCAGTTTTGACCCAGGTCAAGAATTCCATCCTAATAAATATGTAAACTAAAATCTTTCTTATTTAGGATGTATAAAGAGCCTATCTGACATTAATAAATGAAAGTCAGTGATTCTTTTTAGGTTTAAAAGCATTTGTTTCTGGAGAAAAACATCTGTTATCACATAATTTCATGTCCTGCTTTGTTCTTTTGCCATCCGAATTATTATCTAAAGGCAAAGAAAGATACCCAACGGATTTACTTTACCAAATGGACCATCCCGGCCTTGCCGTATTGGTCTATTTGATTCACCTTTGCTTTTATTGTTTATTGTATTTTATTTTCACTTGCTACACACGGGACAGACATGACTGGGGGAAAGAAAAGGGAGAAAGAAAGAGGGAAAGAAAAACAGCGGGGAAGAGGAACGGTGATAAAGGGCAAAAAACAAAAACCAACAACATAAATAGACAAAAAATACATCTATCAATCACCTGGATCACCTGTTGAGAAAGAAAAAAGAGAAAACAAGCAAAAAAAAATAGAGAGAGAGCAATATAATAAACAACATCACGATGATCTATGGGAATATAACAGTAAATACTAAATATTAAACATTATTGTGCTGCACGTAGGATCAACAGCGCACAGTGTGCTTTGAGGTAGGAGCCAAAAAGGGTGTAGTTTGTGTGTGTGAGCTCCCGTGTGTACACCTGTTTTTTGCACTGGCAGGGGAAGTGGTGGGGGAGATAGGCCTCCATACCATGGAGGGCCTGAGATGTCCCTTCTTTTATTTCACTACAAAGTTTAGAAATTACATTTAAAAAGAACAAAGAAAACAAAATAAATATATACAAAATACAATGCTACTCCCTTAAACGTAAACACTGCACAGGAGGGAGCTGCAGAGGTTTGCGCTCTCCGAGTGGTTTTTGTATTAGATATTGTGTCACCATTAATCACAGTGTCAACATGTAATTCTAACATTAACTTTTTCGACTACAAAAGCAAACACATTTTTTAAGACAACCTTTAGAGATAAAAAAATAAATAAATAAAAAATGGTTCATCAGTTAATGGTCAAAATCTCTCTTTTGGAGAGGGTCCTGTCGGTCCAGACTCCAGGGCTACTCTTCTTTCTTCTTTCATTTGCAATATCTGCTGGACATCTGCAAGTTACACAGATCTTCATCAGATTCAATATTGTCTAAAAGCTTGCACTATAAGTTGTTTACCTTTATCGAGAAAACAATAAAAAGAGATTAACTTTTCACAGATTGGCTGTGTGCCCATGTGCCACATACATTATAACTAATCTATGAATTTCAGATACTCCTGATCTCAACGTGTTATATGTATAAAGCACACCTGTCCACAGAGTCAGTTTCTTACATTCCAATCTCTCCACCAACCTGATGTCAGGGTTGCAAATCTGGAGCCAGAATAATAAACTCCATCTGATCCATCACTTGTAGATTCCGTCTTTTAGCTCCAATCAAAAATCAAACTATTCAAAAAGATCTTTTGAGTAGTTTGTTGAGTTTAATGAGCAGAGCCACAAAGTTAAGCAACCCCGGGATGTAGAGCCTTGAATACAAGCAGCAGACAGACACTTGCCTACTCTACCCTAATCTTAACCCTCGAGTTGCTCTTTTCTGGGGATTTTTCCCAGACCTTATCATCCATCTTCATTACTGTCAACTTGACAGGTTTACAGCCGAGTTTAGCGCATAGTGTCAGGAATAATGGTTGCTATGCCAGCCTTACAAGAAGAAGTAATTAATCCCTGTCAAGAAGATGGAGCTCCCTCAGCTCAGCTCCAACCAGAAGTAAAAGGCCTAAGATTCAGTCTTTGTGGGTGTAATAGAGCAGAGTGATTTTTATGTGTGTGCTTTTGCTGATAGTTTTTCCTGCTTTAATCAAATCAGAACTCTAATCAAGAATCAATAAACTTAAATAAGAATATAATCATTGCAATTAAATAATTGCAGTGTTTAAATCTTTCAATCCAGACTGTGTGTGTGTGTGTGTGCATCTGTGCAGCTGTGACCTTGAGTTTGTGTATGTGTGTGAGGGAAGTGGAGCAGGCAGAAAGAAAGAGAAATAGAAAGGTTTTTGATTTTATTACGCATGAACAACCAGAAAGAGTATTCAGAAATGAAAAGTGCTTCAGTAGACTGAAGCAGCCAGCGATCAGCGTATGTAGAAATCTGTAACTGCATGAATTACTGTGGTTTGACAAATTTCCCAAACAGAGATGACAGGGTTTTATAAGAAAGATCAATAGTATTTGAGCCTTCAGAATTCTGTCACAAATTACCATCTTGTTATCTTTATAGAACAAAATGTAGTTTACAATGAGTAAAATATTTAAGTATAGACTTACAGACACCCCGTTTGATGTGCATGTGAAAGTTTATGATATTTGAATGTGGGTGTATTTCAATTCACTTCTCATAAAGGATTATACCTTTCTCTACTTTCGGATTATAAGAAAATAAAATGCCCTGCAATGTATTTTACTTCTTCTTCTTCTGGTGATCAGCGAATGAGGTCGTCCACGAAGCCAATACGTTGCTGTGGGTAACGCAGGGTTTCCATCTTGGTCAACGATGCACTTCCAGGCCTTGTGATCTGTGGCCTTGACCTTTGCTTGGTTGAGGGTTAGATGTCGTTGTTTAAGATCATCTTCAGTTTGCTTGATCCAAATCTTCTTGGGCGCATCGTGCTTGATTCTCCAGTGGGCGGAGCGCTGCTGCAGCAGAAGGCGGTGTGGCATGCGATGGTTGCTCATGCGGCAGATGTGGCCAAACCATTGCAGTCATCGTTTCTGGATCAGCTCTTCCATCGAGGGCTGATGGTGACATTGACTACGTATTGCGCCGTTGCTGAGACGGTCACAGAGGGACACAGTGTATTTAACTAATACCCTGAACTTAACTGGGTCATTCAGATTTAATTTGAGCTAATGATCAAATATGTTAGAAGCAATTTTGTACATAATTTATTATTCTATATCCAGGCCAAAGCTGTAGCTTTTATTCTTTCCTTTAGATGACAAAGTTTACTACAAGATGAAATAACTTCACCATCCCAACGATGGTCTCCAGCAGGCTACACCAGCTCCAGACACAAGAACAAGGAAGGTTTGTCAGTTTTAGTTTCCTTATTTCTAGAATAACTAATCTCAGAGTGTTTCTGTGACAGCACCGATGTGTTTGATAGGCTACCTCTCTTTAATAAAAACTGAACTTGTTGTACTTCCTTGGCAGTATTTGTGCTCTGTTGCTTTATTTCTCCTCCCAAAGCGAGGTTCGAACATTGGCCCAAATAAATACCTGAAGGATGGAAATAAAGTATCCTACATTGCTACTATCGATCTGATATCAGTACCAATGGTTTTGATACTACTGATATTTGGATCGATCTGCTTCCAGTATCCATTAGAACACCTATGACCTACAAAACGGGTAAGGCTATTTCACTCATGTAAGCATCGTTTCTCAAAGTTTTAATATTAAATGTTACTGTTTCTTACCTTACTTTAAAAAAAAAAAAAATTACTAAAAGAGTGAAGTGATTCCATCCAAAAAGATGGAAATGTAATGGGAACTTTGCATTTAATCTTATTTAACCGGTTCATACAATGATGAAATGAAACTTGCAGTCAGCTGTGTTCAAGGTCATGATACACGTTTTGAGGCTTTCTTATCAAGTAAACATGGAAAGACTGCAAGTACAAAGGAGCTGTCATGAAACGCGTTCGTGCTGCGTTTATCCTTTTCCAAAGGTTTCATCAATAAATCTCAGAAAGACAGTTTGGTTTCAACTCTCAGTTTATTTTTCCACAACACTGAGCAATAAGTTATTTCTGTTTGTGTCTTTAGCAGTGTTGTTGCTAGTTCACTGACTAATCCTGAGGTCACATCGCCCGCCCTTTTTGGTTTTCAGTCCGATTCAGTTAAAATGAAGCTGAACTCGATTCCTGACAAAAACACAGATATATACGACGCGTTGTGAATGTGCAGACAGATTAGAACATCCAAAAACCCAGGTGTTAATAAATTATAAAAAAAAATTAAAATTCATTATGATATGAAGAGAGACATTTAAAGAGGTCACCTTCCCGAACGCAAGATACAAAAGAGGACAGTGCAGACCGCAAGAGTATAAAAATGTGGAACCATATTTACAATTTACTTCATTATACTTTATGTTTTCCTTCACATAAATAAAGACCATCGACAACCAGGTTTTCTTTTTAATGACTAAAATGAGAGCATGATGGGGTCTAGCCAGCTTTAGCTATGCCTTTGTCCACAAAGATCACTTAAACAGCATTAATACCACACATTACATACCAGTACCACATGGTCCACCAAAAGTGAACTAACGTCTCCACAACACTAAAGGTCACAGTACAAAACACTCAGGTCATTATTCAAAATGCATCCATAATAACAACAAGATGCTGATGTATGACCACTCAGAGCCTTTAAACAAGCTCACAACAGACTGACACCAGAGTTTGTACAAACTTTGGTTTTATTTTAAATGACTAAATATTCTCTGGTAAAAAATGACAGCCAGGAGAGCCCAACAGCCAACTTCAGGCATGTCTTTAGTCACACCTTGTTAGGGGCAAACAGTTACCGATTACTGCTGCTGCAGAGGGGTGTGACATTCAGAACTGGGAAAAATTGGTGAATAAAATCGCACCACAGTGAACAAATACCCTTACACTACTGGTAGCATGAGGCAAAACCTAGATCCTACAAAAGTTGCACAGGTACTCCAACTCCTCCAAGATGGCACATTAATACGTGTCTACCAGTACAGAGAGCTGGACAGGGACAGAAATAAGATCTGCTCCTTTGTGCAAGGAGAAACAGGATGAGCACCGGCAGAGATACAAAATGACCTCCAGCAGGTCACAGCAGGTGTGAATGTCTGATCAAACAAAGAACCAGCTGACACCCTGTGCTTTTCACAGATGAAAGCAGGTTCACCATGAGGACATGTGACTGATGTGAAAGGGTCTGGAGAAGCTGTGGAGAACGCTATGCTGCCTGTAACATCGTCCAGCATGACTGGTTCAGCGGTGGTCTGGGGAGGCGTATCCCTGGAGGGACGCACAGACCTCTGGCATGTATACAAGCACGTGCGGAACGTACAAACGACTGAGCATCATTTTGAGTTGCTGCAGCAAAATTATGTCACTTTGATTTTCAGGCACTCTTTCATTCCTCACACACTACATAGTTCATATGAGTATAAATATTGATCCTTGTTCCTTAAGTTTTTTTGAGCAGTGTATTAGTAATGTAACATTAAGTCTTGAGATTACAGTTAATCTTTCACTGCATGCAAATGGTTTATTGCCTTGTTCCTCATATGTCTCTTTAGGCTTCCCTCTCGGGTAAATTTTTGTCCACAAATGTCACAGCCAAATGGTTTCTCTCCCGTATGAACCCTCTTGTGCCTTTCAAGATTACCCTCTCGGTTAAATTTCTGTCCACACAAATCACAAGCAAATGGTTTCTCTTCAGTGTGGACGCTCCTGTGCCTGTTCCGAGCCCCTACCTGTGAAAACCTCTTACCACAAACACCGCAGGCGAATGGTCTCTCCCCTGTGTGGACCTTCTTGTGTATCTTAAGATTTCTGTTGCAGTTAAACCTCCTACCACAAATGTCACAACCGAACGGTCTTTCGTCTGAGTGGCCTCTCATGTGTATCTTAAGATTTCTTTCACAGTTATATCTTCGACCACAAACGTCACAACCAAACAGTTTCTCATCTGTGTGGATTCTCCTGTGAGTCTTCATGTGGATCCTCCATTTAAATCCTTTCCCACACACATCACAACTAAAAGGTCTTTCTTCAGGTGTGAACCATGATGTGTTTCTTAAAATGTGACTTCTGCTTAAATTTTCTACCACAAACACCACATCCAAATGGTTTTTCTCCTGTGTGAACTCTTTTGTGTATTTTCAGATTTCCCTCGCCATTAAATCTTTTACCACAAATGCCACAGCCAAACGGTTTCTCTCCTGTGTGGATTCTCATGTGCCTTTTAAGATTATACTGATCTCTAAACCTTTGTTCACAAAGACTGCAGCCAAATGGTTTCTCTCCTGTGTGGACTTTGATCTGTAAATCTGCAGTTTGCTTCACTGGAAAACATTTCTTATTGGTGAAGCTGCCCAAAGAGGCTTTTCCTGAATGGCGTGTCACGTGTCTCTGAAGAGACCACTTGTACTGAAACCGTTTACCACACTCAGAGCAGATGAAGGCTTTGGCCGTGCCCTTCTTACAGTCACTGTCACTTTCTTCAGTTTCAGATCCAGAATCCGACAAAGGCTCCTGCCAATCATCTGTGTCATCATCCTCATCATCAGCACCAATACTGACTTCAGTTTCACCAGAGGTAAAAGTCTTTGCATCGGTGTTTTGCTGTAACAGGTTATTTGGCTCCGGGTTCCCAGCTGGCTCTGCTCCTTCACTGTCCTCTCTGTCAGTTTCTGTTTTTATTTTTGTCGAGCAGCTGATTTGACGCCTCTCTGCCTCTGCGTTGTCTTCGGTTTGGCTATGAAGAAGCTGTGTGCACGGAGGTTTCTCTTCTTCATCTTCACTCTTCACAACAACATGAGAGAATGGAAGTGTGGCGTTATCAGCCCCCTGTAGACCGTTAAGCTGCTCTCCATCCTGACTGGTCAAGAGTTCCTCCTGTTCCTCCTTAATGTGGAGCAGGACTGAGTCCTTCTGGTCCTGCTCGACCTGCTCGTTCTCTGAAGTTAAAACTAAAACAACAAAAACATGCATACATTTAATATTTAAAACATTAGCAGAGATTCTCTGGAGTTTAATAATATTTGAAGGAGCAAACATTTCATGGACAAGCATTTGTCTGCCTTTACGCTATTTAGCCAATAATGACTATGAACTCTGACACGTCTTTCTCTATTAATGTCTGAGGTGTATCTAAGGTGTCTCTGTGGCTGGAGGACTGCATTTACTCGCCACAGTCTAGAATGTAAAAAGACTGCTTCTTTGTCAGTATACCAGACCACATCTACTATCACGACTGGAAAAACTGGGGTAAAGATAATGCAGTTACAAATTAATTTAATTACAATTTCATGCAGTTTTGTAACATTTTACTGTTTTACCAAAAATGTACATTTTTCCTATGCTTATAGTCTAAAATGAAGGCAAACAAATGTGTGCGTCTTTTACCCAGACTTTTCCTGGTGTGTATCTGCGCTGATTCTTCTGATTTGACCAGTGTGGGAGACACAAAAATGTCATCTCTGGACTCATCAGGGCGAAGATTTTCTATTTCAGACACTCCGCTTCTTACTTTTGAATACAGGTGCCTGAAACATGAATATCAATCATTAATATTAGTATTTCTTACAATTGGCAAACCTTAGGCATGAATGTAACTAACTCATCACTTGTGCAAAATATATATGCAGTATACAAGTGTGTACCACAACTCTGTACAATGGGGTCACATGTCCAATTGACTGGATTTATTTGTGAGAGACTAAATATGTCTGAGCTTAAGATCCACAGTTAGGTCCATAAGTACTTCTGCACACCAAGAGAGCGGATTTTAAGTCAAACAGTGAAAAAGAGTTTCTCTTTCACTTGACCTAAGACTGACTAGATTCGAGCCTCTGCATCAAAGTCAAAGCCAAATGTATTTATATACAGTAGCACATTTAAAACACAGTTGACTAAGGTGCCGTACATTTAAGATAATCAAAAGAAATAAAAACAAGAAAAAGGAGGATAAAATGAGAACGTTTGAGTAAATAAGACAAATAAAAGTAGTACAAACTCATTCTGATGTAAAAGCCAAGGAATAAAAGTGGGTTTTCAGAACGGGGTTTATTAATGTAGCACAATTAGGAAAGCTGCGGTACAACACTTTTGAATAGAAAAGTGCTAAAAAAATTGCATGAGATAACATGAATAATACAGAGAATCAAAGATGGGTTTTGCCAGGTGGGTCATGTGTTAGTGGTGGGAACAGTCATATGGTTATTGTTCATGTGTCCAACAGCAGAGGGGAAGAAAACTGTTCTTATGGCGAGAGGTTCTGGTGCGAATGGACCGGAGCCTCCTGCCTGAGGGGAGCAGGTCAAACAGACTGTGTCCAGGGTGAGAAGGGTCAGCTGAGATCCGAGCTGCACGCCGCAATGTCCTGGAGGTGTACAGGTCCTGCAGAGATGGGAGTCTGCAGCCAATCACCTTCTCAGCAGAGCGCACAACACGCTGCAGTCTCTGTTTGTCCCTGATAGTGGCTCCAGCGTACCACACGGTGATGGAGGAGATGAGGATGGACTCGATGATTGCAGTGTAGAATTGCATCATCGTCCGTGTTGGCAGGTTGAATTTCTTCAGCTGCCTCAGGAAGTACATCCTCTGCTGGGCTTTCTTGATGACGGAGGTGATGGTGGGCTCCCACTTCAGGTCCTGAGTGATGGTGGTACCCAGGAAGCGGAATGAGTCCACAGAGGTGATGGGGGGTGTCAGTCAGGATGATGGGGGGGAGTGGGGCTGTGTGCTTCCTGAAGTCCACAATAATCTCCACTGTCTTCTGGGCATTCAGCACCAGGTTGTTGTGGCTGCACCAGGACACCAGACGTTCAACCTCCCTCCTGTAGGCAGACTCGTCCCCGTCCGAGATGAGCCCAATAACGGTGGTGTCATCTGCAAACTTGATTAGCTTGACAGACTGGTGGGTGGAGGTGCAGCAGTTGGTGTACAGGGAGAAGAGCAGAGGAGAAAGAACACAGCCCTGAGGGGAGCCGGTGCTGATGGTCCGGGAGTCCGAGACATTCTTTCCCAGCCTCACATGCTGCTTCCTGTCCGTCAGGAAGTCAGTGATCCACCGGCAGATGGGATCAGGCACATTCATCTGGGAAAGCTTGCCTCGGAGATGGTCTGGAAGGATGGTGTTGAAGGCAGAGCTGAAGTCCACAAACAGGATCCTGGCGTAGGTTCCTGGGGAGTCCAGATGCTGCAGGATGAAGTGTAGGGCCATGTTGATGGCGTCGTCTACAGACCTGTTGGCTCTGTATGCAAACTGCAGGGGGTCCAGGAGGGGGGCCGTGAGGGCCTTGAGATAGGAGAGAACCAGGCGCTCAAATGACTTCATGACCACAGATGTCAGAGCCACGGGTCTGTAGTCATTTAGTCCAGTGATCCTAGGTTTCTTGGGGACAGGGATTATGGTAGAGGACTTGAAGCAGGCAGGCACATGACATGCCTGCAGTGAGGAGTTGAAAATGCCAGAAAACACTGGGGCCAGCTCGTTTGCACAGTGTCTGAGGGTGGCAGGAGACACACCGTCTGGGCCGGCAGCTTTTCGAGCATTCAGACTCTTAAACTGCTTCCTCACACCTTCTTCATGAATATGAAGAGTTGTGGTGGGAGGAGGTGGTGTGAAATCCTCTTTTGTGTGGGGTGAGGAGGGGGGTGTTGTAGGTGAATAGTTTGAGGGTGGTGATGGCTCTATGGAGGGGGGAGAGGTGGGGGAATTAGTGTCTAAAGTGCAGACGGGTTTCAGACGGGTTTTGAAAGTGTCTGAGGTTGGGGAGGTCCTGATGTGAAGGGGGCAGTCACAGCAAAGGCCCGGTCTCCTCTGTGCTTTAAACTGGACCTTGGGACAGTTAGGAACATTTGATCCGCAGAGATCAGAAAGGTATGAGGGTGCTAACCTGTGCAACGCCTTAAAAAACAAATAATAAAATCTTAAAATCCAATCGAAATCTAACTGGCAACCAGTGTAAGGATGCTAGTATGGGAGATATGTGGCCTCGCTTGTGTGTGCCAGTTATTAACTGTGCTGCAGTGTTTTGGACCAGCTGCAGATGGCTAACTGATTAAAGACTACTACAAAAGTCGAGGCGAGATGAAATGAAGGCATCGACATCTCTCTCAAAGTCTCTGAAACAGAGGAATGGCGTCACTTTTGCAAGTAGCTGGAGATGAAAGAAACTCGTCTTGATTACAGCATTAATCTGTTTATCAAACGTTAGATTACAGACAAAAATCACTCCTCTTTTTTAAATAAATTTCTAAAGGGCCAGTGTAGTAGTGGTCACAGGGACCAAACACAATCACCTCTGTTTTCTGTTCATTCAAGTTAAGAAAGTTTAAAGCCTTAACGTCCTCCAAACAATCTACTGAAACCTCCAGAGGACTCACAAATTCATGTTTCAGTGGCAGGTAAACCTGTGAGTCGTCTGCATAACAATGGAAAGAGATGTTTGTTTGTTTTTTTTTAAATGAACCCATAGGGAGCATGTAAATTGAAAGAAGGACTGGGCCAAGAATGGACCCCTGTGGGACCCACAAGAAAGTGAGGTTTTTGAGGACGATGTATCTCCAATCTACCCTGAGACCATTAACTGTGCGTCTTCCCCGGTCATTCTCCCAACTTTCCCATTTTCTCTCTCCACTGTCCGACTGCAATCAAGGCTGAAAAGCCCCCAATATATATATTTTAAAAAGTGCCACTGTCTAAAACCTAACTGTATATTACACTTAGAGCACATTATAAATAAAACGTGATGGTTTTACACTCAAACTCTGAACCTGCTGAAGGGAAAGTTACACGTTCAGACCAGGTTGCCGTGGTGATCCAGCCACATAAAGAGACAGCAACCTTTGTGGATCCTCTGACTTTAAGCTTGACATACTTTGCCAACCCATTTATCTCTCTTCCTCTGGTAGAGACAGGGTTGCCTCTCAGAATATGTGACAAAGAGCAGACTTTGGAGTTCATTATATTTAATTTGATTTCTTCTTCTTAATTTGGCTGCTCCCTTTAGGGTTCACCACAGTGCATCATCTGCCTCCATCCCATCCTGTGCCAGCATCCTTTTTCTGTTTCACTAACCCACTACATGTTGCTCCTTCACTGCATCCACAAATCTTCTCTGAGGTCTTCCTCTTTTCCTTCTTGTCTGGCAGCTCCATTTTTTACATCCTTTGTGCAAAATATCCACTCTCCCTCCTCTTCACCTCTCCAAACCATCTCAGCCTCGCCTCTCTAACTCTGCACTGTCACTCTGATGGACTCGTTTTCTAATCTTGCCCATGCTGCTCAACCCAGATGAAAATTTTAACATCAGCTCGGCCTCGCAGGCCCACAAAACCTTTATACAGGAAGTTGACTTTGGTTCTCTGAATAAAAATAATCTCTGATCCTTTGAGTCTTACCCAGTAGATATTGCAGAGTTCAGCTGATGTGGGTGAGAGGACTCGTCCAGTATTAACTACCTCAAAATCGTCCAGGTCTCTTCCCTGCTAACCCTGAAATGAAGCGACCTGAGTAGCCCTGCAGGTCAAATCCTATCAGCCCCACCTGTTAATGGTAACTCCCCTATTGATCGTTTCACTTCTAACTCCTGTGATGATTTTAGTGGCCTGGACAGAAGGCTCCAATAAAACGATGCACACTTCAATCTCTTTCTACCCGGCTTGAAGGACACACCGTCTCCAAACCATCAGATCTCACTGCCATCTGTCACAAATTACCCCGACACTCGTCTCCACCCAATCCACCCTGCCTGCCCTGTCTTCTTCACCTCTCTTGCACCGTCTGTTCCTTTGAATGGTTGACCTCAGTCATTTGTTTAATTCATCCTGTTCCCAGCTTTCTTGTTTACATTGTTTAAAAACTTGTAAATACAACTAAATGAACATGATTGCTATTAATCTTAGTTTGAGAAACTCAGCCCTGCATCATTTGTAGGTACACAAAAAACCAAAACATGTTAATGACCCAGAGATTTGTGCGTGAGACATTCATATGCACAGTTTATGAATGAAGCACATCGCCCACGGTTGTGCTTTCACACACGTGTGACATGACAGGAGCTATTTCAGAGCGATGACTCACCTTTCTGTCCCTCTAGAATCCTCACATTGAGAGACTGATGGAGGTTTTCCATTCATGGAACTTGATGTTGTGACTCTGCTCTCGTAACTGCAAAAACAAAAGCAAATTAAGAGTTTCAAGAGCTACAAGACTCATCTGCATAACATGGAAATACCAGCTGTGACCTAACCCGGGCATAATAGGGTGAAAATCGGGATACGTGCTAGAGAGACTGCCAGGTTGCATGGCTACATTCACACCTGAGCATAATTTAGAATCAGAGGTTAACCTAACATGCATGTCTGTGGACTGTGGGGAGAAGCAAAGGAAGAGATTAGAGAGAAAGGCTCCGGCTGGCCGGTGAATTCAAACCCAGCATCGTGCCAACGCTGAGCCCCTCACCCACAGCACACAGTCTGATCACTGCAGGCCACAATGACCCTCAGGCCATCTGCAAATGAAAAGAGTGCTCCTGATAACCAGCACGACCCTGCAAACAGCAGTTTGTTTATCTGACCCTTTTCTATTTCAAGAAGTTCGGTCAGAGTTGGAGGTCATTCTCCGTGTAGCAGCAGCAGACAGCTGGTACTATTAAAAAAATGAAACACCATGCTTCTATATTAATAAATAAGGAAACACTGAGTCTGTGTTGTAGAATAAAGGTGCTCACACCAAATATTCACTTGTAAACTGTTTCTGCCTCATATCCTGCATTTCTATATATGCTTGCACATGTTTCAATAAATCACTGCACATATGTCTCATTTTCTAACAAAATGTAACCGTTAGTACTTTTCTTTTGTTTGTTTTACATATAATTTAATATCTTTTTATCTATTTACTTTTAATTATAATTCTGAACAGTAGGATCCACAGTGTAGAGCAGCTCAGCAGTATTGTGGCGAACACATGCAAATCTCCAGGTTCGAGACTGGGAGGAGAGAGCAATCCCTGGCGAGGGTTGAGTCGTGGAGGCCATCTGCTGTAAATCAAACATGCGGATCCATCTGCTCGAGCAGCCGTCTGAGAAAAAGGGAGCAGGCAAGCAAAGCATACTCGTAGATGTGGTTGTTGTTCAGGTAATAAAGTAGAAATGACACATAGATTTGTGTGAAATTTTCATACACACTACCGAGATTTAGGCCCAGCGTTACATGTGAACATACGGGCAGATGCTTCGCTCTCCTGCAGTCTGTGCTGCAGGATGCAGGTCAGCTTGACTGACGGGCTGAGTGAGCGACTGTGTGTGTGTGTGTGTGTGTGTGTGTGTGTGTGTGTGTGTGTGTGTGTGTGTGTGTGTGTGTGTGTGTGTGTGTGTGTGCCTCTGCAGGCTCCTTTCTATCCATCTCTAACCAGCAAGGAAACCAGTCACATTCATGTGTGTTTGGGACATAAATATCTGTCCAATCATGTAGCAGCACAGGTGTTAAAGAACTAGCTGACACTTTTGTTTCATCATTTCCGTGCAATATTTAAACATTTAAATAATTTGAATAAACTGATGATTAAATCAATCCCAACCAATGCGCACAGATATTAATTTTACATTATTCGGTTAATTTGATCCTGTTGTTGGTCTTCTTTTGATGCCTACACCCTATTTTTAATCACACAGGTAGTTTAAATTACCTGTCCAGCAGAAAGGCGGCCAGTTCAGCGTCAGTCTGGAAGCATCTGTCCCTCTTCAGTGCAGCCCACCTGGAGAAAGCAAGCCCGAGATCTACCCTGGTGCTTCCCTGAGGCGTCCTTTCCAGGATTAGTTTTGCGTCTTTGTATTTTCGCTGCTCTGACGGTGAGGTCTGCAGCTCCATCGCTTTTCTTCCTCTTAAAAATGATTCTTCATCCTCAGTTTGTTTTCCAGGCTTCGGCTTTCCAAACAAAGCGATTATCCAGCTCCAGCGGGGGTTCTACAGGGACAACACAACCCCTCCATCAGGAGGGTCCACACGAACACAGAGCCGACCTTTCTTTGATGATCAACCCGATTGGTATTTTGTTCCCCCTAGCAACACCGGAGAACCAGCAGAAGGTTCCTACCTAGTGTCTGCTGGCGAAACGGTTTCCTCAGTGGGATGCATGAGGATGCACATCAAAAAGACGATGGTGAGAGGAATGTTTTCATGGGTCAAGTACACTTCAGGGGGCCCGGTGGCGCCAGTGTCCGGCAGCCTCGTCCTCTGTCAGTGCCCCAGGGCAGCAACGTAGCTGCCATCACCAGTGTGTGGATGAATGTAGTGTAAAGCGCTTTGAGGTCCTTAGGCACTAAGTAAAGCGCTATACAAAAGCAGGCAATTTACCATTTACTGTACAACACATTTGTAGAATAATATTTTATGTATTTGTATGTAGTGGATACAGAATACATTATGTCGTTTCAATATATCGAGTAGTATGACATGCAACTACTTAAGCACACACACAGCACATGTGTTCTAATTGTGGTTTAATATTGTGCGTGATTAAAGGTTATTCGCACTTACAGTTTTTTAAAAGTTTTTTTAATATAAAAAACAACAACAAGACATTACACAGTGACAAAGCATTTTAACGTCCATATTAAGAACAATAAAAACACAAATACAGTTATTAACATACAATAAACACATATGGTTATATAGCACATGGTTATATAACACATGTGGTTATTTGTCTTTTATATACAGTATAACGCATTGTGTGAAATGTGCACAGCGCACAAAAAAATACAAGAACACATTTAAGATGCATAATGTAAAAAAAAAACAATTATTGTTTTACTTTTGCTGCATCCTTAGCTGTTTAATAAAACGGTTTATCTTAAATCGTAATTTATTTTCACAGTCATTACTTTTAAAAATTTATTTTCTTTATTAAAGAATAAAAACACCCCAAAAGAAGTCGTTTTCTTTCTTCAAAATACAAATTTGAGCATTAAAAAAACAATCCGGTGGATGCTATTTTTAATCTTAAATATTCAAATCTTCCTCTGAAGATGTGTCCTGTAACAGCTGTGCATGTAACTATACTGAGCATCCATTTAATAAAATTAGATATAATGAAGCACTGTTTATAAAGTATGCAGTTCCTCTTCTACCCACTTTTTTTTATTTAAACTTGTTTCCAAATGTTGGAATACAACATGTAAATAAAATTAGAATGAGGCCATTTGCAAAGAGTTTAAAACCTCAAAACTTGAAATAGTTCAAAAACAAAACACATTAAATGTTGATATCAGTAACATTGCTTTTTGAAAATGTTTACATTGTTTCAAAACAGCTGGGGGGAAAGGAGGCATTACCTCTTCTATTGAAAGGTATCATGTGGAGTTTCTGTCAGCTCCATACAGCAGCTCCTAACAAACAAGCAAAGCCATTAAAGAAGAAGACTGGTGACTACAAAACACAGGTCAAGTATTTAATGTTGTTTTATGAAAGAAAATGCATTCAACAACATGACATACACATTTTGAATTTTTGCTTCATAAAGAATTTTAGTTGCTCAACAGTTAAGAATTTAAATGGGTCTAGTTTACATTTCATCATCACAAAAAGAAGACAGACGTAAATGTTTCAAGAAACAAAGAAATGAAACAGATCTATCTAAATGAACATTACAAGGGACAGCAAACTGAGAAATAAACACAAAAAGCAAATACAAGAGAAATATCAACTGGTCACATTTTACGTGTTAATTCATGCCTACTTTTATTTTAGCACTCTTTGTTTTAAAGGCAAATTAAGTTGTTTGTTTTAGTCTTTTATTTATTTTTTGTTGGGAGCTCTGGTCCTCCACAGTCATAATCATACTCTTTGACATTACACATACATGACTGATTACCCAGTTGCTAACAAATACACTCAGTCAGCTGGAGGAATTACACTGCTTTTGCCATTTAAATTACAATGCTCATGAAAAATCTTGAAAATGAAAAACAAAAACATGTCATCAAAATTTTATAAACTAAATTTTAACAACATTGAAATACACCACTGAATTAATCTGATATCGAGTTCTGCTCACTAAACTATGTCGTTCAGAGTTTAAAACTGTTCCCAGGTGAACCTGATGCCCAAAATAAGCACTGGTTCAGCAGATACATCCAACATACTGGTACTGGTAAAGCTTTACCTAAGGTGCTGCTGATTTATATCCATAATGAAACAAGAATTGCATTTTTATTAAACTTTATTAAATATCCCACTCACTGTGTTCGGTTTAGCCCAAAACAGCTGCTGCCTTCTGCAGAAATCAAACCTGAGGGTTTTCTGCCAGAAAGGCTTTCTAATATGTCGAGTTTGTGTTTTAATATTCTTTCTTAAATTGTGTCTTCGGTGGTTGACAATGCAGGTAAGCACGAGTGCTGCCGATAAATTAATGCTTCAGTCACACAGGTGTAGAGACCTGTGGGCAGCCCCAAATACTCATGACCTCCAGCAACCACTAAATGGTAAATGGCCTGTATTTATATAGCGCTTTACTAGTCCCTAAGGACCCCAAAGCACTTTACATATCCAGTCATCCACCCATTCACACACTGGTGATGGCAGCTACATTGTAGCCACAGCTGCCCTGGGGCGCACTGACAGAGGCGAGGCTGCCGGACACTGGCGCCACCGGGCCCTCTGACCACCACCAGTAGGCAATGGATGAAGTGTCTCGCCCAAGGACACAACGACCGAGACTGTCCAAGCCGGGGCTCGAACCGGCAACCTTCCAATTACAAGGCGAACTCCCAACTCTTGAGCCATGATCGACTAAATCAAGTCAAGTTCATATTTTCATTTGCTAGGTGGTTGGCGACTGGTTGTGCAACTGAATCGACTCAGATTGGTTGCTGGTTGTGGACCTCCCCTACCAATTGGCAGGTAACTACTCTTCAGTGATCAGCACCTTGTGGGTGGGAGATCAACCCAGACTGGGCATATGTAGCAGGATCCTCAGAGCAACTCCAGTCCTACTCACCTTGCCGGACAATTCAGATCTCATTATGTCTCTTTACTCTCCATCCTTAATGTAGTGATGGCTGTCCTCAGGCATTGGTAACATGCTGAATTCAGTAGTTCAATAAGAAACCTTGATGGCAGAATTGGAGAGGGTTGTCTTTGTTTAATCCCTGAGAATTAAGTCTGCCATGTATCACGTGCTTCTGCAGATCGTCTGCCTGACAAAGACATCTTCTAACTGCAGCTGTCCTTTTAACCTGGCTTGAAAATGGCATCCGACCTCCCAGTACCTGGTGACTACCAGCAGCTATCGCACTCTAGTCTTCTGTCTGTGGTTAGTATAGCGCCATTTCTGGTGTTGTTCTGTGGTGCCACTGTAGACACCCTGAAGATGGTGTCACGTCTATGCCAGGCACCCTTGACAGTTGACAGGAGGTGAGTAAGAAGTTTGGCACTTGATGGAGTGCGGAGTACTGACAGTCAATGCTTGACAGTTCACCAGAGAATCCTTAGCTACCAACTTTCGTCAAGCATAAATATAGTGGAAAACAAAAAAGTGATACTTGGCCACAGCTTCTGTTGTCTCTCCACAGAACTTCAACAAATGCCAAATGCCATCAGTTTGATTGTGTCCGCATGTGTCTAAATGTTGTGTTCAGTCCTGGATCATGAGGAAAATGCCAAACACATTATCCCCAAAGCCTGGAGAGACGAGGCAGTCATGCAAGATATTCGTAGCAGGAAGTCATGATGACAAAAGGCAGCGAGTCTACCTGAAGCATGACTATAACACTGGTGGAGCTCTAACCTGGTAGGCTAACTTGTGGCTGTGGAGAGATTTGAATGAATAAGGCAATTATTTTTTAGCTTTTTTGGTATCCCTATATCCCAGTGTAATAAATACAAAATACAAGATAGTTCACTCACATGAAAAGAAATTGAAATTTTAATTTCAAATTTAGAATATAAGAATTTAAAGGTCACAATGGTCCATGTATAAAGTACAATATAATGAGAAACATCTGCTTTTTCTATTTTTCAAGTTTACACATAACACCGACAAGAAACTGAGACTCTCCGCCTCAAAGTAAAATTTGCGCCAATTAAAATGTCTTGCAGCTGTAAGGCACAAGTTTTACTACTGTGATACAAGGAATCAAGAAGTACCAGTGAAACATGATTGTTTATTAACATAAACACTCAACTATGATCAGTAAATAAATTGTGAAATAGTTCACAAATTCAATAAAAAAATTAATTTGCTGGGACAGAGGCTACTGGGGCGGTGCTGGCCGGGACTGGAAATAGGAACTACTGAGCAGAGTGCTGCTCGGGCCTGGAATCGACTCCATGGAGCCCGGAGGGAGGAGGACTGGAACTGAGGAGTGCTGCCGCTGCTGACGGGCAGTACGGAAACGAATAAGCATCCCCATAGTCTCCTGCTGAAACATTGACCACTGTTCCTCTGTGAGCATGCCCACCTCGGTGCTCAGGTATTGACAGTACATGACTCGGTTGTTGCTCAACCCCCCAACGGCCGCCTGCAGGGACTCCATAGCTACCTGCAGGGACCTCATAGCCGTCTGCAGTGAGGACATGCTGTTTGGGATTTGAAGAACTGCCTTGTTGACGCAGCGGCTGGCGAGCTTGGCCTTCTTGCCCTTTAACTTTGGGGTTTGACTGGAGGGAACAGGAGACGGAGACCCAGGACGACTTGATGACCTCGCAGGCTCTTCGTCTCCTTCTTCTTCTTCCTCTTCCTCCTCCTCCTCTTCCACTCCGGTATTGGTGGACTGTGCCCCTTGAAGCTTTTTAAACACAAGCAAACAAACATTAACATAAATATCAAATGCATACAAGGCAAGTGCGGACATTTTATAGCACATTTACTTTTGCTTAACTACTTCCCCTGAAACGCCATTAAACAGAGCAGTTACAAGGGAGAAAAAACAAACAAACAAAAGGGCATATTACTCTACCTTTCCCAGGCTGCTCCTGCGGATGGTCATGTGCTTGTCCAAGAATTTGAACATATCTGAAGTCCACCGCTGCCTGGCTGTCAGTGGTCGTGTTGCTTGCTCATTCTTCTTCTTCCTTAGTTTACCATAGACGGTCCGCATGTTGCGGAACCACCCCCAGAGGAAGTTCCCTGAGCACAGTCGGAAAAAAAACACAAACATAAATGTCCCGTTTTAAAAAAAGATAAAAAACGTTAGAGTGTTTTAAGATACTGAGCATCAACAGAAATTACAGAGACATAGCTCACCGGTAACTCCTAGCTCCTCGGCCTTCTGATCCAGCAGCTGCTCTCGCCTGCGCTTGTCCTTGAAGTCGCGTGCTGTCTGGTCGTAGAAGAACGGGTGAGCTGCAAACCACTCTACGAGGTGGTCTTCCTGTTCGGGCGAGAGAGTCGCCTCTGGCTCCATCCGGATCCTCTTCTTGACCCCGGGCCAATGCGACACCATTGGCTTTTCATCTTCTATCTCCAACTCTGGCTCCCCGGTCACAACTCTGTGGCCAACACGTCCGTGCAGGCTGACTGACGAGCCCGGCTCCAGCATTGTGTGTGACATGTTGGCAATGAGTGACAGCGAGGGGTCACTGTTTTCGTCCGAGTCCTTCTGGTATTGAGAGGTTGCAAGAGTGATGTCCGAACTGGAACTGGCAGGCAGGCACTTCTGCCATCTCCCTCTTCCTTTCATGGATCTACGTGCAGTCCTCCTTTCCATTGGCGGGATGCTGAATCTTGACACGTTTTTTTGCATCATGTTTGGTGACTGGCTGTAGACTTGTTGGCGCTGTCGGCACACCTGCATTTACAGTTAGAGGTCAAGTGATTAAAAGCTCTCAAGGTCACCAACCAGTCCCGCTGACCGCTCGGCAAGTAGTTATTGAGTGTCTGCAGAGTGTCTGTGTCCATGCAAACTATGGGTAACAATCTGCTAGCAACCAAAGCAATCGCTATGAGGTTTTTGGTGCAACACAATACACCTCTTTGCCATTAATTTTAGCTCGTGACAGCCAGCAACCACTTGCCAAGCAGTCGGGGATTACACATTTTACCCTAGCGACCAGTGGTTGGCAGGATGATAGTCAACTGGTCTCTAGGCCTGTGTAACAGGGGCATAAGGCAACAAAAAAAACTATATACAGTTTCACATTGTTGGTCATATAATTAATAAAATTATATTCCAAGTTTAAGTACATTAAACCTTATTTAAAACTATATATAGCAGAGTACTGGTGATTTTCTTTTGGTAGAAATCCAAGGCCAAAAACTGTTTGTGTGCAAAATAAAATTATATTCCCAAGAAAGTTTGCTTCAACTCAAATCATGTCAAACAAATTCTTTTAAAAGGTAAACACAGAAATAGATACATTTCACAGTGCGATTAAGGCTCACTCTAATTTGTAAAAGTCTTGTCTTTGACCCGCAGGGCTCGCAAAATCGCTAGCCCGACATCCCGGAGCTAGCGATATCTCAGCCCCGACCGTTGGGCTATATGATAACCCAACGGGCGGGGCTGAGATAGATTTTGGTGGCCCGACCGGAGATATCGCTAGCTCCGGGACGTCGGGCTAGCGATTTTGCGAGCCCTGGACCCATTTAGTCACCAAAGCCTATAGTGGCTTTCTTGATCATTATGACTTCCAGGAAGCTAACAGAAAGTCCTAAAGGTGATCTTCTCCAACTATCTCTCCTGATATAAATTAACTGAGGTCTAATTTCTTACCTATAAGTACTGATTTACCAATGATAGATTGTATATTACCCCAAGTACAACTAGTATCACTGTTTTATATTTATGTAGCAATTAATTGTACAAAATAATGGAAATGTGAACAACTGGGGATACATTATTAACATGTCCCCATGTGTCTCAGACTTCCCTGTCACGTAAAAATTTCTGCACTACCAAACGGTTTCTCTTTTACATTAACTTTCACATGTCTTTTCAGTTTTTCAGATCATGTAAAGTTCTTCCCACACACTTCACAGCCAAATGGTTTCTCTCCCACATGAAGTTGCATGTGTCTCTTTAGATTGCTTCCTCTGTTGAATCCTTCGCCACAAACACCACAGCCATATGGTTTCTCTCCAGTATGGACTATCTTGTGAATCTTCAAACTTTCGTGATTAGTAAATATCTTACCAAAGACATCACATCTAAACAGTTTTTCTCCTGTGTGAATTTTTATGTGTTTATTGAAAGTAGAAGAATGTCTATATTTCTTTGTACAAATCTTACAACAGAAAGGTTTCTCTCGTGTGTGGATTCTTATTTGAGACTTAAGATGAGTGTTTTGGTTAAATCTTTTGCCACAAACCTCGCAGCTATATGGCTCATAACCCAATGGCCTCTCTGCTGTGTGGACTTTTCTGTGAGCCTTGAAATGCATCTTCTGCTTGAATCTTTTACAACAAACACCACAACTAAATTGTTTCTCTACTGTATGGACACTCTGGTGTCTTTTCAAATCTCGTGAATATGAAAATCTTTTGCTACAAACATCACAACCAAATGGTTTCTCTCCTGTGTGAACTCTCATGTGTCTGTCAAGACTATACCGCTGTCTTAAAGTTGTTTCACAAACATTACAGCCAAATGGTTTCTCTTCGGTGTGGTCTGTCCTCTGAGACTCTACATTTTTCCTCACTGTATGAGATTTCTTAATTTCCAAGCTGGAGCTGGAAGATAATTTTTCTGAACGGCATGTCATGTGTTTTTGAAGAGACTGCCTTTGGAGAAACTCTTTATCACACTCTGAGCAGCTAAAGGATTTGTTTAAAATGTTAAATGCCCCCTGACTCTTTATGCCTGACTCAAGTTCCCTGCTCACCTTCCAAACATCATCACTGTGTCTGGTTTTAGGTCCAGAATCTGATACAGGCTCCTTCCAGTCATCATCATCATTACTCACTTCAGTCTCAGAAGAGTCTGAAGCCTTTACATCAGTTTTTGGTTGTAAATAAATATGTGTATCAAGGTTCCCTTCTGATTCTGGTCCTCCACAGTCCTCTTCATCAGGCTCTGTTTTTACCTGTTTAGCTGGGCTGCTGGTCAGAGGCTCCATCTCACTGTTGTCTTCAGTTTGGCTTTGATGAAGCTGCAAAGACTGAGACTTCTCTTTATCATCATCTTCACTCTTTACAGTAACAATAGTGAATGGGAAAGTGGTGACATCAGTCACCTTCAATCCATTATGCTGCTCTCCCTCCTGATTGGTCCAGAGTTCTTCCTGTTCCTCCTTTATCTGCAGAGACTCTCGGTCCTGCTGGTCCAGACCGAGGCTCCATTCAGGGTGATCCTCTTTCATCTCCAGCAGCTGCTGAACTTCTGCAGAAAACAGCCAAACACGTGGAGTTAAATTATTATAAAGGCAATTGTAGCACTGGAGTATTCTAGGAATCTGATAGAAATTAGAAGAAAGAATGAAACTATAATGAGATGAGTGAAAATCTTTAGCAAGCTTGTGTTTCTAGTCTGTTTTCAGCCTCCAATAAAAAAAATGCTTTATCATTGTACTTCCAGTGAGTGTTTTAAAAGAAATGCTGTCAGGATGAAGGAGTTTGTGAAAGTGAAACAAGTTGGGGTTTTTTCACTTTGCTTCACCAGAGTTTATAAGAGAATTCCTGCTTCAAAGCCATCATATAAATAATAATTTAAAGGTACAGGCCATAGAATTAGATATATATGTTATACTCATAAATATAGAGTATTGAATACTGTGTACTTATGTCTTCCAGCAAAGAATGAATCAATTACAAAACCATTACAAAATTACATGTTTTAAAGCTCAGTTTTTAAAACCTCACGGTGTAACTACAGCCCAGCAGCTCACAGTTTGCCAGGCATCAAATATTTGATCAGGTTAGAAAAAAATAATTCTGAGGCCAACAAAGATTTGAATGGGTACATGAAGCTGAGGATCGGGATTTTTTAAATTATGAGTAATATAAACCATGCAGCAGTATATTAATGACTAATTCTGAGTGACGTTTGGTCCAATTTGAGCATCTTTCTCCTGCCATGTGATTGCATTTGTCCCTAAAAATCGTGAACCTTCATCTTAATTTTTATCGATGGGATAAAGATTTGCGCTCATCCTCCAGCTTCACTGTGTGTTTGTATTATGCTAACCATAGCTCTGTAGCTAGCTCAACTTCAGCAACCCTACAAACATCACTGGTGTTTCGTTTTCTGTCTTCATTTATGTTGGAAGTGATAGCAGAGCTGTATGTTTTTAATTTTTCAGAAATTTCAGAAATTTTTCAGAACTTCAAACTTTGTTAAACTTCATAAATCCTGTTTCTCGTGGATGCCTGGATTTGAAACTTTATTGCAGAGCAGCCATACGGATAATTTTATTAAAGATGAAAGAATTTAGACAGTTTTTATCTCTCAGTGTTTGTTTGGGACCTGAAGAGGAGTTTGGACCCAGAAATGACTAATGACCTCAGACTTAATAGGCGGATAGCTAGGATTATACACTTAACTGGGAGGGGTAAGATGACAGAACACAGCTGACTGCAATCTACTCCGTCCCAGGAAATATATTTAACATACTGATATAAATACATAAAGAATGTTAACATATTCATCACCTGAGCTAACTGCTCAGTTTAGTTTAGTTTCCCCCCCCAGTTTTGCATTATATGTGCGTTTAAAAAACAGATTCAAATGGTCACTAAATCCAATTCAGTCCAATTCATTTTTATTTGCCTCATACATAATCACATAAAGAGGCTCAAAGAGCTTCACAGGCATAAAAACAAACAAACATAAGAAATGAGGTCACTTACATATAAAACAGAAGTTTAAACAAACAAGCAAAACCATCAAGAACACACAGACATCACACGTTAGGAAAAATAAACTGCATATAAATTATAACTCAGTCCAATTCAAGAGAAACATGTCCATTTTTTCTTTGTATGACTTTGTCATGGTTACATATCCATTAGCGCTATTTGGCATGGACCTGACTTGTAAACTGAAAACTGCAAAAACAAACAAACAAAACAACAACAACAACCACCAACAACAACTTTTATTTGTGTATTTGCTAATGGTTTTTTCATAACCTTCCCTGTCTTTCTCATTATGTTTGGTGCACCCCTATGATATGCTGCTACCCTCACCTATGGCAACAAGCTGTGGGCAGTGACAGAAGTGAAATAATGACACTGCAGATAAAAGTAGAAGAAGAAACAGGACTCGTCTGAAGGATGTCTCTGCTCTCTGTGTAAGTGTGCAATCCTGACATGCACCTCCTGGGGAATGTAACTACATGTCAGGTCAAAGTTGCCAACTAATGTGGTTGTTCTGTTCAGCACTGTTGATTAGTGAGAGAATAACAATCGCTGTCTTGATACAAGGAATAATAATTACAACATCAATATAACGACAATATAACGACTCACGAATATTCCAGCAGATTCCTGGAAGGAGAATGCTGAAACTACAAAGAATGGGGAAAAACTGGAGGGAAAAACATGCTTTTCTGACAAAGGTGAGGACCCAGTATTTTATTTATTTCTGTTGGCTGGCACTACATATGAAACACCGGGACAAACCGCAACTAACCCATAATGCACCAGCACAAGTGTAAATGCCAGCAAAAATGTCAGCCACTTATGTAGGTTACGTCACCAGCTCCCCACAGAAATCCAAATCAGCCCTTAGAGACCGCGTGGGCTTCTGTGCTTAGACTGCTGCACCTTAGAAGTGGAGCTAATTTGATGCCCTGCTCCACAGGCACACAAAGGCACACAGTAAGAAGTGGTGTGTGAATGTGTGAATGTGGCTTGTAAAGCAAGTAAAAAGTAATTTGAGTGTTCAGTCAGAAGAAAACACTGCTATGGTTACAGTTCTGGTCAGAAGTTTCCATCCACTCATCAAGGGCATGAACACCATGGTGATTCTGGCCTTTTAATGAGTGATGCTGTAATGTATGTCTTAAGTTGTCAGGATCAAAGCCTGTTCAGATTCAGAGTCATCTTTATTTGGCCGAGTTTGTGCATACAGATGAGGAATCTGACTCTGGTTCCCTTTGCTCTCTGTATACAAAAAGAAACCATTTTAAATAAGCAACATATTCACAAGGAGAACATAAATATGAGGATACAAGTAACAGAAAGTCTTAAAAAACTATACAAACTATAACAAACGTCTGTATACTGGTGAGTGCAACCTTGATGAACCTTAGATATTAATTTTAAAAGTGCAAATTGTGTAGTACAATGTGCACATGGCCTGAACAGTGGGTTATTTCAGTGTCCATCAAGCCTGGGGGAAGCAGCCATTGCTGTGATGACTGCTTTTGTAAACAGTGCTCTGTAGAAGCTGACCTAAGGCTGCAGCTTAAACCAGGATGTTTAAGGATCTGCAGAGATCCATCCATCCATCCATTCGCTTCCGCTTATCCTTTTCAGGGTTGCGGGGGCGCTGGAGCCTATCCCAGCTGTCATAGGGCGAGAGGCGGGGTACACCCTGGACAGGTCGCCAGTCTGTCGCAGGGCCAACACACAGGGACAGCCAACCATTCGCACTCACATTCACTCGCACAAGTACAAATTATTCAGACGTGTCACCACTTTGGTCTTGAAGAACTGTCAGACTCAGAAAGGAGGACTATGGTTAGGATGTTCAGGAACAGCCCAGGAAACATCGAGGCTCATACCTGCCATGAACTGGAAACTACTGTAACACCAGCACAACTGTCCACAGTGAAGCCAGGGTTACAGGGTACCGACCAACAAAGAAGCCTCTGCTCCAAAATCAAAACCTTCAAGCTCAACTGAAATGTGCAGCTGCCCACGTGGACGAGCCAAATGCCTTCTCGAGAAAACTTTTGTGGTCAGACGACACAAAGATTGAGCTGTTTGGTCACAAATACAAGAGTCAAGCTGAAGCTGAATTCAAACCTAAGAAGCCTGACTGTCAAACATGCTGTGGCCCATTTCCTGCCTGTGGTACTGGTATATAACACAACGTGAATGGAATAATTAAGAAGGAAAACTACCTCCAAATCCCTCAACTTCACATCAGATCAACAGCTTGATGGTTCAAGCTTGGACATGGTTGGATGTTTCCGCAGGAGAACGATCCCAAACACATCACTGGTTTTGAAATGGATAAAGCAGGCTAGCATTAAACATCTGGATTTACGTGGCTCCGACCTCAACCCTATTTGAGCACTATACTTAAGAGCTGATCTGTGCCAAGGAACGAACCAATTTAAAAGCAAAAATTATGCCAGGAAGAGTGGTCAAATATTCAGTCAGAATTATGCCAGAAGCTTGTTGATGGATACAAAAACAACAAAAAACTGAAGTGCAGTTTGTTAAGGGACATTTAACCAACCAAAAGTTTATATTTTATGTTTATATTTGAATTTGCATGCATATTTTTGACCCTGTGTGGATGAAGAGGGAAAAAAAACACGCATTAAAAATACAATCATTCCACGCTGCAAACAGATCAGATAAACTCCATATGACAGTGACATTCGTGACCATGATGAGTGGATGTAAACCTGTGGCCACAGCTGTAGATGCAGAATCAGCCCTCCACCCTGAAGCAGATCGGAAACTGGGAACGATTGGATCGCTGCACTCCTCCTCGTAACCAACCTTAACTCACACCGGTGTTACTTGTGTCATACGAGCTGTTCCAGGATAATGTGAACTGATTTAATGAAGTGAAAAGAAAAAAACCCCAAAAAACCACACACGGCCATCCCTGTCTGGTGTGTTAGCAGCTAGCCCGTTTCCTCCACATTAAATCTGTCGTTATTCTCACCGGAGGTTTGGCTGCCCTCGTCTTTCTGCTGCTGATGGACTCCGAGCGGGTTAATCTGCTGCATCTCTTCGAAGGACAGACTCTCGGCGCTGTGCTGCTGCAGATAATCCGCTCCATTCATGGTGTCCGCAGATATTTTCTGCTTCACAATAAACTGCAGGCTCCTTCGGAGTCAGCACAAAAGATCACAGTCGCACACTTACACGTCACTGCTGCTCGGGTCCCGCGTCTACAGATGACATCATGCGATATAACTGGAGACGTGTAAACATGAATCCGATATGTTATTATTATTATAGTAATTTTAAATACGTAATATAATCGAGTTCTAAACAGGATAACTTTTCTATTCCAGATTAATTTCACAATTAATCTTAGTTTAAAAGTATTAATATATCTGCACAAAAATACTTTACTGTTCCTTTAGGTGACATCTCTAAGATGAATGGGCGTGAACTAATAGATAAAGGTAATGATGTAAGATGCAATCATGCTAGGCGAAGGAGCATTACTGATGATGTGTTTCACAGTGGATTTTGTTTCAGTAATTAGAATATTGGCCTTGGTTGTGATCAGAGTCCCTGGGTGCGTCTTGAGGGTCACTGTGGTGCTGGTGTTTGTTCTTGGTCTCAGCGGTCTGTAGCGTTTTCCAGAAAACATGTTTGGCCCTGCTGAGGGAGATGAAGGTACCAAGGAATTTGAAGGTTGGCACCACTGATGCAGAGGGGGCCAGGTCTGCACCGCTGCGCCATTGTTTTCCAATCTCAAAATCTCTGTAGGCAGAGTCAGTCGTTGTATCACAGGCGAATGTGATGATGGGATCTCCAGGATGATAGTGCTGTATAGTCAGTAAAAAGCATCCTCTCAGAGCTCCTCTGGTGTTCTGTGGCATCCTCAGTGGACCACTTTGCTCTGGTAAGACTGCTGTGTGTTGAAGGTGGGAGCGAGACAGCCTGTGCTGATCTGGATAATGGTGAGACTCAAAGTTGGGGACATGGCTGGTCTGACAGTGTTATGCTATAGCTGCCTGTGACAGGACACATCTGTCTGCTATTCATCACCTCACTGAAATGTGGTGCTGGTCCCTTCTGGAGCATTTTAATGGAATTATCAGACAAATAATAACCACAAAAGAAGCTCATTAATCTGTTTTGGTGACTGAAATTCATAGTATTTTATTAGTCTGTTGCTAATAAACCACCAGGTAACTGTGTCTGTGCATTAACACCACCGCTGGCTGCTAATTTAACACACCACTTAAATATGATAACTTCTCCAAGAACCCTAATTCAGTGGCAGCCAAATCAGTAATATTTAGGCTTCAAAATGCAGAGTCCAAAAACAGCGAGTGACATCATGGTTACGACTTCCATCTTTTAGATACAGTCAGGATTCAGTGCTACCTGCTGTTTGGTGACGCTGTGAAAGAAACCAACTCAGGTGCATAGCTAAAAAAAAGAAGAGAATAATTGAACTCCTGAGTTTATAAACTTTGTTGCAAGTGTGTGATCTTTTGCTATGAAATAAACTGATGTGCAAACGTCTTGAGCCAACCCTCATTTCTTTATATTGTGCTCCCAAGGAGACACATGTCCTTTAAAGTTTGGAGAAATTATTCCAGAAAGAAACAACAGAAAGCTGCCTCAGAGTTCAGACTGTAAAAGAATAAATCTGGTGACACAAACATTCATTTTCTAGCTAATTATACTTGTATAAACTCTTTTTGCCTCGTATATAATATTTCCACATGTTTGCGAAATATGAAGAAATGAGGAGCTGCTCGACACGTGCACAGTTCTCCGCACTGTCTGCCTTTGGTGCATCGCTCTAAAAATCTCCACAATCCACCAAACTGTCTCTGGCTGGATGGTCTGTAACAAATAAACCAAAAACAAACAAAAGGCCAAGAAATATTATACAGTAACATTTAATCATGAAAAGGTCGAGCAGAGACCATAGAGGGACGAGTGTCCATTCAAACAAAGGGGCGCGATAGGAGGAAAATACGGCACACAGCTAAACCACAGTCTTTTAAAAAATAAAGTCAGTGCACAAATAATCTTACAAAGATTGCATAATATAAAGAAAGGTTATAAAATTTCCCAGAAATAGTGCAATTTTACCACCACCAGGAAAATAAAATAAAACCTGCCCCAATGTCGATGCCAGTCGTCTAAACGCTCCGCCGGAGAGCATCTTGGTTTTCGTCACGCGAAACGTTTTGAACTAAATGCTCTGCGGTCTGGAGGCAGGGCTCGGAGTGAAAAGAGAGCAGATGTTTCTGGATGGCTACATGTTACTGAGACACAACACACACATGCAAACAAACTCTTCATTGCACTTGGGAAAATGAATATAAAATGAGTTTCTATACAATAGTGTATATGGGACAGTCCAGAGAGGCCCACCTGTCGATACTCAGCACACACATTTAACTTAAAGCAGAGCCAGTGTTTCTACTCAGTCTGCGGACTAAAGGCTACATGTGTGCACAAACATACCCACAGGGCTTCAGTTTTCACATTTAATAAGGACATAATAGCAGAAATCCCACTCATTTCCTCCACCAAAGGTATATTTCAATGTTTCTTGTATGTAATACATCTTCACAAACACAGCTCTGACACTGAGCTCCAACTCACCTCCAGTAAAAAGCGCCTTACAGATGAATGGCAGCTACTGCATAAACACATGAAGGTAACTTATCCCTGACACCTCAAAAACAGAGTCACACACACGACCGGGCTCAGGAAAGGAAATAGAATAAATGCTGGAATAAATGTTGCTGGCTGTTTTCTGAAAATTAGAAGAAATCCAAGAAAAGGTAATAACTCTGTGCTGCAGAGTCGGACCACACCAACACGCCAGCAACACACAAACACCCCCACACATCCTCTGTGAGCTCAGATAATCCAACTGTGAGGACTGAGTTTGTGATGTTGCTGCACAACACTTCTGTTCCAGATATCTGATCCACCCCTGTGCCGGCACATCATCCTGCAACGCTCTCAAATTAAATAAAAATACATGTACTCATGATCTGCAGAAAAATCTCCCTCCTGGCTGCATTTATGATCACTAAAGAAATAAAACAAACATCGTAAAAAGTGTCTTAAATTCCCTTTAAGCCAAAATCCTCACACCTGAATGTCATGAAAGAATTACAATTTGTCGGTTTGCTGATAGGTAGTGCACCAACAATGTTACTCTCTAGTACAAATCTACTAGATCAGAGGTGTCAAACATAATGTGAAGATTAAAAGAAGCTTTACAGCTTGGACTGCGTTTTTTGCTTAAGAAAGTAGAGTCTTGACTCGTCCAGTTCATCTGAGCCAGAGGTCACTTTACCGCCTTCTTCCTAAAGCTAGTTCTGCCCCCCCAAACTAAACGGTGCCTATAAAGTAAGGAGGGTTTTTCCTAAATATAAAACAATTTGGCACCACTTTCCCTAAAAAAAAAAGAACATATTTTAAATCCCTCCCCTCTTTTCATGAAATGACTGAAATAACAAGGAGAGAGAGATTTGTTAAGTAAGGTAGCATAGACTTCTTATTGCCTTTAGTGTATGTGGAGTAATTGTGCTTACATGCATCGTCACCACCTAAAAATCTCATTCTGATCCAGGAGGAATCCTGGGAAAATGTGCATTTTTCCCCACTGTGCAAAAAGAAGAAAAAGTAAAATTCTGGGAATTAACTAAAAGTTTCTGTTTTCATTACAGATCAAAGTCCAGGCAATGATCAGCTGGTACTTTCTTATTTTACAGACTGATTTCTTTAAGAGTTTAAACTTCTTCATACCAAATAAAAAGGCAAAAATCTGCTTTCTTTACACGTTTGTAAGGAACAGCATCAAGAAAAACTGGACCCAGAATCTAAAATGAGTTTGACACCCCTGTGCTAGAATACACGCACAAACACTATAAACAGCACAATATACACACATCAAATAAGCTAGACAGAGTTAACAAAACACAGCTGCATGATCCAAAGTGGCACCAACGTGAAACACGAGTGACGTCAGGAGCTCCACGGAGCGGTCACTGAGTTACGAACCCTCCTCTCACCGGAGGCCAAGCGTACATTCAACACCTGTTACGAAAAGAACGCCTAAACGAGCCCCGCCTGGATCCAACGTCTAGCGCCACCTCGGAGGTCGTTCGTCTCTCTAGTGCCATGAGATGAGGGCGGAGTGCTACATGTACTGGTGTGCATATTCTACACTATATTCCTGCATCCTGCTGCCGGGCGACGCTCATCGCTCGCCCCAAAGGATCCAGCTACCACTTCTGAAAATAACCAGCCTCCTCTTTGTGAGCGTGCATGCTGAAACACTGTGGAGAACCAAGGTCGGGGCGTTAAGATGAGGATGCTGCTGTAAGATGAGGGGAAGGGACTTTTTTCTTCAGCCTCAGAAGAATAAAAAGCAAACACGGTGTTAGTTTATTTTTTTGTTGGTTTTTTTAAAGGTTTAAAGAGCCGTACCATGTCTCTTTAGGCATGTTAGTAGATAGGCGTTCACTTCACAGGCTCACATCAACGACAGAGCGATTTCTGCACGTGCTACCAACACTAATAAACCAAAGATACTCGTCAGTGCCAATACGTGAGGAGGTGTGGTTCAGAGATGTGCTGCTTTGGTACCATTACGATTATGGACGGTAGTAAACAAAAACAAAAAAAAAATAAAAACCACACCCAAAGAGACGAGAAAACACATTTACAGTAACACTCCTGCTCAGGAGGACGGACGGAAAGGATCACAAAGCTTATATATATATATAATTTTTTTTTTTTGTCATTTAACGGACTCCCTGTGAGGATAAAAAACATTAGAAAGAGGAGTAAGTGTGGCATCAGCGTGCTGAGAAAGACTGCAGGCCCCTCGGTCAGTGCGAATCAGAAAGCACCGATGGACGACAGCAACACACACATGCGCTCCCACAGGAAGAGGCCACAACAGCCCAAACACACAGTCAATCCCAGTGTATGCAAGGCCCGCCCCCTCCACCCACACAGGTCTGACGATCATTTTAAAGGCGGTGGGCGTGCAGTTTGTGGGGCAGTGCTGGCGTGAGCCCTCAGGCGCTGAAGCCTGGCAGTTTCGGGTTTCTGGTCAGTTACCGGGCAGCTCCCTCTCGGGTGGAGTTCAGAGCTGGTGCACGATGCTGTCTGTGTGGTTGACCGAGACGGAGCCGTCCTGGCGCAGCCGCTGCCACTGGAAAGTTGTGCTGAGGGAGCCCACCTCGTCCTCCTCGTTCTCCTGCTCCTTGGCAAACTCCATAAACACCTGCAGGACAAAAGGAAACAAGGAAAGCTTGGAGTGAATAATCCAGAGGTCCAGTGGAAGTACAAACTGACCGCCTGACCTGTAAGCCTACCTGCTCTAAGGTGGACTGGGAGAAGTTGTACTCTTCAAAGTTGAAGGTTTGCTTGGCTGAAGACACAAGGAAAGAAGATTAAGTACACGGGAGAGAGAGCAGAGCTGTGGAGGAGAAACGACGGGTCAGCACTCACTCACCGCTCTCTAACTGGGAGAAAGACTTGGCCAGCGATTGGACGTCCTCCATGGGGATCTTGTAAACCATCAGCGTAGCAAAGCTGGAAAAACAGCACACATACATACAGAATTAAACCGGGACACACAGAGCAGTAGCAGGCGTCTGTGTTTCCACAGCTCTGTTTTCCATAATGCTTCCTCCTCTCTTTTTTCGCTCTTAGTTGACTTTTAGTTTTGACTCTGAATTTAATCAGTGGTATAATAAGCTACAAAAATACATATAAAAGCTCATGTTTTGCCTCATTTATTGATTTCTAACATTTTTATTTAAGCTTTTTATTTACTTCTACCCCAAAAACAACCTCGAACAAGTCCCACACGTTGAGCGAAAAAAGTGTGAAAGCACAGGATATCTACTCCCAACTGTTATTTTAAGGGAACTCATTAAGTGTCCATCACTGTGTAGCTGAAGTGGAAGAAAGACAGGTGTTAATCAACTGAAGCCATCTACAGGAAGAAAACACTGAAGGTTTCACAGCTGGACTAGCTGCTGTGGAGTTATGTGACCGCATTCCCATCTGGTGCTCTCTTCACCGCCATCGGTGCTCGCTGGCTTTATGATCACAAATATACAATCCAGCCCACTGGACACGTTTAGTAAAAGTGAATGAGGATATACATTTTGGACTGTCTTTTAAAGAATTTTACAGCTTGTCCTACTGATAAACACCTTTCCCACTTTCTTTCATACTGCACCAAAGTCCATCCATTCAAGTAATGAAGAGTTAAATGACTGAAAAGTTGCAGCTTTTTTCTTCTCTGGAGACATTTATGCTTTTCTATTGTGTCCACACAGATGTCTTTCATTAACTACAGCAGCATTTCTTTATCATGCAGAAACACTGAGACACACTTGAAACTGCACAAGGATTAAATGTGACAGAAAAAAGGATTTTTACCAATCCAACTCACTTAAGATCAAAATGGGCTGTAAAACGAGTCTGACATCCCTGAACTGCACACAGACAGGTCAGGGCTCACCTCTCCTGCCGAGCGGCGTGAGGGAATATTCGTAGGATCTCCTTATGCAACAGCGCCACCTGCTGGAGCCCCGTCAGCTCTTCTCTAAGTTTCACCTCCAAACTGTAACCGCGGCCATATTTTCCTTTTAAATGTTGGATGGAACCGATACATCTGCAGGAAAGAGACCAAGCATTAAGAGGCATTATGCCGAGACTCGGAAGTTTGAGAAATTATCGAGAAAGCAACTGTGGAGCGAACCTCAGCTGCCCAGAAACCATGATGGCGACGCGGTCGCACACGGCCTCGGCTTCCTCCATGTAGTGAGTGGTCAGGATGGCTCCGCGCTGACGGTTCTTAAAAGCGGCTCGCATGGCCCTCCTACACGAAGGAAACGCGAACGATTTACGTACTTTTGCTTTTTTAACGGTAGCATTGCTTATGAAATTAAACACATTATTTGGCAGTGAAAGAAAAGAAACATTTATTTGAGAGAACTTCAGCGCTTCACATTTGAAACAAGAAAAAGGCAGAAAAATGCTTCTGTAAGGAAAACATCGTCTCACCACATGCGCTGTTTGGACTTTGGATCCATCCCTGATGAAGGCTCATCCAGTAAGACGATCTGAGGATTCCCGATCATGCTCAAGGCAAAGCACAACTGCAGACATACAACACAATAATATCATACAAACACTGTAAACCTATAACAGAAAAGATTCGAAGTGCCTCATGTGTTTCATGACAGAACATACATTTAAGGCTTTTACATTTGAAGTGAGACGTTTAAACGCCAGTGCCGCGAAAAATAAAATGAAACTTAAAAAGCTAAAATATTCTGACTCATTAGGAGTAAAACGTCGATTTTGCTGTTAACACCAACGGGTTTCTGATAAATATTTTATTATCAGGCAGGATAAACACAGCATTAACATTATAATCGAGCAGACTAATAGGCAAGCCGAGGGTCTCCTCACCTTCCGCTTGAGTCCTGCAGACAGAGTCTTGGCTTGTTTGTGTAAGTGGTCCTTCAGCTCCAGAGCATTCACCACACTGACAGCAACGGCAGACACACAACAGCCGTTATTAGCTTTACACTCTCTCTCTCTCGAAAAGATTTAAAGATCTACATCATCTTTGACTGTCTGACTGTTAAAAATAGAAATCACTGTGGTCAAACGTCAGGGGGAAACCGGTACTGAGGATGAGACCGAGACTTTACCGTTTGATGATCCCCGGCACGTCCTCTCCTTTCAGGCCTTTAATGGCGGCGTAGATCTCCAGATGCTCCTGCAGAGTGACCCGAGGCCACAGAGGGTTCACCTGTGGACAGTAGCCCACGTGCTCCAGAGGATTGTCCACTGAGCGAAACTCAGTGCTGTAGTCTCCCAGCAGCACCTGGACCAGGACGAGCAAAGATTCAGAGTGTTTTCTTGGTTTAAACACATGAGTAACATGACTGAAATTATTAAATAAACAGACCGAGGAATGCTTCAGTATCATCCTACTGTACCTGGCCTGCAGTGGGGTCAGTGTCACCTGCCAACATGTGCATGATGGTGCTCTTTCCTGCTCCGTTGGGGCCCAACAGTCCAAGAACTTCACCTGAGGAAACAGCAGGGTAGGATTCAGACTGTGGGTGAAGTCGGCCGGTTGGGAACCACGCAGCATAAGAAAAAGCAGCAAGACTAAGCGTACCTTTACGGACACAGAAAGAGACGTTCTTTGTGGCCAGCTTCCTCTTCTTGCTTAGAGAAAATCCTTCTCTCCTGCCCTTGTACTGCTTCTTCAGGTTACTCACAACCACGACCGGTTTCTAAACAGACACAGAAAAGACAGAAAAAGGAGCAAAATGCCTTCAGATCACTGACGAGAAACAAAACACTAAAGATGCCTGGCTAAATTAATCTTTATTACACTTTGACTCTTCAACAGGGACCAGAGACTTCAACAGCATTCTTAATTTATGTATTGTAAACATTTACCTCTTCACAGGACTGACAGCTGAGGGCCTCTTTGACTCTGGCCCTTTCCATCTGGACATCTTCGTCTTCATTCTGGCCTTCTTCTAGGTTCCTCTCCACCTTGGCCTTGGACTGGGATGAGATCCTGTGAACATTTTAAAAGAAAATCAGGTCTGCTGCATTTAATGTAGGCATCAAAACCTATATGTTTTTATTGCAGTAAAACGGTTGCGACCACATTTTGTTCAGGGATCTGGGTAACTCCAAAAGCCTCACAAACCTTTATCAAAGCAATAAACCTCAGCATAAATAAACCAGAGGTTCCTGTAATCAGAGTTATGAAAGCGATCATCACCTGCAGAGCTGATCGTTTTTCATCGTCCTTCCTCCAGAATGGATCTCCAGCCAGCGAAGCAGGAAAAGCAGAACGATGCACTGGAGATAGGGCTGAGCACAGACACACAGTTACAGTTAAATACAGTTCTGACATTTGTTTATCACATTTTTCCCCCCACGTTATGAAATATACATACAGCTAAAACTGAAATGAGCAGGTTCTTCCACAGGAAGTTCTCCTCGTAGACAGTCGGGAGGAAGGTGGCCTGAGAAATGGAGAAATGCTCTCAAACATGACTCCAATAACGGCCTCAGCCCCAATGATACATGATCGTGTATTTATTTGAAAAACACAGCTGTATGCTTGACAGAGAAAGCAGCTGTTGCCCTGAGCTCCTACCTTGGTGATGCAGTTGAGACAGCCCATGAGAGGGTACAGCGGGTTGAACAAACACAAGAGGTTGTGCAGGGTTCTTGTCAAAGCTGGATTGTTGTTTACGAAGGACAACTGAACCACCGAGGCTGACACGACGCACACCTGAGGTACAAGCAATTTATTTTTAATAAAGGTTTCAATCTAAAGCATTTTTGTTGTCATGTGAAGAGCAAAGAAAAGAAGAAGAAGAAAAAACAGCAGCAGCAGGCTTGTTCAGGATCACATGTTTGAGTCTCACCATCATGGAGATGACAGAGAAAAAATCCCTGTTGCTTTGGACTCGGGCGAAGCCGAAAGACGACACATAAGTGAAGAGAATCATGGCTGGGCTGAAGCCAACGGTGCAGAGAACCTAAGGCGGGGCAGAAGCCATGAGATGAAGTCACGTATGTGTTGTATTACAGAGGAATAAAGTCTTTAAGCAGCTGGACGCACCACCGCAGAGAGGTTGCTGGAGTTGAGCAGGTTTCCGGTGTGGAAGGAGAAAAGGATGATGGACATGAAGGACAGGATGAGGTAATAGAACGGGATGTCCACCGCTGCCTGACCGCACCAGTACGCTGACGGTACGAGACCAGAGATGCGCAGAGTTGAGCGACACTTTATCTGCAAAGGGGACAAAACCCCCAAAACAAAACACAGAAGTGACGAGAAATGTGACTGTGTGGCCCGATGTTCTCACTGTACCAGACAACATTTCTTTTCCCCTCTAAATCTTTTGTTGAAAAGATGAATCTGTTTTTATCTCTGTGACTAACTGGTTACCTCTCGGTCTCGAGTGTGGTCCATTGCAAAATATGCCGGCATTCCAGCTGCCAGCATTCCCAGTATGATCGCCTCTATGTACACCAGCGCGTAGGATGTAGCATCAGGGATTTGCTGATGGGCATCACAAAGGGAGAGTTTAGTGTCTTGGAAACGACCTCTGTTATCTGACTCTATATTGGTCAAAGGCACTCACATATTCAAAGGGTTTGGTCCACGTTCGGATCTGCCCGGTCCCATTCAGACCTCTTAGGAGAGCATTGCTCAGTATATTGACGGTCATGGGCAGGGAGTGAACAGTCGTGCTGTTAAATGCAACGCTGTATCTGAAACCCTGTTAACAACACATGAAACAAAGTGTCAACAGCATCATGAACTCAGCACTCCATCTAAACAGAAAGCTCTCAGTTAGAGGAGCCAGCAGCCCTCAAACAAAGAGCACTTTGGCTGCAACACGAGCACCGTGACACGTTAAATGTAGGTGGAGGTGCTCCAGTCTCATCTAATCTGATATCAGTAATTAAATTCAATCTATGCAATATTAAAGTGACCTTGCTGGATCTTGTTACGTTGATGGCAGCGCTGTGGGGGGCCGCCGCCATGTAGTCGCTCTGCTTCATCATTTCCACTTTGATGTCCTGAGACTCGATGTTGTGGATGAAATCGGAAATATCAGAGCCTGCAGGTACAAAAAAGACACGGCTAAAATCATCCATACAACCATTTTCTGCTGCGTCACAGGGGCAGCGGTCCAAGCAGAGATGGGCAGACCTCCTTCGACATAATCTGAGTTTGTTGCCACTCAGCGTGAGCCCAGACACCCCTCAGAGGAAGCTTAATCAGCTTGCAACTATAAAACTGCAGCATGTAGAAGCTCATACGCGTCAATAAAAACAATTCAAATCAACATCAAGGAGGTCGGTTAAATTACACCCACGGGACATATTGTAATGATTATGGTTAGTGGGATATTTCACACTCGTGCAGAAGTGCGATGCTTCATCACAGTGTTTACATCATGTTGTGCTTTGTGATAGAGCTGAGATCTCGAGTCTTATTCAGGGAAAAAACCCACTGAAAGTGAAACAAGCCTTTTAACTCAGTTACACAGAAACCGTCAGGCTGCCGTGTTTGTATCTGTGACACTCACCAGTTGAGTTCTGAACCAGGAGGCTTGTGGCGTATCTCTGGGGCGCCTGGTTCCTCCTGAGGAGGTAAACTGGCAGAAATTGGCGGTCTGAGGAGTGAATCTGGATGTTTCCTGTGGCCAGCGACAAAACCAGGACTGCAGCCACAAACACCAGGAACAAGGCCAGACTGGAAGAGGAGGAAGGGGGAGGTTAGAGTCAGGAAAGTCTCGATAAATGGGAGGAATAAAGCCTCAAAACACATCCCTATTTCTGTGGCTGGACAAAGAGGCAGAAAACTATGGATGTCATTCAGTTCTTTAACTCTAAGCTACAGGAGCAGATGGAGCATGTGTGTCCATCATATGACAGATTAACATACAAACAACAAAAACAAACAACATGTATTGTATTAAGGTAATAAATAAGAAGCCCGGTTTACCCATGATATCTTCAAAATAAAGAAATTGGCTAATAAAGTAAAATAAGGAGAACACTCACGTGTAAATGAAGGCCTTCCTCTCCCGGCGCATGTTGAGCATGTGCAGCCACGCCACGGTGCTGAACTGCTGCCGCCACAGGGCGTGACCCGTCACAACGTCCGACTTTGTGTCGGAGAACGTGAGCAGCCTCTGGTCCGTGTCGTCCAGGGAGGCGGTGTCGCACTCGTCGTCCGCCTGCTCTCGATTAAACACGCTGTAGTCTGAAGACATGAAACGACTTTTACTCAACACCAGAGCTCCTGCAGACTTTTTCCATTCGAAAAACTGAAATCAGCAGCAATCGTCAGTTTGGCGACACACTCACCAGCCTGATCCACTTCAGCCTCTGCCTCCAAACGTAGAAAAACATCTTCCAGCGTTGTCATGGAAACACCATAGTTGACTATTCCCAGTCTGGGTTGAGAGTCGAGCTCCGAGAACAGGCCTACGAAAGATGAATTCAGGACCGCTCAGCGCGTTGCGTGGCTCACAGTCAAAGCTGAATCATGACTGAGTCACACTCTATTTTTAAAATACTGTCTGGATATTTTTAAAGGATATTAAAGAAACCATGAAGGCCAGGAGTAAGTAAACTTTCCCCTTTGAGCGGGAACAACTGCTCCAGTATTACTCTGCTCTGCCCCAGTGCAGATTCAGAGGTTCAAGAAATTGCTTTATTTGCAGTCGATTGCTTCGAGTTATGATTTTTAAAAACATTATTATACAATGCACAATGTCAAAGCAAGGCAGGTAGACCAAAAACTGCTGATGGGCACATTTAGGAGAACATGTCTGTGCACAGCTGCATGCGTGTTGCTACAGAAAGCAGGCAGCTATCAGAGAATCAGGTCAGGATAAATGTGCAAAAACGTGACCCGACTGTAAACTAAAAATATAATCAGTACAATTTAATGCTCAAAAAACAAACACGCACAAAGGAAACCTCTGTATGGTCGACTCGTGTCATGATTTTTCTTTAAATTTTTTTAAATGTGACCGACGGACGTTCCTGTGAATCGAACCTGGGAACGTGTCCATGCTCTCGAAGGGCAGAGTGAAGGTCAGCTCCGCCTCGTGCTGTCGGGATAACTTGGCTTTGGGAACGTGCTGCTTAACCAAAGACGTGATCTTTTCTGCGTCACATGCCTCGCTGATAGACATTCTGCAAAGGATGAAGAAAAACATCTAAATCTAGTTCGATAAAGACGCCCAAACTCAGCAATAACAAAAACAATCGAATTAATTATTCCTTTTGGGTTCTTGTAAGAGTCAATGAAGGGGTCCTTGCCTTAGATGATAGCCCACACCGCACTTGATCTTGAGATACAGAGAGGAGCCAACACACTTCAGCTGACCTTGAGAGATCACAGCTTTGCGATCTGCAGAAACAAACATTCAAAAAAAATAAATCAGACATGTTTTCAACTCGCGTGGAGATAAACCTTTGTTCTCATATGGGTCGAGCATAAAACTGGAGCTGCTGCTCGGTTACATAAAGCTGTGCTGGTGTTTTCTGCTCGCCTCTGCACCTTGAATCTCACTCTTGAAATTCTCCTGCAGCAAGGAAGGCAACTCAGCGCTGACCTCATGATGAATAATATCACCAAGCTGGAGCATATGTCAGCAGCATACTTTAAAATATGCATACACAACAAACCTGAGTGAAAACTGTTCATCCGGTCAAACGGTTTTATTTTAAACATCATCAAGAAAAGACGGAAAATTTTCTGCAACACCAGCTCCTGATGAAAATATTGATCAAGCTAGAAGATCCTGAGATACCATCATCCAGGATAAGAATAAAGCACAATTTCTGGTCTATATTTCCAGTCCAAAGTGTGGGTTTGTGTATCTTACACAACAAGGAGCATTCGTACCAGCAAGGATGTCTGCCTCATCCATGTAGTGCGTGCTGAGCACAGTGACTCTGCCGGCCCGGCGACTCTTCAGCAGAGACCACACCTGGTGCCTGGAGTAGGGGTCCATGCCGGCCGTGGGCTCGTCTAAGAGCAGGATCTGACAGAAACAACCACAAACTCACGTTATCCGAGAAGGACTGGTGTCTGGATTCGAAAAACTGAAGTAAGATTGCGCACAGGTACCTTTGGATCTCCTAGGATGGCGATGCCCACAGACAGTTTCCTCTTCTGGCCTCCGCTCAGATTCTTGGCCTGAGCCGTCATGATCTTCTCCAGGTCCAGGTCCTTCAGCACCTTTGTGACCTGTCAGAGAAGGAAACACCACACTAAGGCTCAACAAGCACAGCTTTTTAAACAACCTCAAGAATGTCACATATTCTCCTGCTGGAAGCACTAATGCACATACATGAAAACTATGACACCAACATGCTCTGGAGTTTAGCCACGTTCCAGATCTTTCTATGAAATCTAAATCTTAAGGAAAATAGACGCAGACCCCATCCGTGTGTCATTTTTACTTTTTAAACAGTGGATTTAAAGACCTTCTAGAAGCAAGTCTCACAACTCTGCAGTCGTCTTTACAATAAATTTGATGTTCCCATCTAATTTAAAGCATCATCACTTACTGGATATATTAACTGTATGAATAGAATCACCAAAATGTGGCAAATTTGTTCACAAAGAGCGCTTTTTCTTATACTTACTTCTGACTTATACTTCAACTACATCTGCGCTTCATTAATTAATCTCGGGGTCTTCAGTCTAACCCCCCAGAGCACTGAACAAATGTCAGTCTGATGATTAGCAAAGAACATTTCTAATCTACCTACAGCTTTGCTGTGGAAACCACAGATTAGGATGGTAAGAAGACGTTTGCTACCACACACCCTGAAATTATAGGAAATGAAACTACTGTGTGTTTGTGCATATGCCAGTGCAGCAACGTGATTGGCTGATAGTTTCCTGGTTTCTGTGGGTTATTAGCTCTGTGGTGATAGGTTTCATCAGCTAAAGATGAAAAGAGATTTCTTCTCAAGATTCGCAGCCACTGTTCAAGTTTCTTCTTGCCGTCGAGTTTAAGCACATTTGGTTTATAAGAACTACAAATCACCTTTTAACGTCGATCAACCCTGGTGTCGAAGGTTGTCACCGATAGCTTCCCTGCTCCGGCACCAATATCTTGTGTTGGGTTCTTCTATTCTACTCTATATTTAAGCAAACCTTCATCTGATGGAGAACGTGCTTTTTTAATGTCAGTGTTTCCGTGCTTTGTCTTGTTATAGGTTTGATGTCATGTTTCAAATGTACGGTTTTAACTTTGATAAATGTCAGAATGTTTCAGACTTTGCACTGCGGGAACATTTCGATCGTCACATTTACCTCGGCGTCGATGTCTGCTCGTGGGATCCCTTTGATGGCAGCAAATATCCTCAGGTGCTCCTCCACCGTGAGCACATCAAAGATGATGTTGAACTGAGGGCAGATTCCCACCAGCTGCTTCATTTCGGACGCGTCGGCAATCTCTGCCACAGGCGAGCCGTAGATGGTGGCCGTGCCGTTCGTCGGCGGGCAGATCCCACACAGGATGTTCATGAGGGTGGACTTTCCAGCCCCGCTGTGTCCCAGCAGAGCTGTAATCTGTCCCTCATAGATGTCAAAGGTCAAACCTGAGAAGGAGAGGTAAAGAAACAGGAGGAGATACGGGATGTTATTTCAGTCCGTTGTAGGAATGTGGAAAAATATCGAATCTAACCATGTAAATCAGGCTTTCTGCTTATTACTGCGGTTGGATCTTTAGCCCACATTATACAGCACCTTCACATGACTCATGCTGTAACCTTGAACAACATGTATAATCATAGGAAAGCACTCACCCCTCAGAGCCTCCACCACGTTGTCCTTTTCTTTGTACACTTTGCGGATGTTATTGATGCTGTTGGAAACAAAACGAGCGAGCAATGAAGAAACAGTGAAACTGAAAGGAGAGAAGCGTAAACACAGCAGCGGAGTCTGTTGAAGAGCAGCTCTCAGGTTACAGGCTGGACCTCCAGGCTCTCCTCAGCTGATGCTACAGCTGAGCCTAACGCTGATCTACCCGAAGCTCTCAGAGCCGCCATCTCTCAGTCCTCTGAATCCATACTTTTAGTAAAGGTACTCTGTGAGCACTGACATAAGAATAAAATGAAATACTGGTAAGTTCAGGCTTTTACCGGATGGCTTCTTTCCCTCTGAACTCGGGAGAAACCGGCTCGATAGACTCGTCCCCACCAGGAGCGCCGTTCAGCTCAGTGTCGTACACCGAGCTCACCTCAACATAGCGCTTTCTGCGTTTGGACCAATAGGACGGCTTCAGGAAGTAAACCAAGGACCTCCGCATTCCAAACTCACCTGCGTATCAGGAAATCATCATGAAAACAAAATGAAAACACAAAACAAACAGAACTGCTAACCAATCAGCTTCGACCAGCAGTGGGGCGATTTAATGCTGCAGTCAATTAAAGCAGCACGATCAATGTGGTGTAACGCTAATTGAAGTACAGATGGATCTGCAGAGCAGTGCTGCACACACTCAGTGGGTGAAAAGGGAAACATCTGACAGTTTATTTCCCACTCGCTGCACAGCACACCGCTGGAGGGCTTTTCAAACTTGCTGTGGGATCTCAGCTTGTTCTTTTCCTCAATGCCCAAAAGCTTCTACTGATCTGTAGCGCAAGACATGTTGAGGAGGTCATTTTAACCATTTAAATCAGCTGTGATGGACCAAGGACACGTCCGAAACCTGCAGGACACCGGCCCTCGAGGCCTGGAGTTCCCCAATCCTGAACTAAAGAGAAAATTCAAATGGTTCCTGAAAATTTTACATTTTTGGCTAATTTTACAACCAAAATAATTCCAGGAGGGCCTTATGACACATGGGGGAATAGAGGGTAAACACTCTGTATTTTCAGCTGTTTTGCTACTATGTAAAAGAGAAAAAGGTGACTACAAAAAACACATTTTTACTAAGTTAATAGCTGCTGGATTTGTTCTGGCAAAAACCAGTGTTTGACCGCACTGAGTTCAAATATTTTTGCACTTACCAGGCAGCACCTGGTCCAGGTAGGTAGCCAGCAGAAGATAAAGGATGCAGTCCACAACCAGCATCAGCAACGGCACGTACAAAGGATGAGGCCCGTTAGTCAGAGAAGAAAATACAGCACCGTCTCCCTGTGCCTCCAAGTAAACAACCTAAAATAGATATTAGACAAATACGCACTGAGATCAGCCTCGGTGGCATCTACTGCACAAAGCTTCATCTTTCTGAAAAATGAAGGCTGGAAAACTGCAGAGATTATATTGACATTTCTAGCAAGCTGCAGAAAGAACCTAATATCACTTATGATGCAATTAATAGAAAAATGATTTAAATTAATTAAATGAACAAAAACAGGATCAACACTGAGGTGAGAGAGGACTGCAACAAGCTGCGATTTAATTTATTCCAGAAGGAGAAAAGTACTCCAGAGGAGACCAGAGCGTGTTTGTACCTGTGCAATGCCGATGGAGAAGGCACTGGGCGACAGCAGGCACAGAAGCCACACCAGCGGCTGTGGGAAATCCTTCACGAGGACGGTGAAGAGCGACAAGCAGCCAAACACCACCGTCAGCATGGATCCCACCGTGCTGGCAAACTTGGGCTTCTTAAACAGCGGAGTCAGCATGAAGGAGAAGAAGATCTGTGGAACAGAGTCAGGATATGGATGAGAGGAACGAACGTTCACTACTAACAACACAAAGGCTGGAATCAAATAGCCACAGCTATATGTTATTTCTTTATTTCTTTGCTTTCCCTCCATCCCAGCTCTACTCACTGATGATATTCCATACAGGAATATGAGGAAAAAGATGACAAGGAAGTTGCTGTTAGGAAACAACGCTGTGTACGTCGCGATGATGGCCATCAGGATGGACATGGTGGTCACCAGAGCAGCGTACAGGAGGCCCCATGATAACCTGTCAAACCACACGTACACATGAACGCGAGTTTCTTTGGTCCGAGTGTCCGAATGTGCAGCGGCCGAAGCCGTTTCTCCTCACCAGAAGGCTGTGTCGTAAAGCCCCATCATGGTCATGGTGTCTTTGAGACGATGCTCTTTCTCAGCCGCCACGTTGACGATGAGGAAGGTGACGAAGGGCGTGAAAGCCAGGACCAGGTAGATGGAGATGAGGGCGTGGGGGAACTTCTGAACCTCCACAGAGCCGGGCTGACCCATCATCACCGCCTTCAGTTCGAGCTCGCTCAACACCGAACGTTTTGTCTGCATCTGAGCACAAAAGATGATAAAAGAGTTTAAAACTTTTTTCAGTAACGTAGTCAAAGAAAATCCATGTGTGAAAAATGCAGTTCACATGTCCGAAATTCAACAGCAGCTGAGCTTCAGCCTGTCTCACCTGAATAATGGCTGCGTCGATCAGAGACTGGAGGTGAATGAAGCCGGAGTACCAGTAATTTGCAGCCCTGCAGTTTACAGAGCTCGACAAGCAGCTGGCTGCAGGAGACGAAGCAACGACAGCAATCAATCAAAATGTATTTGTAAAGGACCTTTGTTAAAGGTGATTCAATATAATATAAATCATAACAAATAATATACAATGACCATCAATATAGAGTAGATTAGAAAGATGAAACATCACAGCAATAAAATAACATTTAAACTAGTTTTTCAATAAAATAATACAAGGAAAGATTAAACAAAAGTAAATGATCTAAAAATCTAATACAGTAAAAATAGAATAAATACACTTTAAGTCCAAAAAACTAAAGTAAATGTGTAAGAATCAAGATAAATCCAGGCTAAAAGTTTGAAGATTTCAACACTTCTGTTTTAAATTTGATCATTTCTGTATGAAATATAAAACAACACCACAGCACGTCACACATCAGCTCTAAGAGGGAATCATCTCTTTTACAGTTCTGTTCATCTCTTCCTCCGCTCCATGTGTTCTTCCATCTTTTTATATTCCTTCATACCAAAAGAGCTACAAGTCAGGATCCAGAAAGCTGAAGGAGGCAAAACTAAAGGAAAACCCAGAAGTTGGCCACTAAACAAAATAATAAGTCAAGACCGTGAAAATCACCAACGCCCAGGAGTAAGCAGCCTTTAACCCTTAAAAGAAAACTCCAGCAGTAGAAGGGCGGCACCTACAGATGGAGAAAGAGCAAGACGCACTCACCAGGGCAAAAAAAAATAAGTACCAATCACAGCAGAGCATTGCTGCGCCCTGCCAGGGCTACAATGATAACTCGTTTAAGGATTTTACCACCAAGATCATGTGCAACGCCCCCACTGACTGCTGTTTCTTTTAAACCAGCACGAGTACTTTAAACGATTCATTATGGAGGTTTTTTTTACACCAAAGGACTCTTTCAAAGGCAGTTAGCAGCACATCTGAAGATGTATGCAAGTCTACAACACAAATGAGCTTCTGATCTGTCACTGTGAGGGAAGTGTAGAAACTTTGTACCCATTTAAAATAAAGTTGAGCCAATCCATAAAAATAAAGCGGGAGAAAGTATAATAGTTTCAATAATTAGGCTTTACCAATAGACTCTGTGTAGTCACTGGGTAAAGGCAGCTGGTTGTGCGGGAAACGGAGTTTGTAGGATGTGGCCGAGCTGTCCATGAACACGACGCCAACGTAGCTGGAGGGCTCGTAGAGGCTGGCGTTCTCCAGATCCTCCTCACTGGAGAACATCTCCAGACGATCCTGCATAACTGAAGGAGGGGAAAAAATGCTCGGTTTGCTCTTTTCGAACCCTCTGCACAAACCTAACGGACACAGAACCCCGCAGATGGTTTTCAGACTTACGCATATTCTGAGCCACCTCTTCCATGATGTAAGTGGTGATGTTACTGATTGGTGTGTAGCCGAGGCCTTTGAAGAAGTGGCTGTCACTCTCCAGCTCCGTCGTGCTGATGCCGCCATAGTAAACATGAGGATTCAGGGTGCTGATGAGTATCAGGAGCCCCAACAGGAGCAGAGGGAGGATCAATTCCTGCACAGACAGGGACACAGAAGGAATGTGAATAGTTTGCTCAGTAAACCCTGATATCCCCCAGGTCAGATCAGATATAGCGTCATCTCTTAAATATGTTTTCTTGTGTATGTCCAAAGCATTACAACCCAAAGTTGGTGAAAATTCATGCTCTGCGGGACAGGAAATGAATTTACAGGTACATTTTAGTGAGAAAAGACATTGCTTTCACTGATGACTGCATGCACACCGCGGCTCTAACTGCAAAACCAAACCGCGAGATAAAAAAAGAAAAAAATTATATTCCTATTGATAAACAACCTGTAAGGCTGAACTCAGAGGGGGGCATGTCAAGAGTTTGAGGCTTGTGGTAGACAGTACCAGAGAAGAGAGATGATTATGTAGTGTGAAGCATGTTGTAGGTAATTTGGCATCATCTGTGTACAAAACTCAACTTAAATATGGTGTCAACATTTTCTTCTCCCAACTAAAGCTCAAGTTTCCTGTTGAACAACTACACTTCTCACAAAAACACTGCAACAGATTACTAGATTCTAAAAATGTAGAACAAATCCAGTCTTTGGGGTAAAGGCGGGTCTGTGAGTGAAATAAACAGGCTGTATTATTCACAGCGGAGCTTAGGGCGGCCCTGACTGCTGTTGAGGAAGATGGAGGCGGTCCCAGAGAGCTCCAAGTCAAAAGAAAAGCTGATACACAGGCACATAAAAAATGCATAGACGCAACTTAAAGCTGAATAAAAAATGCATGGTCTAACAAAGCAGAAATAGAAAGCAGAAAGAAGCAATGGAGCGGCTTCAACTTTTAGCGACTTTTAGCACACAGGCGTAAAAACACGACCTTTTCAATGACTTAGTGACACAAGCCGAGACCAGAACACACCTCGACATCAGGCTGCTAGATTATGGTAAAAATCGCATGTTTCAGAAACTCTGGAAACATTAGATATTTATTTGATTTATGGTAAATGGTAAATGGCCTGTATTTATATAGCGCTTTACTAGTCCCTAAGGACCCCAAAGCACTTTACATATCCAGTCACACACACATCACACACATTCACACACTGGTGATGGCAGCCACATTTAAATAAAATGTTTCTGCACCTGCAGGCTCTGCTGCTTGGTCCTCCATTTGATGAGCAGATTCTTGTAGAGAAGACTTCTCGTTTGGTTCCAGACTCCAGCGTCTCTTCTGTACATGGGCTGCATGCTCCCAGCATTCCTCATGTGGATAACGTACGGACGAGAGGTCCTCTCACTAATCCTGGCCTCAGCTGCAAGGGACATAGATGGCAGAGAAGAAATTAAAAGCCCCGGACATTATGCACTCGAGCAGGAGGACTTAAGACAGTGAATCAATACAGCAGGTCTGCAGTTATCCCGCAGACTAACTGATGCTTTATTTCCCTCTAGCATCTTAAAGGCTGCTTTGCTTTGTCATGATGAAAGGATTAATATTAAACTTTCAGCTCGTTCTGACTCCAAACTGCTGCAAAAAATATTAACAAATTCTCAGGGGGAGGATTCATTTATGTGACCTGGAGGCAGTTACTTTAAGGATGTCTGTTCAAACTGCAACATATTCTGATGATTTAGGTTTCCCAAACTTTGTTTAAATTTTGGATGTTTTACCATCTAACTCTTGATTTTCTTTATGAATGTAAAATCCAGTGACGTGGTGTTTATGTGTTCGTTACATTACTGGTCTGCACAAATACTGCTGACTGAAGTGCTGCCTATCTGGGTCTTTTACAAAAGATTTCTGACAACAAGAGCATCATGTTGGTGGTTACAAATATGTAGTTATAGGAAATTATTTATTTTTTTGCCTGGCTGATTCATACAATAAACTTTCATTTGAAGGACTTTCCGCTCTGCTTAGAGTTTGCTGCAGTAATATATAGTATTACATATTAGTTAACTAACCGAGACCCAGTATCGGTGTATACAGGTGTACTATGACACCTGTCAGAAGTTTCTAATAAAGCAAATTAAACCCGCTTTCCTTGTTTTCGCCAACAGCGCTCCGATGTTAGCTACAACTGGCGCTAACCTGCTACCTGCTGATATTTCCATATGCTAAAGAAGAAGAAGAAAATCAACAGACATTAGCGTCGCCGCTTCGTCCTCACCCGGACCGGAAAACAGGACAGGTGTAGGCAGCTGAGTGAGCTAGCCTCTTCACAGAATTAACCGCGGCTGATTGAGTGTAATTTTTCTAATCTGACGCGCTGAATGGCAACACAGGCACACGGAGCAGCATCGAGCTAACAGGCTACGGCTGCCAGCGTGTGTACGCCGGGCTAAAAACACGTCCGCTCCAGAAAAACAAGCACAGCATACTCACGTATGAAATACATTAAGACATATCCTTCCTCAGCTCGCGATTTAACGGCATTACATTACAGATTTTATTTTGTAAGTATCAGGTAAACACCCCCTTAAACGAGCTGGTTTCTTGCGTCTCTACTTCCTTCTGTCAGATGCAACGCCCCGAAATGTGATGTCGGCCAATCAGATTTGGCCTCGGTGATGCTGACGCAAGTCTGCGCCAATCAGAATGCAGCAGCAGGCATTTATTTTCATTTCACAAACAGAGCATGTCGTTTGATAAATGAAGCGAACAAATTTCTCTTGTTTGGGGAAATTTTCACTTTAATTAGAAAAATAATTTTATTAAATCATAGCATTAATGCCAAAGGCTTAGCCATAAAATTTATTACAAATCACTTAAGTACAATACAATTTCTAGAAAGTAACAGGTGAAGTAAGCTACGGATAGATGACAAATTAAAGGAAAAAAACACCCCGTAATCCTTCACGCCTGCAGTGCGTAGACTCGTACGAGCCATCTAATCGTCCCCGTACAGCTTTTGATGATCTGGTGCCAATAAAACGGAGGACGAATATGAATGAGTTTGGATAATTACATCTATTTGTATGATATATATTTCTTGGCTGCTTTGTTATTTTAACCACTAGTGAGCTGTTTATTGACACTAGCTGTACTTCCTGCACAAAAAGGGGAGGGATCACTGCAAATCAATACAACGTTTGTCTATGTGATTGGCTTTTATCCTTATGTATGCTCTCTTCCAGAGTGAGAATTCCCCTCATCCATAGGGCACAAGGGTCACTGAAGAATATGAAAATGGTGTGAATCACACGTGTGCAGTCTCAACATTTCAATCCAAATGAACGCCTGTGGGAGATGTTTGACCATTAGACAGTCCTCTCCAACATCATCAAAACATATGAGGGAATATCTTTTGGAAGAATAGTGTCCAGCGCTCCAGTGACTTTCCAGACATTTCAAGAATAAACATAAAGGAGCAGTAGTGCTGTTCTGGTGGTCCAACACCTTAGTAAGAGGCTTTTTGGTTTTTCTATTAATTTGTCCGTCTTCTGTACCTGACATTCTTCTGTTTAAACCTCCAATCCATCCATACTCCAAATAGGAATGTGCATAAAATGATGAACCAGACTTGAATATTTGCATTTAATGAAATAATATGGATTCTTGGGTTTGAACATAAGACACCGATGTGGTCATAGAACATGTCTGTGCTGGTGTGTATTGCGATGTTCCTCGATTCGCTGTAAAATTGGCAATAGTGGCGCGTGTGTGTACAAAGCTTCTGGGATGTCCCTGAATTTAAGGAAATCATGAAGCAGGTTGGGGACAGGAAGCTGTTGGACGACATTGGTCCTCATCAGGATATCTGGTCCCAGCAGTGCTCTGACCTGCAGCCGGCAGATGTGGGAAAGACAGGGGACGGAGTCTGAAAGAAGGTGGAGAGAAAAGATCAATCGCTGCAGTGTTTCCACGTGCAGGTTATTTAAACTCTGCAGTGCATATTTACTGCTGTACCGAAACATGGATGTGGATCCCAGGACTTTTCTGCCACCCTTCGATCCAGAATATGTTTCAAATGGGGAGATAAAGTCGACCAGTTTACAAACTCAAGGAGGTAATTTAACACCTGGCTGTCTGCCTCTTCCAACCTACAAAGAACAGATGACACAAAGGAACAGATAATGATGATGGGTGATCAACCAGCTTTGGATCCTGACTTAAATTTAGCCGATCTCCTGTTTAAAAGAATTTCCTCAGGCATATCCAGACAGCTTTAAATATGGAAGCTTTTTTTTTTTTTTGTTAAGATTATTCCCCCGAAGTCCTCTTCTGGTGGCCAAGTTAAACAAAGTCAAGCTTTTGATTTTTAGAGGCCCAAACAGGGAACAGGGAACAAACCTATTACAGCTTGTTGATAACTAAGGAGACAGAGGTGGAGTGGCGCCTTACATGTGGGGCTGAAGCAGTAAAGATGGTTCCAGTCCTGCCTTCAGGAGAAGAGGAAGCCAGCAGCCAGCAAAATGTACTTGGTTTAGAGCCACACAGAGCATCTCGTTCAGTTCTCTCAGCTTCAGCTCAGTTTTCCCATCATGCTGCAGTACAGATTCGTCGCTGGTCACAGCCTCTGGGCGAGGTATCCACCGGTGCTCAAATATCAGCTGCAGCAGGTCTGCTTCGTCAGTGGCCAAAGCATAAATCCAATCTTCCTCATTCAACCTTGCTCCTGCAGCTATCAGCAGTTTCACCGACTCACTGAAAGAGATTTTAATATCAAACTAAAATAAACCATCTGGTTTATCTTGCAAAATATGTGCAAGGTGGTAAAATCGGCATTCTTACACACCTGTAAGGTTTCTGGGGTGTGCGATACAAGGCCAGGGAGAGCGGTGAGAGGAGGCCATGGGTGTGCGAGCAGTCCTGGGCGTCTGGGCTGTAACCTTCCCTCAACAGCAATTCCACACTCTTGGTCTGATCGCTGTTAATAGCTACATACACCGGACTCACCATGCTCTCGCCACGGTCGCACGCACGATCCGTAACAGCTATGAGGCTCCTGAGGATGCTGGAGTGACAGAATATCAAAACGTCAAAAATACACAATCAGCCTTATTTTGAAAGAGGTTAAGTTATGTGTCAGTACCCGATGTGACCAAACTGGGCTGCGGCGTGAATGGCAAACTGGGGCCAGTCGTGACTGCAGACCATGTTAGGGTCAGCCCCGTGGTCCAACAGGAAGTCCACGCAGGCCTGGTGTCCCTCCTGAGAGGCGATGAACAGAGGTGTACTCAGATCAACTGCCTGCGTGTTCACGTTGGCACCTGAAGTGAAAACAGGTTAAAAATTAACTGCGTAATCTATTTTACTTAATTACTTCCTAAAGAAGAGGCCAAGAGGACATGGAGCATGAGTTCCTTTAACAAGGAGGAAAACAAATGTACAGCTACCATTAAAAGTAAATCATATTTACCGGCGTTAACGAGTATTTCCAGGCACCCCCTCTGTCCGTACTGTGCAGCCACAAATAACGGGGAAATCCTGTAATCATCTACTTCCTCCAGGTTGCATTTGTTAACAAGAATGCGCACGATCTCAGTGTGGCCCTTTGGGAGAAACATGATCTTAAATACAATCAGCAAACACACAAGGACCCCACAGCTAATGCTGGCAGCAGAGAGCAGGAACGTTTAAGCCCTACATTCTTCACAGTGAGCATCACAAGAAATCACTGCATCCCTGCATTCTGCTGAACTTTTATGTGCCAGTTTGCACATTTTCTGCAGGTGTTTAAAGGTAAAAAATTAGTTCATTTATAAGTGAAATGTAATAAAAAGGTTATAACATGCACAAAGTCTCGCTCTCTCTCTGTGCCTTGCAGCCAGTCAGAAAACTTAAGGGCAATAAGGGAAAATCCCCAACAGATGTGACCATGCTTTCCTGACCGAAACCAAAAAGTCATGATCTACTGTTAAATGAAAACTGTTCGTTTAAGAGCGTGAGTGCTAATGCTAATGCCTACCTTATATGCAGCTTGGTGCAGGCAGGTCCAGCCGGACTCTGTGTGCATTCTGTTGACCTCAGCACCTTTGCTTACCAGCAGTGCTACAACATCTGTGTGCCTGTGGCTAACAGCTGGAAGCACATTTTGGGACATTCATTTGGTTAGAGGAGCTTAAAGGGTTAGACAAGCAAAAACAGAAAAAAATTAAACATCAGTGAAGCGCAGTTGTAATACCTTCATAAAGAGGACAGGACAAGTCGTTAGTGAGCTGGTTGATATCAGCGTGTGCTTTGAGGAGCAGTCGGACCACTGACAGGTGTCCACACTGCGCTGCCAGGTAACAGGCAGACTCACCCTCATGCGTCAGATGGTTCACATAAACACGACTACAGCTGGAGGAGCGTGCTGCACACAGGCGGAAACCAAAGAGGAAGAACAAAATGCAAATGAGAGAAACGCACATATAACTTTAAAACAGCTGCTGAAGTGACTGATTTATCCATTAATCATTCACATCCATCTGGAGTCCAGCAGAGAAGTAGAAGGAGTAGAAATACCCTCAGAGGTGGGAAGTAATGAAGTACAGATACTGTGCTTCTGTACTTTACTTTACTTTGTGTGTGAATGTGTGGATGACTGGATATGTAAAGCGCTTTGGGGTCCTTAGGGACTAGTAAAGCGCTATATAAATACAGGCCATTTACTTTGAATTTTACTCTCTTCATTTTAACACAAACATCTCTACTTCTTACATTTTCTAACCAGGCTGATTTTGTTTAGGTTTAACATATGTGAGCTACTATTTCCTGTCTTTGGGTACTTTCCAGACATCGAACTAATCAGACCCCAAGCAGAAGGAACAATATCCATCACCGGTGCTCGCACATGAAGAGATCAGAGAGGAAAAAAATACAGTTTGCATCATTTATTTATTCAGTATACTCTGGGATTCAATCAGGCTTAAATCAGGTTTGGGGAACTCCAGGCCTCGAGGGCCGGTGTCCTGCAGGTTTTAGATATCACGCTGGATCAACACACCTGAATCACATGATTAGTTCATTACCAGGGCTCTGGAGAACTTCAAGACATGTCGAGGAGGTCATTTAGCTATTTAAATCAGCTGTGTTGGATCAAGGACACATCTAACACTTGCAGGACACCGACCCTTGAGGCCTGGACTTCCTCACTCCTGGCTTAAATTATATGGAACGGTATTTCTTTGGTGCAGATGCCCATAAGCTGCAGCTTGTGCTACAGAAGAGGAGGAGAGACTAACATTTTCTAATGGGCATTTTAAATGCAATGTTTCTAAGAAATATCATCAAAGCCACAAACGGATTCATACACTGGATTCCACCTTTGCACTAGCTTTATGCTGTCAATGGGAACGGCATGTAATGGAAAATATTAGGATTCTGCTCTTTTCAGTGTCAAGCTGACCTGGCTCAATGAAAGGCTCCACAGTATCAGATTCTGCCTGTCAATACAAGTACAAGTACATCTTTTTCACAAAGAAGCATCCATGTAAATCAATAAAACGACAGCTCATGTAACATCAGCTCATATCCTGCTGGATAAATCCATAAAGAGGAGCAGGACGGGCCGGCTGATGACAGGCTGTGCACAAAATCTGCAAAATCCCACTTTAACCCTTCACCATAGTCATCTTACTGTTTGGGTTTCACGACAAAGTCACACATCTAAAGTGCAGTCAGCAGCAAAGAGAGCTTTTTAAATTCCCTTTCTTTTTTTTTGTTCAGCATACCAGGAGTTCAAGCTGAGTTAATTTATTAGAATTTGAATTTAAGTTGAAATAAAGTTTGTATAAATAATATTTTATTATAATATTAATATGGAAGGTGGAAGTTTGAGCACATATCAGAGTGTGTACTTTTGTGTACTTTTTCACCTTTACTTGAGTAAAGAAGTACTTGTGTAATGTACTTGAGTAGTCCCGAGCTGTCGTCCATCTGAAATACCACATCGAGCAACAATGTGAAAGCACTTTGCTTTTCAAAAGTTTGGCAGTTGTTGTTAAATGTTTTTTGAACTAAACATGCTGCTGTCCTAAAAATGCAAAATGAGCATGTATTTATGAAAAAGCAATAAATAATCTCAGTTTTCACTTTCTATCAAGTGAAAGCTCCCTGGTTCGATCCCGGGAGTAGACACGCATCCCAGGTACATCTGCCAGTCAAACATAGTATGACTGTAATGGGCCCAAACATATTGTGTTACTGTGTGAGAACATCAGGAGTGGCAGAGAAGTATGTGAGGCTGGTGCAAGACATGTTAGAGGGCAGTGAGACAGTGGTGGAGGAGGGTAGGAGTGACAGATGGGTTGAAGGTGAGGGTGGGATAAGATCCGGGATTGGCTCTGAGCCCCTTCTTGTTTGGAGCGACGGGGACTGTTGGACACTAGGGTCTCTTCTAACTTTGCATCCAACGTTAGACAGGCAAGGCTGAGACCTTTCGGACATGTGCAGAGGACGGACAGTGGCCAAAGGATGCCGAAGATGAAGGTGCCAGGCAGGAAGAAAAGAGGAAGACCTCAGAGGAGGTTCATGTGAAGGAGGACATGAAGAGGGTTGGTGTGACAGAGGAGGATGCTGGGATAGGATGAGACGAAGGAAGGCAGATGATCCGCCTTTGGAGACACCTAAAGGAAGTAGTACTGGATACCTGTGCAGCAGCCTCTCTTACCTCTGACAGCTGACAGGATTTCCTGGACGCACACTTTGCTGCCAGCTGCCGCCGCCTCGTGCAGGGGGGTCCAGCCTCGGTTGTCCCGACAGTCCACACTGCAGCCTCTCTGAATCAGCGTCCTCAGCCGCCTAGTGCAGCCTGAGCGAGCAGCAGCGGCCACACTGGACACCGTGTCTCGGTAGCACTCAGTGAAGTCCATGCCCAGGTTCACAGAGACATTCGTTATTTTAACTTCAACAAGGATTAACAGTCAAAACACAACCTCAGAGTTACTCTGGATGATTTTGCACAACCCGACGTACACGTTTCTGTTGGGTCCGGGAAAAGTTTTCAATTTAAATCAAGAAATAAACGTGTCTTTAGTTACCAAACAGACGTTAGGAACGGAACAACAGCATTCCGAGCGGCGCCTGTTGATGACGTCACACCACAACAATCCTACGATCCAGCGTCGCGTGTCAGCTGTAGCTTCAGCTAATCGTTTAGCCGTTAGTTGTTGCTAAAATTAGCAGATTTTCAGACATGTTTGGAGAAACGTGAAGAAGAAGAGCCTGGAAGCTTCTTCTCAGCGGGTTCAGGAGGCACTCTGAAGGTAAACGCGCTTTATTTCCCGTCACGGCGAGACGTTCACAGAGTTACTGCAGCTGTAGCAAAGAATCGGATGTGACAACATACAACCGATCAGTACTGTGTGTACTCCTGCACTACACGTCATTCAGAGTAACATTTGTGCCTGTAATTTAAAACAAACTGTCAGAAATCAAACATATCACATATTCATCATTCATCATCATATTCATTTAAATCTGAAATCTGGCCCACCTGACTAACTGTGGACCAGGGAGACCAGCGGTTATGTGGGACTGCACAGCATTTTTATTACTTAAAGTAGAAAAAGAATGATCATAAAAGCAAACTTTAGTTGAAATAAAAGTTTACAGAGAGTAAAAACAAAATGACGAGTCATATCTTAAGATTTGGGACAGAGTTGTTAAAGCTAGGTTAGGCAGCGAAGTGATGATCGGTGAGCAGCAGTATGGTTTCATGCTGAGAAAGAACTCTAGAGATGTGATGTTTGAGAGTACTGATGGAGAAATATAGAGAAGGTCATAAGGAGCTTTACTCTTTATTTATGGATCAGCGAAAGCGGAAAATAGTGTGTCAAAAGAGGAACTTTGGCACTCTGGCAGAGAACAGTGGTGAGGTGTGCGGTAAGAGAGACAGGTGGGCTGAGGGTGGGATTACACCAGTGATCTGCTCGGAGCTCCTTTGCAGTAGTGATGGACAGGCTGACAGATGAGGTCAGACACCAGTGTTTGTCGATTATGATGTTTGCAGACGACACTGTGATCCGCAGTTAGACGAGGGAGCTGGAAGAAGCGAGAAAGAATACATGCATGAATGAGAGGGAGACAGGTGGAAGAGGCTGAGTGAGTGGATGAGTTTAAATACCTAGGGTCAACCATACAAGCAACGGACAGTGCACAAGAAGAAGATGGAGACAAAAAGACAATACGAGCAAAACATGTTAAGATTTTCACTGGAAGTGACAAAGATGGACAAGATTAGAAATGAGTACATCAGAGGGACAGCTCAGGCTGAGCGGTCTGGAGACAGAGAGAGTGAGGCTGGGATGGTTTGGATGTGTGCAGAGGAAGGATCGTGGATATATTGGAGCTGCAGCTCCAGTATATCCACTATCTTTGCCAAAGACAAAAGCACATGACTCTTATTGTTTCTGTCTTACAGTGGCTTTATTCAGTCTTTAATCTTGTCTTGAATCTGTAACCCGTTCTCCTAATTGTTTCCAATTTTGTATCCTAGGTCGTTGGCTCAAAGGTTACAGCAAGCCGCAGCATTATGGTGGACATCTCTGTGAAAAGTGAAGCTGCTTGGGTCTGTCACACTCAGGGGCGTCACCTGGCTGACGTCGTTCTTCCTGTTCACATCAATAACACGGCCAAAGAAGAAGATGAAGTCAGTGAGTTGGACAGAGAAGAAACTCACTGGTAAGAAGCTTCTAGCTGATATTAAGAAGCAGTTAGTGCTATAATCAATAGGCACCTGCAATTAATCTTTGTCTATTCGCACAGAAGGCAAAGATGAGAAGTGGATTTTCCTTTTATTTAAGTGAATGGTACATTTCCCACTTATCTGCCACACACAGTGGTGATCCAGTGCTGCTAGAGCAGATGGAGGAAGGGTCTCCTTGTGTCCTGAAGTTCCACTGCAACCCCAGCTTACCTGCCACCATCAGCCGCCTGCTCGTTATAAGTGAGGCTCGAACCATGGAGGTTTACAGCCAGACCGGAGAGTACTGTGGGACTGTACGGGGATCGAAGGACGACAGCATCCAGCTAGACAGGTACACAGGCTGCACAGGTCAGAAGAGCCAATGAGCAAAGGGTCTTCGGTCTTCTGATAAAGACGCTGCTGATTGTCTGATGTTAAGAAGTGATGCTTCTTCTTTTGTTTGTGAATCACAGTGCTGACAGAGGGCCTTTCTATAAGAAGCAGCTGATCATCGAGGAGCCATCCTCTGCCTGTGAAGTGAAGGTAAAACAGAACATTTTAGTTTATGCTGTTTGTTACACAGTCGTGTTTGTATGAGAATCTAACGAGCTGCTTCTCTCTCCCAGTTACTCTCCCTGGCAGGTAGGAGCAGTGTTATGGTGGCTAAAGTCATCGTGAGTCTTCAGCTGCTGCAGTCCTGCCCAGCCCCAAACCCGGGCATAGACATGCAGCGAGTGCAGTGTCTGATGGAGGAGATGGGAACAAGCCTGTCGCCGGGAGCTCAGAATCTCATGGAAATGGTGCAGTTCCAGCAGAAGGTAAATTAGCTCAGAGATGCTTTCTCTGACATTTATAATGTGGGTGTTTCCTGCTGATGAGAGTATGCCTTATGGATTTGAGTTTCTGTGTACCTCGTCAGGCCTCTGTCTCAGATCTTACTGTTACTGGAACTGGAACGGCTTCTCTGAGTGTCCAAAGCATAAGAACTAACCAGACATAAAGAATGAAACAGGGACTGAAGCATGTGTTGGTGTTTGTCTCTCCAGAATCAGACCGGCTCTCTGGCTGGTTTCCTGCCTCTCCTGATGGGCAGTGGAGCTTTCTCTGGTTTGGGGAGAGAAGTCAGCATGTGTCCAGGAGCTGGCAATATTCTGCCTCGACCTGCAGAATTTAAGGTACAAAACCCATTTGTGCTGTTCTTTGTTCTTAGATTAGACCATTTAAAAACTCGGCCCACACCAGTTTGGTGCAGAAGAAAAGAGTGAAGTGATTTTGTGAGTGCGAACAGAGCCTGAAGCAGAAAGCCTGGATTAACAAAGAAAGTTCAGAAAAACTAAACTAAGCTGGAGTCTGAGGTTTGGTCTGGAGTGTCTGCCAGAACTTTAATCCATTAATGCTGCCTGTTTGATGAACTCAAAGAAAAACCTTGGACCACTTCATTGATTGTGATTGTGATGATCGTGTTTTTCTACCTTTAGATGCCACAGCTATAAATTCTAATGTGATTTAAAGGTAGATAAAAAAAAAAAAGAAGCCACTGTGATCAGAGGCTCTTTAGCTAAGCTCAGCTAGTCCGACTAGTTTTGTTCTACAGTATTATTTCAGATTTGTCTTGTTTACATGTATGATAAGAGAGACATCTGAAAGTCAGATTCTGGCTTTAGCTTGTTTTGTCCACATGTGCAGTGAGTGTATTTCAGCTTAAAGCAGTGAAGGAATCAGGTAATCTTCCACCAGCTGCTCAGATTCACAACTAAAGTTAAGTAAAGTCAGATATCCTTTTAGAGACTATGCACACAGATCCACCTGCATCTCTGTATGCTTCTGTCAGCTTGACGCAGATATAATGTGTGTTCAGAAGATGTTTAAACACTCTGTAAGTCAGATGTTTTTCAATGTCGCTAGCCTCCAGACAGCTTCCTGAGGCCTGCAGATGAAGATTCACAGACCCAGAACGGAGTGATGTCAGAGGGCTCCACCCCCTCCTCTGTAGACCTGCCAATGTCCAGTGTCAGCACTGATAACACTAGTAAGGATGATCATGTCTGTTATGGTCACATACATGAACATGGTAGTCACTAAGGAGTGGATTTGGGCTTCTACTTGTAGAAAAACTTATTTGTGGTAGATTTTCTAACACCTCGATAAAACCTTTTACCCGTCTCCAGCGAGTCCCAGTGAGAACGGCGGCCCGATGAGCTACACTCAGCTGACAGAGATGCTGTCGCACTTCCTGAAGGAACAGGGGGTCAACCAGGGGTTCGGCTCCGGTCCCGAGCTTCTGCCCATGCTCCAGAACGTCTGCGGTCAGGTGACCCAGCTGAGACTGGATGATGCTGCAGCAGAGAAGGAGAAGATGATGAGAAACGGCACGTGGTGAGTCGAGTGTAGCGAGCACTTTTCCTACAGCAGCTCCATGTTGGAATCAGATGATTTGGCTCCACCTTGTGTTAGAAAAGAATCAGAAATCAGAAAGGGTTTTATTGCCAAATGTTGAGCGGGTTTACAACATTAGGAAATTGCTGCGGTGCTTCAGTGCAAACATACTGTTATAAATTAAGCTTAAATAGACATGAAAATAAAAATGAGAATAAGAATTAAAAGTGCTAAGTAGATAGATATATACATGATATATACATGAGTGCAGGTGGTGATCAGTGCCAAACATGGAATGATGCAGTGACCCAGCGTAGGGTCATGTGATAGTGGCGGGGACAGTCATACGGTTATTGTTCATGTGTCCAACAGCAGAGGGGAAGAAACTGTTCTTATGGCGAGAGGTTCTGGTGCGAATGGACCGGAGCCTCCTGCCTGAGGGGAGCAGGTCAAACAGACTGTGTCCAGGGTGAGAAGGGTCAGCTGAGATCCGAGCTGCACGCCGCAATGTCCTGGAGGTGTACAGGTCCTGCAGGGATGGGAGTCTGCAGCCAATCACCTTCTCAGCAGAGCGCACAACACGCTGCAGTCTCTGTTTGTCCCTGATAGTGGCTCCAGCGTACCACACGGTGATGGAGGAGGTGAGGATGGACTCGATGATTGCAGTGTAGAATTGCATCATCGTCCGTGTTGGCAGGTTGAATTTCTTCAGCTGCCTCAGGAAGTACATCCTCTGCTGGGCTTTCTTAATGACGGAGGTGATGGTGGGCTCCCACTTCAGGTCCTGGGTGATGGTGGTACCCAGGAAGCGGAATGAGTCCACAGAGGTGATGGGGGTGTCAGTCAGGATGATGGGGGAGAGTGGAGCTGTGTGCTTCCTGAAGTCCACAATAATCTCCACTGTCTTCTGGGCATTCAGCACCAGGTTGTTGTGGCTGCACCAGACACCTAGACGTTCAACCTCCCTCCTGTAGGCAGACTCGTCCCCGTCCGAGATGAGTCCAATAACGGTGGTGTCATCATGCAAACATGATTAGCTTGACAGACTGGTGGGTGGAGGTGCAGCAGTTGGTGTACAGGGAGAAGAGCAGAGGAGAAAGAACACAGCCCTGAGGGGAGCCGGTGCTGATGGTCCGGGAGTCCGAGACATTCTTTCCCAGCCTCACATGCTGCTTCCTGTCCGTCAGGAAGTCAGTGATCCACCGGCAGATGGGATCAGGCACATTCATCTGGGAAAGCTTGCCTCGGAGATGGTCTGGAAGGATGGTGTTGAAGGCAGAGCTGAAGTCCACAAACAGGATCCTGGCGTAGGTTCCTGGGGAGTCCAGATGCTGCAGGATGAAGTGTAGGGCCATGTTGATGGCGTCGTCTACAGACCTGTTGGCTCTGTATGCAAACTGCAGGGGGTCCAGGAGGGGGGCCGTGAGGGTCTTGAGATAGGAGAGAACCAGGCGCTCAAAAGACTTCATGACCACAGATGTCAGAGCCACGGGTCTGTAGTCATTTAGTCCAGTGATCCTTGGTTTCTTGGGGACAGGGATTATGGTAGAGGACTTGAAGCAGGCAGGCACATGACATGCCTGCAGTGAGGAGTTGAAAATGCCAGAAAACACTGGGGCCAGCTCGTTTGCACAGTGTCTGAGGGTGGCAGGAGACACACCGTCTGGGCCGGGAGCTTTTCGAGCATTCAGACTCTTAAACTGCTTCCTCACATCTGCTTCATGAATATGAAGAGTTGTGGTGGGAGGAGGTGGTGTGAAATCCTTTTTTGTGTGGGGTGAGGAGGGGGGTGTTGTAGGTGAAGTATCATGAAGAATCATTACAGGAATCCTGCAGCCGCTTTTTGCATAATACTAAAGACTTTGGTTCTTAGTGGCTCAAGGATTTCTGCTTTTAACTGGAGCTGTGTCTTAAAATTGGACGAGTCCAATGCACGTTCCTTGGTAGGTGTTCAGTTTTCAGTTTTTGTGTGTACATGCTGCAGAAGTCTTCACAGACGGAATATTAGGGACACTCTTTTTTTTAATGCAGAAATGCATCATAATTGTACTTTTTCCCACATTAAACCAGCTGTTTCAACACTTCAACCATACATTCATTTATACAGCACTTTATCTTACGCACTTCTGTCTACCTCACCCAGCTCATTTAGAATAAACACCTAACCTAACATGTGTGTTTCTGGACAGCTTTATCAGCTGTGGCCTTTCACATGCACAGATCTGTCAGTCGTTCCCGTTTCTGCTGTTGTGTTTGGGACCTTTTCTTCTGATTTAATTGTTTTCTTCCCAGAAGCTCCTTTTGTATCAATAGGTAACTTCACATCTGAGCAGACAAGTATCACATGTGGAGTTCCCCAAGGTTCCATCTTGGGACCCCTTCTGTTTAACATTTACATGCTCCCACTGGCACAGATTATAAAGAACAACAACATAAACTATCACAGCTGTGCAGATGACACACAAATATATATCACAATGTCACCAGGAGACCGAGGCCCTGTACAGGCTCTTGGTAAATGCATCGAGGACATTAATGACTGGTTGTGCCACAATTTTCTCCAACTAAACAAAAACAAAACTGAGGTAATAGTCTTTGGCGCCAAAGAAAAACGATTACAGGTCACCAGAGAACTTCAATCTATACATCTAAAAACCACAAACCAGGCGAGAAATTTGGGTGTAGTGATGGATGCAGACCTAAACTTAGAAAAACACATTAAGACAATAACAAAGTCACCTTACTATCACCTCAAGAATATATCAAGGATAAAAGATCTGATGTCTCAACAGGACCTGGAAAAACTAGTCCATGCATTCATCTTTAGTAGGCTTGATTACTGTAACAGCATCTTTACAGGTCTACCTAAAAAATCAGTCAGACAACTACAGCTCATTCAGAACTCTGCTGCTCGAGTCCTCACTAAGACCAGAAAAGTGGACCACATCAGTCCAGCTCTGAGGTCTTTACACTGGCTGCCTGTCCGTCAGAGGATAGACTTTAAAGTTCTGATGCTGGCCTATAAAGCTCTGAATGGTTTAGATCAGTGACCTCCTGACCCAGTATGAACCTTCCAGATCCCTCAGGTCATCTGGATCCGGTCTTTTATCAGTTCCCAGAGTCAGAACCAGACACGGAGAAGCTGCATTCAGCTTTTATGCTCCTTATATCTGGAACAAACTCCCAGAAAGCCTCAGATCAACTGAAACACTCAGTTTATTTAAATCCAGGTTGAAGACTCACCTATTCTCAGCTGCATTTGAATAAAGCACCAAATCCACACTTTTAAGCTTAAATTTCAAAACTTACATTTTAACTACTGATTTTATCTGTTTTGATTTTATATACTGTTTTATTTGTTTGTTTGTTAATTAGTTAGTTTGTTTGTTTGCTTGTTTTAATCAATTTTAAATCATGCTTTTTATTTGTTTTTGTTTCTAATGTCTCTGTAAAGCACTTTGAATCACTTGTTGTTGAATTGTGCTATACAAATAAACTTGCCTTGATGTAAATGATATAAAACTGTGAGGTATGGCTGTTGTTATCGGAACAGTAAGCATTTGTGTTTGCTGTGTTTCGGTTACCACAGCTGTGTGATTGTTGCACAGTCACGTTGTTGAGGCTCTGAGCGTGTGGATTAAACAGAGACTCGTTTATCCAACAGAACAATGCTTTTGATTGTCTGAGGTCACATTTCTAGCTGATAGTGTTAGTGAAGAATGAGCAGACGCCCAAACATTTCCTACATGCTGGAATATTCACGGATATCATGACATCTGCTGGGAGGATCTGTCCTGTGGTGATTCCCAAAAATCATTCTGGCTGTTAAACAGCTGACAGGCACAGGTAGGCAGAAGGCGCTGGCGTTGGTTAGAGGCTGGCTGATACTGAAACAATAGAGGTCATTTATCAGGACCGCTGTTTGTGTGACTCATTAAAATATCTGAAAAGCTGCATCAGAACAAACAGAATCATTTATTTATTTATTTATTTATTTGTGGCTGGAGTAACTTTCCAGCTGACCCTAGTGTCACTCTTCAAATAAAAATGTCTCTGTGAGTTAAACTGCACAATAAATCAGGCTCTCTGTCAGATCTGTGAGGCACATGTGGGCTGACAGAGCGTGGCTCCACATCGAGGACAGCGACACGACGGTACGTCTTTCCCACGAGTCATCGGACTAAAATATTTAAAGAGTTTAAGACTTCAGGCGTGATGCCAGAAAACCGAGGAAAAGTAATAAATGGTGTAGATTACTTAGAGGCTTTGCTTGCTTTGAACAGTAGATGTTAATTGTCTCGGTTTTTATAATCGTCTTTGGCTGTTGTTAGTTTTTCTGCTCCTTTGTGTTCTTGTAGTTTTTCCTCTGTTCTCATGTGTTTGTGTTTATTTGTATTTATGTGAGATTATTCCTGGTCTCCATTTCTGTTTGCTTCCTGTTTTATTTTGAAGTTTAGCTCCTTGTGTTTTCTCTCTGTGTGTTCACTTCCTTTGTTTATTCTTTCCCCCTGATGCTGTTTGTCTGGAGTTCACGTGCACATTTACCTTTTATTGCCTTTTTATCACAGCGTGAAGGTTAATAACATTTTTTATAACAGCTTGTTTGTAGATTATCTGACTTTAGGTCTGCTGTAATCTGAGATGGGTTCATTTATTTGCTCCAAACTAAGACTCGTCTTAGTCTGAGTTTCACAGAGACATTTTAAACTAGTCTTCATTATGCATAATTAGATTGCCAGCTTTAAAATTGAAGGTGGATTGTCTCCATTTCCAGTTTGTGTTAAAGATTCACTGCTGCGTGTTGAGTCGTTTTTGCAGATAAGCTGATGTTTTCCATGCAAACATCTGGTTACTGCAGCCCTCTGCTAGCGACCAAAGAAATGTAAGGAGGTTTTCTGCATATCTCTTTACAATGGATGTCACTCTAGAGACTGCCTGAAACTTCCAGTAACTGTTTGCTGATCACTCACAGAATACACACTTTTCTCTAGGGGTGAGTAGTTGTGAGTAGTTGTTCAGGCGGCGACTGACTGTTCTCCAAGCCTGTGTGAAGGGGCTTTAGCTTAACAGCAATCGCCAGCAACCACTTGCCAGCTTGTTGTGGAATACCCATTTTTCCAAGCACCTGGTTGTTAGATTGTCAGCAACCGACCTCTAGGCCTGTATGACTGAGGCCTTCATTACCGATATGGAAGCGCAGTACATCAAGCCTGTCATACTTTTACCTTCTGATATTTCATAAAGCAGGAGAGCGCCCTGTGAGGATGTCGTACAGTAACCATCAGTGGGCAGACAAGGATCAGAGACAGCGCTCACTGACTGAACAGGAGTTTCCTTGGTTTGGTTACTGGAGCTGCCAGACTGGTGTGACTGAATCAAGGAAAGAAAAAATGGAGGATTTTGTGGATTTTTCAGGATCATTGAGGGCAAAATAGTCATGCTGTTGGACTCTGCATGTAAACCACCAAAACAGAAATGTTGCAAAAAGACTGAAAATATTTAAGGTGGAAAAAAATTATTTATTTATCTTTTTAGTGTTTTCAGTTTAGAAAGTTTCCTCCTGGTGGTTTGGCTGAATCAGTGTGTGGATGCAGCAGGATTGTGAGGTCTGAGGAAGATGATGGTCAGCACAGACTGTGTGGGTGGTTTAGCTTATGTTTAGGCTTTTGTCTCTTGATGTGGCTTCATTTTCAAGAATCGCCCACAGTCACTCCGCTCTGTCAGAATCACACAGTAGAAATACACATACAGACCAGCGACCTGGTCAAAAAACTTCATCTCTGATTAGTGATGATCAGGCAAAGGTTTGACTGACCTTAAATAGTCCCCTTTATTTTAATTCAGTGTCAGCTTGCACACTTCAACTTGTCTGACAGTGGCTTCAGCTGTATACCTCCTCATAAATCGGAGGTATACAGCCAGCGGCTGATGCACACAGATTTTATTAAGTCCAACTTTCTCAAAAAGTGTTACTGTTTCTTTTATGCCCCTTCAGGGAGTTGGACTCAGCTATGGAGCGCCGTCTGGAGGAGATGGAGAAGAGGCTGAAGGAGCACATGGACCGCCGCTTGGATGCTTTGGAGCAGAAGCTGGAGAAAGCCCTGCTGAGCGCTTTGCCGCTGGTCACCCTTAACCACGGAGCCATGAGCAGCTCAGCACGAGGAGCAGCAGATACCGGACCGGCGGAGCAGATCGCCCCGACGCCAGCCATGCATTGAGTCCAGAAGCACTAAAAAGACTAACATTGAACCCCGGAAGCCTTAATTCTCTTCTTCATCGTCCTCAAACCAGACCCGAGCGTGGGATGGAAGCAGGCCGGGACAGAAACGCCAACAAAGACGGAGCAATAAAACTAGAAGCCTGAAATATGAGGTTAACATGTAAAACCAGCAGTGTTGCTGTAAGTTCATATTCTGTAGAAATGTTATCTCCTGTAAAAAGTGACTGTCTCGTCAGCGCGACTACAATGGCTGCACTGCATTTTGAACAACATGAGAAGTGTACAGGAAGAGGACGAGACTCTTTCAAAAAAGTGTTGCTGTGCAGCAGAGCTGACTTACATGAAGTGTTCAGCTGAAATGCAACCCACTTATCTCTCCCTGCTCTTCTTTTCTCCTCTGTTTATGCACTGAAACTCATCATTGTACCAGTTATTTAAACAGTTAATGGTTTTGTCTTTGAACGGCACTAAAACAAAGTCATCTTCAAAAGTCTCGGTTCGTCTAATCAGCTGTCTCAAACAAGTAAAACAGAAAAGCAGCAGATGTTCACATGTCAGAGAAGATTACATGGTTTACGTTAGAAACCACTAAACTGACGCAGCTCTAAACGACACTGATGTGATGTGAAGGCTGTTCGGGCCTGACCTGCTCGGCTCAGTTTGTTTTAAAACTCGCTCCTGTTAAGGAGACTAAATCGAACGTGTAACTGTACTTTAATACGGCACTGTAATGTTTTAAGTACTGTACATGTCTGTAAACGATTAAAACGGCTGTGCTGACCTGTGATGTTTACCTGTACTGATGTGAGTCTAGTAAATGTATTTATACAGCTTAATAAAGTTTTTAAAACGTTGTGCAGGTTCTCTTATTTCTGGAGAATTTGGTAAAGCAAACAAGTTCTCATGAAATCCTGAGAAGGCTGCGTGCAAGACACCGAGCGAGGCCTGTGAGCTGCTTCAGGCCCACAGCTCCAGATGTGTTAGTGTGCATCCCTCTGATCACATCTCTCATTCTGGTGCCACCAACAGAGATATATGTGAATAAATCATTTCAGACTGTCGGTGACATGAGACAGTAACACACCTAGTTTCAGATATAAAAATGAGGGGAAACTGAAGAATACAGGGGCAGCTATTACAGTCAGTACAGTTTGGTGGTTGATTTGGTTTCTTTGGGCTCCAGCGGTGCATTTTCCAACTGTTAACACACGCCCAAAATTACTGACAACAATAGCTGAAGGAAAATGTTGCACAAGATGTTCCCAAAAGACAAAATCAAATTAGCCGATGTTTCCCGTCAGCGATTCCAGTAGCTGAGTCATAAATGGCTAAGAAACGAACCATGAAGGTCACTGAAAGTGCTCCACGCTAACCAAAGCTGCCGGTCCAGTCCAGGACAGATTTAAAGGTCTGGTTCCCAAAGAGAAGGAAAAGAAATGGCGGACGGACGCTGCCAAGGTATGCAGCAAACCACTGGCAGCTGCGAGCTGAGTCAGCAGAAGGGAAATGGGTCACAGATTACATAAGGAGGATGCCAAAGTAAAGAATGATGTGTGGATGTTGTCTTGGGCATGTGGAGGACAGACACTGAGTCAGCAGTGGAGAATGATGGGAAAAAATGTCTGCTAGTCGGTGCAAACCAGGTCTCTGGGTTTCACTGTGCTCTGGAGTTTAGACATTTTTGGTTATATGTTTGAATTTGAGCTTCTTTGGGGTTTTTCCTGCGTCTCCAGTGTTCAAGGGTTACACTTTTCTGTTTATTGTATTTTTAGGCTCATGTTTATTTGTTCCCATTTAAATTCCAGTATGCTGTGGATCCCTGGGAATACTGAGTTTTGCTTTGTGTTTAATCGCTCAGTTTTGTAAGTTATCCTCTCTTTATTCTTCCTGCATCGTCAGTGTTTCGTGGTCAGCGGTAGTTTCTGGGCTCTGTGCTTTCTTGCTATCTTTTGGGTTATTTCCTCTTATGCTTTGATAGTCGTCTCTTGTGGCTTTGACTTTTGCTACCCCTCTGTTATTTTCCTGACTGACTTCTCCTGTGTCCTGGTTCCCTGAGCTGTTTCCCTTGTAGCCTGGTTCAGATTGTCTGGAGACAGCCTGCAGATATAAAATGCTGGGATTCATTTGTGTCAAAGTTGGCTGATTGCTTGAGCTACTGGAGGTTTCTTCCTGTAAAAGGGAGTTTTTCCTTGCCCCCTATGTGCGCTTGCTAATAGGGGTCATATGATAGTTGGGGTTTCCTTTGTATTGTTTTAAGGTCTTTCCCTCACAATATAAAGGACCTTGAGGCAACAGTTGTTGTGATTTGGTACCACATGAAGAAAATCTCTGCATATGATTGTTCACATATGGGTATTTTCTGCCATGAGACCAGGTTACATGATACATTTGCATTTGCTTATTTTTAAATGATTTTTCACACAGTTTAGAGGATTTGGTATCATCTTGCAAATAATATATAAAAACTATTTTTATTTGTGTACAAAAAGCAGAAAAGAAGTACTGACAGTAATTTAGGCTCTCGTGTTAGAGCGGTGGTAAACAGCACTGCCTCACAGTCACAGGGTCCGGGGTTTGTGTGGGCTCTGGGCATCCCACAGTCAAAAGACATGCTTGGATTAGAATACCTGGCAGTTCCAATATGAGTGTGAGAATGAATGGTTGTCTTTCTGTGTTGGTCCATCATGTTTCAGTTACGGTATGTTTTTTACTTTAGTCCAGTTTGGACACAGGAGAGTTTTTTCCTCATTATGTGGAAGAAGAGTGTGAGGGGAGCAGTCACTTTCTTGCAAAATCTACCCTCTATTATATTCTATTACGTTCCCAGAGCCCAGCAAACTACAAACTAAAACTATGCTGTGTAAAATAAAGACTGAATGCAGTGACTTCCAAATCTCACAAATCCATATTTTTATTCACAAAAGAACCCAACAAAATACATCAAATGTTTGACCTGAGATGAAAAACATTCGCTCAGTTTGGCTTTTATGGCAGCAGCACATCTCAAAAAGGCTGCGAGAGGGACTAAAAATAAACAGCTGGAGGAAGTTTTCATGACTAATTACAGCAACAGGTCAACAACATGACTGGAATAAAAAAAAAACATTTCTCAAGTAAAGGTTCACCAGTCTGCAAAAAACAACAAGAAACATCTAAAAGTTGTGGAACAGTTTCAGAATAACTATCAATGTAAAACTGAAGACTTTGCCAATCTAAACATCAACACCACCTATCATCAAAAGATTCAGAGGATCTGGAGAATTAATATTGGGTCGCTCTGATCATGACAATAAGACCCATCCTTCTCTTTTTTGTTGTTGTTCTGTTGTTATTTACATTTTATAAAGTGATCCAATTGTAAATATGCACATGCTGACATATTTACAACGGCAATGTACCACCTACCATTTTCACTCTACTTAAACAATAAAAAAAGTTATATGTAACAAGATCAAACATCAGTAAAAATGCATGCTAATGCAAAAAAAAGAATAAAAATACAAAAAATATGAAACAAATATACAAAAATATGTATTCAATTCAAATCTGGCCACCATCAGCTGCAAAGCGGTTGCCTTGCACAGCAGCACACCACACCCAGCGCTGCTGCCACGCTCTGAAAGCTCTGTGGAAGTCCTCTTCTCCCAGTGAATCCAGTACTATCAGTGACGCATGCTGGAGCTCTTCCACCGTGTCAAAGAAATGTCCCCTCAACTTGGCGTTGATTTTGGGGAAGAGGAAGAAGTCGCAGGGGGCCAAATCTGGTGAGTGCTGTGGGTGAAGAATGAGATTTGTGTCGGTGTAGCAGAAATAATGGCACTCTTTCAGTGCGTCGTGGGCGGGTGTGTCGTCGTGATGGAGCAGCCAGTCGCCTTTCTGCCACAGTTCAGGTCGTTTGGCCTCGATGTTCTTCCTGAGACGCGTCATAACGCTGAGGTAGAACGGAGCATCAACCGCCTGACCGTCGGGAACAACTTCCCGATGCACCACCCCGTGAATGTCAAAGAAGACGATGAGCTTGACCTTGAACTGGCTCCTTGTCGGATTCACCCTCCTTGCTTTTCCAGGCTTGCAGCCGTACACCCAGCTTTCATCGCCAGTTATGATCCGGGACATGAACGTTGGGTCATCTCGCGTCTGTTGACGGAGATCCTCGCAGGCTCGTAAACGATACTGCTTCAACTCGGGAGTCAGTAGCCTGGGCACAAGCTTGTTAGCCACTTGGTGCAGGTTCAAAGTGGACGTCAGGATCGCCTGGACCGTTCCGAATGACACGTTGAGAATGGCAGAAATCTCCCTCAGAGAGATCCGGAAATCCTGGCGCACAAGTTGATCGATTTCTCGGATGTGCTTGGGAGTTGTGCTCGTGCTGGGTCGCCCTGACCTGATTTCATCATCGACGGATGTTCTGCCATTTTTGAAACGCAAATACCAATCCTTGCATCTTGATCGGCTCATTGCTTTGCTGCCGTAAACTTCCTGAAGCATTTGGAAGGTTTTCTTCACAGATATCTTGGTTTTCACGCAGAATTTGATTTTTTCTCTCTGTTCAAATTTGAGGCGTTGCAATGCATTGCGGGACGCAACACTGAATATTGGCATCGGAAAGGTTCTGGGAGCTGTTGCACGTGTGTCATCCTCCTGCAGTCCATCCTGGCCAATGCAGCGTTCCTGGAAGAAGTCCGAGTCTTCAATCGGGCTCCGTTCATGGGAAACCTCTTCTTTAATATCAAACAGATGATGGACACCTGCAAGGTACACACAGATGGATGAGCATATTTTAAAAAAGCCAAAATGCTGGGTGTATGGGGACACTGGTTTCCAGTATCCTGCAGAATGGGCTCTAACCTAAAGCCCATCTCACAGAGTTACATCATCCAATCGAATCACAGCCAACTAAGTTAAAACGAAGAGAAACTAAAATAAAACAAATCAAATTAGTGAGGTGACTGTATTCAATGGATTTCATCACTTGTTCTTAAATCTCGCCCTAAAAATACCCTCCATATTTTAATAACATTACTGAAGTGAAACTAACAAAGCCACAACAGAAGCAGACAAAATATAAAACCTGATTCCTCACAGAGAAAAACTGTTGGTGCAGTTTCATAGTTCGATTTAATTTGTTTGTTACCTGAGCTGCAGGTCTGAGTCTCCTCCTCGTCCTTGTATTCATTTTTAACATGATGAAACAGTGAGTGCACTTTCTCTTCGTTTTCACTCTTCACCGCAGCAGCAGCGAGCGGGAAATCAGTGATGTCAGCTTCCTCCTCCTCTTCCTTCTTTATGCTGAGGAGCTGTGAGACTTGCTGCTCCATATCAGGGCTCCAGTCATCTGGTTCTTCTTTGATTGGTAACAGCTGCTGAATATCTGAAAGGTACAAGCATCACAAATGTATGAGCAACAATGCAATGAGAAACAAAATTAAATTCTTCTGTGTGGCCCTGAAGCACAATCAAAGTTTCTTTACTCATTAGGAAAATGAGTTCTCGCCGTTAGTTATCGTTTCGTACACTGACTGGAGCTTCAAACTGGACGTTTCTGTCATTAGCAAAGCCGCCTGCATGATGTTTCTTTGGTAAACACCAAGATACAGGACAAGATCACGTGTATGCTGATGGTTTTGCATCACTTCATCTCAGCAACTATTAAAAATAAAATGTTTCTACTTTGTTTTAAAAAGACGCCTTCAGAACAATATAAATGTTAAGGTTATTTCTGAACTTGGTAAGTTTTTTGGAAGAAAGGTTAGGTCAGGAATAAATGATGATGAAAGCAGTGATAGAATTAAAAGAATCACTTTGTACATTTGTAATAAGAATGACTTAGTTTAGCGAACATCTAAGTGTTAAAAAGCAGGCAGCCAGGACTTACCCATGGTTGAAGACATCTTTCCTCTCGTCCTGCGGTTCAGACTGACTTCTGGTGACTTCTCAGGTTTTTAACCTCTCCTCATGCCTCAGAGAGTCGTTGACCCACCCATTCACCCTTTTGGGTTTGTTCGGTTAAGGTGTGAAATGCTCCGAGTCTTCTGGGATGCCCTGCAGGTATCTGATGAGAGGGGCAGGGTCCAGCTTCCTGGAACAATAACAGTTACTCCAGCATAACTGTCGTTACTTCTTTCACTCGTCTTTCACACCACAGCCGTGAACTGAAGGTGAACACTTAAATGTTAATGTAATCACTGGAACAAAGGTTCTTCTGCTAAAGATGCTGTTGAATCCATTTGTATCAGTGTCCTAGTTTCCAAATCTGCAGGGGGTTGAACGTAACTGGACATCACATTGAATGTAAATATTTCCTGTCCACTATAACTAGTCCAAGTACTAATGTGATTAAATCATTTACACAAAAGCAATATTTCATTTCCTCAGCTACGTGTTAATGTGAGCAGGAAGTTGTTTTAGACAACAGAATGAATGAAAACTCACCATCGTCTGTTGATCGACAGGTCAACCTTAAAAACCGCCAACCTCTTGTGGTGCCTGATGTCACATGTGCTGATTAGAGCTTCTAAAAACATAATTGAATTAATCTGTTAAATAATTTTGAGAATTTGGGTCTACACTGTGCTGAAATGAGGCAACTGGACTTGAGTTTCTGAAGCCCTTCAACTTAGATCTCAAAGGCTCTACAGCTGGTGCAGGGCGGCAGTTAATCATCTGATTGGATGGTTGAGAGTCGTTGATTCACTCATTTTGCCTTTGTGTTAAATTCTGACGCACCCAACAGCAGTGGGAGACATTAAAGGCACATGAGTGAAAGTTTATCAGGCCATAATGGTCCAGTTGTTGTGCTCTGATGTGTTTCTACATTCAGGTGCAGATGGAGTTTTGGGTCCTGACCTCAGCTGCTGGTTTTCCTTTGTTGCCAAGTCAAGTTTACTTTCAAGCACATTAAAAGAAACAGCACCCGTTAACCAAACCGTCCACAGTTAGACGAGTAAAAGACATTTAGGAAGATTTTAAAAGTGTCCAATGTTGTCCTGATGTGAAAGGCAGTTTGTTTCACACACTCAACAAATGATCCTTCACCCTCAGTCAACAGGAAGCAACAAATCTGAGTAGCTGAAATGGGTTTATTTAATCATTAAGGAAAATGTGGTATCATTTTAATGTATATCAATCAAGTACATTTTACGCACCACTGTTTACAATCTTTACACACCACAAATACAGAAGATTTACATGTACATACATTAAATTAGTTAAAGTCAGCAGTCACAGTATTTTAATGCACAGCATCTGCAGACCTTCTGATGACTTCTCAGGTTTTTAACCTCTCCTGATGCCTCAGAGAGTCGTTGACCCACCCATTCACCCATTTGGGTTTGTTGGGTCAAGGTGTGAAATGCTCCGAGTCGTCTGGGATGCCCTGCAGGTATCTGATGAGAGGGGCAGGGTCCAGCTTCCTGGAACAATAACAGTTCTGATTGTCTCCTTATTTACAATAAATTCTGCTGCTGTCCAGCATCAACAATATTTCTGTGCAGTAATGTTAACACTACGATTAATCTGCTCATGATTACCGTTGGAAATTCTTTATATCTTAACAGATTCAATCATATATGTAACATTTGCAAACAGTAAACAAACATATGCCACGATTGCCCAAAAAACAGTACACATGAGACTATTTAGTTTTAACAACACAAAGAGTAAGACCTGTTGAAATCATCTCAATCAAACCTTCCAGTAACGTCAGGATAGCAGAGGTGTGTCTCGGAGCAACTTTATTCACACAATAAATAATAATACCAGCTACCTCTTTACAATACAGGTGGACTCACGGCTTCCACCAAGTGACAGCGCCATCAAAGGAATTGTTACTATTTGTCTTTTGCATTGTGAAGATTTTTATCTTCAGTCAGTTTTGCAGGAATAAATCTGAGCAGAAACTGTAGACCTGTACACTTCACGCTATACTCTGTGCCATCAGTAAACCTTATGAGTTTATGAGCTCAAATAACAGCTACAATTCTTATTAAATATACAAAGAAGTTGACTTTGTAAATTAGCCTCCTCATTAGAATCAAAAAGCAGGATCCAGTGGTCACTTGTCATGTGTGGTTTCAAAGCACCAAAATGAAGATGGCTTTATTTTGGGACGTCACAGATCACTATGTGGCATCCCTTTAGCTTTCTGCATGTATAATATACAGCCTATGCTCAAATATTGACCTTTGTCCTCAGAGGCCAGAAAGAGGGAGGCAGAGTTGCCGATGGGCTCCTAGACTGTTGTAACATAAAAAGCCTCATTCACGAACCTCTTTTTCCACATCAGTCTTTTGTTTGTAACTCGAGCCACAGTCCGGCGTCAGTTGGATTTTTAAGCCATCTGCACTCTGGAGGAAGAGCTCGGGAAAGGTTGGCCTTTTAGGCTGTCCTTCTCAGACAGCCAAAAAGGCTGTCAGGAGTTTCTTCCAGCGGTTGTTGTTTAGTTGTGCGGGCTTCTCTCTCAGAGAAACTCCACCACTTTCTCCCAGATGCACCGTGAGATATTTGTTCTTCCTTATAAATATAGAACTGGGTGCATGACATTATGCAAGAGTGGACACAAGTGTGGGGATTTTGAATAAAACTGATTCGATAGCACAAACGCAGTGTTAAGAATAAATATTCTGGTCATACATACCTGCCCATATTAGTGAACGAGACCCTCTGTCTTCTTTTCTACTTCTTGTTCTAACTAAATCTGTATGTTTTTGAAAGTGTCCTCAGGCAACGAAACTCTTGTTATAATTTGTCATGTTAGGAAAAGTCTGTTTAAATAAGCTCCTATTGGTTTGTAAAGATAACAAAGTAAAGCTTGAAAAGTTTCCTGTTATGACAAGGAAGTGATGAAAATTCATCATGATGACGTACGTAAGAGAAACTAAGGCTACGTTCACTCTGCAGGTCTTAATGCTCAAATCCGATTTTTTGGTCTGCTCGTTCACACTACAAATAAAATGTGACAGCAAACGCGCTCTAGTGTGAACGCTCAAAGCGGCCCGCATGCGCAAAAGAAGACGTCACACACAACGCGCTCTATTTAGACCCAGAGCAAAAAATATTGTTTGACTGATGGGCCTTAATATAAAGACTTTGGACTTTACGTTTCCCAATTTTTGCTTTAAGTTATTTTGTTATTTACATAATAATGTGAATAACCTAATAATGATCCTTATTGCTGTTTTAGAGGAGCGCTGCTTCAAAGGATAGCTGCAGATTTCTGTCTGAATCTGCAGATTATACAGTACAAAGAAAATGTTCACGTTTCTCCAACGTTGTCTTCCCAACAGTTTCACTGACTTCTACACTGGATGTCCAGGAAGCGTTTGTGATGTCTTCTCCGGCGCTGATAATCGGCGTCTGTCTTGTGTCAGTGACGTAAAAGACGGATTTAATGCGACGTGACCATCAAACAGCGGTCGCTTTCTAAAACATCGGATATGTATCGGATTCAGTACCACATACAAAAGTTACCCAGATCGGATTTGAAAATATCGGATTTGTGCCGTTCACACTGTCGTACCATGATCGGATAGATGGTCGCACAGGGTCAGAAAAATCGGATTTGATGCGCTTTCGCCTGCAGTGTGAACGTAGCACAAATCCGATATTTTCAAATTGGAGAAACGTGAACATTTTATTTGTACGTTGTGTGTGACGTCTTCTTTTGCGCATGCGGGCCGCTTTGAGCGTTCACACTAGAGCGCGTTTGCTGTCGCATTTTATTTGTAGTGTGAACGAGCAGACAAAAAAAATCGGATTTGATCAAAAAATCGGAATTGAGCATTAAGACCTGCAGTGTGAACGTAGTCTAAGAGGAAGAGGAATACTCGGGGACTCCAGCACGGATCCTTGGAGTTCAGGAACAGTTAAAATGTGAGAAAAAGCAAAAATGTTACACAAATTTCAAAGCCTGGCGTTCTTATTGAGATTGGCTGTGACTAATGTCAGCGGTTTCCCTCGATGCACCATTTGTAGTGAATATTTGTACAAATGTTGGGTAAATATAGGAAAATATAAATATAGAAAATCATGATTATTAATAAAGAGACTTTTTTAAAAATAATTTTATTCCCTTTTTTGAAAACATTGTCATCAAACACATACTGAAAAAAAAAAAACACTATTAAAAATATCCCATGGAGAACATACAGTACACAGTGATACTACGGAAACCTGCAGTAACCTCTTTGTAGCGACAGATGGTGTTAGTAGGATATAAAAGGTCTGTGAGGATGGAAAAGAGGAAAGATGAGAGCTAATATGAGCCGTACAATGACAGGGGTGAAGCATCAGATCCCAGAGTGACGAACCTCCGAAGGTGTGTCAGCGATATAAAAATGGAAGACGAGTAGCAGTACTAATAATTACAAATTCTAGGTGTGGCCCCAGACACACCCTAACATATTTGTTCTTTTTTTAAGTGTTCATGATTGGCTGAAAAACACTGAGAGCCAGCTCGAGATCGCGTGAGCGGTTAAGGTGTTGCGTTGAATGGTAGCTCAGTCAGCTGAGAGGTCAAGGGTCGACCTCCTCGGGGATGATGGTGAGGATGGCATCCTCGTTGCCTCGCCTCACCACCATTCGAAGCGTGTCGTCCCGCTTTATGGCAGCGCTGACGTCGCTGGCAGAGGTGATTCGTTCGCCGTTGATGCTGATGATGACATCACTCTCCTTCAGGCCGGCTCTGTTACAAAGAAGGAAAAGAAAAGACGAGTTATTCTGGACTACCAAGAATAAAAAGGCATTCCTGACACACACCTCCATATTCCAGGGAGAGGATGAACTGAAGGGCTGCACAAGATCCAGTGTAATACAAAGAAGGATTGTTTTGTACTGCAAATCATACAAAGCTGCTGTAGTAGAGTCCAAGAATAAAAATGTACAGATGGAAATGACACTGAAACCGTGTATCTGTGTTTCTGCTCTCATAGAGATTATTAGCTGTGGTAGTGACTGAAAATATGAGACTGACAGTAGTGGAAATGAGCTTCCTCTACATCCTCTAAAGGGGTCTGAAGTCAGCCTAGAGAAAAGGTGGGGAGCTCACTTATTTGCGAGGAGCTGAAAGTAGAGCACCTAGTCCTCCACACCAAAAGGAGGCTAGTTGAGGTGGTTCGGATGCCTGCAAAGTGACAGTTAAACACAGAGGCTCTACTTTCAGAGCTGAAGCGATGCCAAAGAGAAACCCAGATCTGCGCAGCTATGACTGAAGCAGTTTGTCCTCCCTGCCAGAGCAAGCTGGACGCTCTGGGTGGGAAACACTCGTTTTTCTGTTTTGCTGCTGGCTTCCAGGACGTTTCCAAAAAGCAAAACAGCAGCTTTAAAATCAGAGGTGAACTTTCCATACCCCGCAGTCAGCACGATCAGAGGCTCCTCCTGAGTGCCGTCTATGTTCTGCATGAACCAAGCAGACAACAAGAAAACAAACTCTGCCGGCTGTTTCCTCAGGTGGGCCGCTGCGGTTTGCTTTCAGCATGCTTGAGTAGCAAAAACCGTCTGCAGAAGCATGTTTGTAACCACCCAGCGTGCACTCTTGTACCTGCTTTAACATATGAGAACCCCTCCGATGCCAAATGTGCCACTTGTGCCTTGGAAATAAAACTCTCTGGACAGAGAGCTATCCTGTCCATATCCTGAACTTTTATGCCCCGATGTGAACTTAGTAGACAGTGAACACTAAAATAAAATGGGAATAAGAAGGTGAAATGAAACACTCACGCCTCAGCTGGAGTTCTGCTGATGACTTCAATGACGTACGCCCCAGAAGTGACATCTGGGAAGTCTGACTGCCGCTCCTTCAGCTCCTTAGCCAGCCTGAGAAAAGAGGAGAAAACCAGTGAGAACATGAGCTTCTGCACCGAATGTTTTCAGCACGTCATTCTGATGCATTTGATTTATTCTGGGCTCTAAAACTTCACTCAGATTAGAAGTGACATCCTGAGGACAGGGCAGACTCTGAGAAGCTGCATCTTCAACAAAGCTGACGGCGATGAACTATGACCTGCATCATGCAGTCACTGTGTTCACCACCTTTCTGGAGCAAAATGTCTGAAATGACAGGCCCAGATTTAAATGTCTGTGGTGCCTGAACCACGCTGACTGTCAGCATAATTAAGGCCTGTCAGAAAGAGCGTTTTATTCTGAAGTGCCCAAGGCTCCGTCAAGTATTCTGTGGTTTGTAAGCAAAAATAAAAGAGATTAACTGCCCCAAATATGATGAAGATGCTGCACAATATGACACATGCAGCATTTTTCTCATTATGCTGATCAGCGAAAGGACATTTGGCGTCTCCAGCCGGTTAAATGGTGCTCCAAACCAGCAGAAGTGTTGTGTAGCGTTTTATCTTCTCAGTCAGCCGAAGCTTCATCAAGGTGCTGAAAGATTTTGGTCCCTATTGACGCGACAGCATCATTTAGCTGCTGCAGATGCACATCTATGATGTGAAGCTTCCGTTCCACCAAATCATGAGGATCTACTACAGGATTAAGTTTAGGTGGCTGTGGTGGCCATTTGAGTCTTTGTGACAAGGTGCTTTCTCCTGCTGGAAGCAACCATCAGAAGATGGTCCACTGTGGTTACACTGGGATGGACATCGTCCGTTTTCAGACCATTCTCTGTAAACATGGAGATGGTTGTGCCAATCTGAATTATTCAGACCAGCATCCACGCCATGATCAAGGTCTCTGAAATCACCTTTCTTCCCCATTGTGATGCTCAGTTTGAGCTTCAGCAGGTCATACTGACCATGTGCAAACACCTAAATGCACGGAGCTGCTGTTACGACGGGCTGACTGTATATTTGCATTAAGAAGGAGTTAAGCAGGTGTCCCCAACAAAGTGACTGGTGAGTGTATATCCCTTCCCTTTCTCAAACCTTCTTTTACACTCTCAAGTGTGCTCGTTGGAGTTTTGCACTCAGCCTTTTATGAATATTGATAAATTTCAGCTTTTGTGTTTTTTCTGGCTGTTTTATTTAAGGAAGCTCCAACATGTAAGGACTGATATACATCAGCCAACCGTGTCCCAATGTGCAGCAGCAGCATGTTTTCACTTGCAGCAGGCTTGAAAGTGCATCACCACACGCTAGGTTTGACATGAATAAAGCTGACTGATGATCACTCGAGGAGGTTACCTATTATCTTGGCTTCTTGCGCAGTGTTGTGAAATGTAGAAAAGTTGGTACTTGGATGGAGGGTGAAACTTGAAAAGCGTAAATGTGATGGCAGATCATTTTAAAAGTACCTGAGGGCATGTTTAATATTAACAAGCTGTCATAAAGTGAGGGCTGTTTTGGTGATTTGGGGAGTTTCCTGCTGTGACTCTGGGCCAGCTTAGGCGGTTACTCTGACCCGAAGGCTGTGAACGCGGCCTGGCCCGGCTTACATTCCTGCTTAAAGCGATCATTTGGCAGCGGGTATCGAAAGCTAACGTCACCCTGTCGATATGATCACCGCCCTGATCATGTATGAAAGTCAGGATTGAGAAACATCCATTTTAGGGATCCAGGGAGCGTCAACAACACACTGAGTCAGGATTTAGATTTTCCAGGCTGCTCTCACAGAAATCAACACATTAAATAATCTTACAATTTAATCCTGTTTAAATGCAGTTTAGATGATTTTTCTGTGGATGTCAGAAGTAGAGGTGAGGGAAGCTGGGACTTACGATGAAGTGAGACTCATCATTCTGACGCCGATGTATTTCTTCTTCTGTGGTGTTTTACCTGCAGAACATAACAACAAAAATACCCTTTATGTCCATGTTATGGTCACCATCATCATCCTCTTTTATCACGTTTATCTAGTTTTAAAATCAACGAGTCTAAAGTGAAGTGTGAAATGTTTAACAGGCAGCTTTGAAATCTATCTTTGCGTTTTAGCTACAGTACTGTAACGTACCGTAGCCATGCAAACGTCTCAGAGTTTCAGGTACAGGTACGAGTACTGGAGGTGGATGTGGCACAAGCCTGGAGCCTGTTTACTCTGGTCAGAGTCAGTTCATGAGTGTGTAAATGTGTGGCTTTTTCTCTTGATTTGGTTTCATTTCAAACAGAAAAACTGGAAGCAACCAAAACATGCATCACTGAAAACCACCATCAGTCTTCTTATCGGCTAAATCAGTCTGGGGTGAGAGAAATAAAGGTGCTGTGTTTTGGGTTCAAATCTCAAATCTGCTGACAGTTTGGTCAGATCACGTTCTGGCCATGAGCGAACCACTCTGGAGTTACGTTTAGCTGAAAGGGTCTCAGTGCAGTTGTTTTGGTCCGCACCCGAGCATGATTACCGAAACAAACAAACTTCATCAGGAAGGAAAATAAACCGAGATTTATTTAACCGGGCGAAGCAGCTAAAATCCACAGAGATCCACATGAAACTTTCTGGACTGGAAAAACAGATTTTAAGCTTTATTTAAAAACTGTACTTAAGTCAATTTTAGATCCAGTTTAGGTATTTCAATCTAAAGAGACAAAATCTGGGTTTTGTTTGTAATTTCAAAGCTAAATTGCAAAAAAATTGTCTCTTAGAGCGATAACAATAAGTGTTGATGCTCTCTGGGCATTTACTGGAGAAAACTTTCAGGGCTCTCATCTCCACCTGGGATAGGTGGGCGTCAAAATAAGTTATAACACATGGTCTCCTTTTACCCACGTTTAATCCTAGGCTCATCCTCTAGCTGTGGTTCCCGATACTCTCCTGTTTATTGTCTCTTTCCTCTCGCCTCTTAAATGCTGAGCCTGGTTCTACTTTCTTCCTGTTAAAAGGCAGTTTGTCCTTCCCACTGTTAGCTAATGCTTGCTCGTGGGGGCGTGTTGTGCGTGCTTGTGCATTGTAATGAAAATTCTTCACGGACAAGCTTGAGCAGCCACAAAAAACACGCAGGCACATGGAGGTCCACACGCTCTCACCAAATGATGGCAGAACTGCTGTGATTTGATGCCATTTAAATAAACTTGGATTCAATTTAGAAGTAATGAGTGATTACTGCAGCGGAAAAACTGAGAGAAACCTTAACCCTTATATCACATGACAAAACTTTGGTTCATGAAGAAGTGTTTCCTTGTAAATCTGAGCTGAAAATGTAGTTTTAAAAAATCTGATTTGAGGTGCGAACGTTTATTTTGATTTCATAAGGAATGACCTCAATATTCCTAATATAACTCAATGTTACTGCATGCTCACAGCAGTTAGGAATTTCTGTTCATCTGTGTTGAGCTTTTATTGCCTTTTAAACTGCACGGGTCTTTCTCTATAACTTAAAGAGACATTTGTCTACTTTTTGTAAATTATGGCTGGATCCATTTTTTAAACGCACAGCTTTGTGTGAGTGTTCGAGCATGTGAGACTTGTGCCACGTTGTCTTGCTCTCTTTGGCCTCGTCTGCACCGTCTCTCTGACATCAGCTCCGTGATACCACTGCTACAAACCTTTAGCTTGTCTGTCGTGTGACTCTGCCAGGAACTGTCTGATCTTGTCCGAGGGGATGGCAAAGGAGATTCCTGCTGTGACCTTCAGAGTGTTGATGCCGATCACCTCCCCATCCTGCAGCGCACACACAGGAACAAACTTTAATTTGCCAGCGTTTCTCAGTAAAAGCCAGAGTCCCACATGAAGCTTGTGAAACCGCCAATCTGACGCCTCTTTTTTTTCTGTGGCTGACTGAAAACAAGCTTCTAATCAGAGTCAGCTGTGGACCGGGACCCTGCGCCAAGCGTTACCTAAACTCTTTATTTACCTTTCCTAATAAGGACTTTATGCTTCTTGGTCTTTATTTATATGAGGTTATGTATTTCTCCGTTTTGCAACACGTGGATGTGGTCCAAGTAAAGGCAGAGCTCAGTTTCTGCTTCACAGATATCATTCTTAATGATACGGATACAGCTCAAACAGGTCATCTCACGTTTTCTCCTTCACTTACCAGATTGACTAGTGGTCCTCCAGAGTTGCCGTACTGCAAGAAAACAAACAAGCAAACAGTTAACATGAATTCAGTGAATATTATCAAAACAATTATTTAATGCTTTACCCATTGAAAGCTTACTAGGAGAAACTTTTGCAGCTCTTTTTCTGAGCTGAGCGGTTTCTGTCATATTTCAGACCTGCTCATAGAACAAAACGACCGGGTGTGCATCGGAGGATGCTGAGGGTGGCCTCTTCCTATCCAGCAACCCTCCTATTGCAATGGTTATCAAAATGCATCCTTATTGACACATATTGAGGTGTCAAAATTCGTCATTAAGGGCGCAGGGGAGGTCTTCATATATCGTCTTTATGGGGGAAAGAGTTAAGAGCGACCTCCATGGCTGAAAAAATGACGAAAACATAGAAGCTTTGGAAAGTGCACTTCCACTAGTGGCCACTTGAGGCAACATTATCCGCCGTTTCTGAAGAGCTGTGAAGCCTCAGGACTAGTGTTTCTTTTACTGTGGCCATCATGTGACGAGAGGGGCGGGTCAAAATGTGAAACCATATCACAGATGATCCCTCACTCTGAAACATGGTATGACCAAGACTGTATGACAGCATGACCCAATGAATGACCGAGCTCATAAAGTTAGCAGTAACTGTATACAGAGGTTAGGCTAACGTGCCATTTTCCCATAGACTTCTATAGGACCAGAGATCCTTTGCAACTATCGCCATCTGGTGGCCCTCAGGTGGAATGCATGATTTTAGGCACTTCGGCACTGGTAACAGTTAATTTCTTCCTTACATGTATAGTATATAAATATGTCTCCCTTTTTGAAATTATTCTAACACTTAAATTTGAATTATTAGAGGTGTTTTTCAGACTTGATAAGACCCACACACTTTGTCCCTTCCCTTACATTGATGATGGCATCAGTCTGGATGTAATCCATGTCTGAGTTGCGCAGGCCAAGTTCTTTGCCTCCCCTTTGGGTGGTGCTGACGATGCCGGTGGTGACGGTGTTCTGCAGGGAGAACGGGCTGCCTATCGCGACCACAAACTCGCCGGGACGAAGGTCTGCCGAGCGACCGAGCAGCAGCACCGGCAGCTTCATCTGTTGCAACAAAGAGAAGAGACGGACAGGACACAGAGTGAGACACCACACACGCGAATCAGCTGATCGAACAGAAGGAAGAGGTTATTTCTGTGCTGGTCTTGGTGCACAAAGCTACATTAGATTTGTTTAAAGTCTTCTTTTACATGTTTTTCTTCTAAATTGGGCAAAGAAAACAGAAAGTGAAACAAATGATCCGAGGTTTTCCTGGCTCAGAAGGGTGACAGCTTTGATCCTCTTACTGTAAAAATCACTGAGTGTCTTTCTTTGTTTAACAGAAACCTGCATTTTCCATTTTCTTTCTCTAGTCGTTGGATTATCAGAAATGACTACGACTGACCCCATTTAACAAGAAGTAAACAGTTTCACTTCAACGCTGCTGAACATGACAAATGCCTCCATGTGGGAAAAACCTTGATGGTGCACCATGATTGAAGGAACAGCAGCCCAGTTACCACACACATACACACACACACGCACACACAGGTAAACAGCAGTTTATTCTCTTTAGGCCTGTGGAGACAGACGTGCGTTTCCTGTGCACAGCTGACTCAGCTCTCTCACTCTGACGAAGCCTCCTCTTAACCCCAAAACCCAAACTCTTAAATACAAATCACCATTTCAGTCGTGCAGCCTCATTGCCCCTGAGGATCACCGCTCTCTTGCAGTTAAACCTCAAACTGTAACAAGTATTTAGTTATTCAGCCCTACAGTTGAGGACTGAGGTTCATTCAGTAGTTCTCTGTAGCTGTCATTCTGGTACATCATGCCTGCAAAGTTCACCTTATTCACCTTAATACATCTGACATGTGTAAAAACGTTAGATGATTCTCTTATTCTCTAATATATCTTTTAAGGAGGTTTGCCAGTTAACAGTTATAATCCTTAAAGGCAGTTATTGTATATTCCTGTGTTGCAAATTGATGTAAACCTTACAAAACCAAACCGAGCATCAGACTATGACAAAACAACAGTTATGACCTAATGTTCAACAGTATTGCGTTAATGAGGTGCAAACTGAAGTTGAACTAGGACCAGGTTGTACTTTAGTCGAATACCAGTTTGTACCACTAGGCGGTGCACTGAGTCTGTGGACCTAACCAGTTAAGCCATGGAGACTAAACTACAATGGCGGCCAGAAAAAGGCAAAACATTGTGAAGAAATGAATATGAAAGAAATATTAGAAGTAAAAACAGAACTTTAGCATATTTTAAAACAGCACATTTTTTTCAGCTTACATGCAGCCCCCTGCTGGAGTAACTTTAGTTAGATTTTCCTCTTTGGAGCTACGCCTCTTAGTTTGGCTTTTAGTGACTACGCCCCCACCTTCACCCTCAGCATCACTAACACCACTGACCATCATCATCCATTTTTCTTGAAAGAAATAAGCTTCTTCACCTCTCCAAAAAAAACCCCAAAACCTGGACTTTGATTAAGATGGCCAACAGAAAAGGCAAAGTGTCGTCTTAAAGGAAAATATTAAATATTTCCAGACAGTTGTTACGTAATAGGAGCAGTACTCGTGGGGGTTCCACAAGGTTCAGTTTTGGGACCACTACTCATTTGCCTGTACATTAATGAGTTGCTTCACAGAGGCAGAGAGCATGTGCTGAAAACACTACAAACACAGCACTTTTATAAGGTGCTGATCATGAAACACACTTCACTTCAGTTTGTGTTAAATCATGAAACACACTGTTCCTGATCTTAATCTTTCTTTTAAAGAGTGACATGAAGTTCTGCCAAAACTGTCCTCCATAAAGGCAGGCTGGTGTCCATATTCTATTCCTCGGCACAGTTTCCACATCATTTTCCATCATATCGATCGATTCCCACCAACATACGGCAGTACTACTGGCTGATGCTTTATTGCCACATGTACAACTGCAAAAAATAAAAATAATAAAATAATATGATCGAGCTCAGGCTGCCAAAAAAGTTAAGTCACACTGCTGTGTTATTAAAGCACAAGTGTGAGGTGATTTTTAGAGTTCGAACAAATTGCTGGGATGCGAATCGAGGCTGAAAATGAATCCAGTTGGATGCAGGTTGCACTTCTGATTAGCTGGCTCCTAAATTTGAGTTTTTCCATCCTCGTTACTGCAGTTTAGCAAAAGAAAAGCTGAGTGCACCTTTCTCCTACTGGAAATGCAAAGTTTATTTTGCCAGTGAAAGTGAACTGTTTGGACTTTTATGAGTAATAATTTGTTTAAATGCACTTTAATAGATTCTTATTACTCCCCGACTTACTCAGTGTCGCTCTCTCCTCCTCCTCTGTTGGTCTTTTCATTAAATCCAGGAAACATTCAGACTGAGCGCGCGCACACACACACACACACACACACACACACACACACACACACACACACACACACACACACACACACACACACACACACTCACTCTAAGGCTAAATATTCAATTCACTTTTATGTCCATTGTGCCAAATCACAACATCTCAGGGAAGCTTAAAGTTCAGGACCTTAAAGTTTCATTGAGGAAAACACAGTGAAACAAGGAAAATGACACTTAGATGTTTGACCTTAATGTTACAAGACTAACACGTGGGACACCGCCTCCTTACACTGTGAATTTCTTCATATTCATAAAAGGCAAAAAAGGGTGGTCTCCTTCCATCTTTGGTATACTCGCTGTTCAAAAACTGCAACACAATGTTGGCATCTCATGCACAGAGTCGCACTGCTGCAAACACTGCTCACACTCCCCCAGAGGAGATGCTGAGCTGATCTCGACAGGCGATGACTTAATGTCCAAAAGAACGACTGATTTGAACCCAGTTCCAACTGCTTGACTCACACTGACCACCCAGAGCATTTTCCCCCCTGAACTTCTCACCTTCTCCATCCTTAAAGTTTATTTTTTACATGAAGGTCATCATTAGAGTCCGTAATGACCTGGAGACTACATCCCTCTTATATACAGTTTATCTGATATGGAGAGCCATACAGCCTTGCAGACTGACGCCACAAGCTTCATTCCTGGGCGAACTCCTCTTCCTTCCATGCACATAATTCTTATCTAGAGGCATGCAGTTGGTTTTCAGATATGCTGATATCACCTAAAGCTCAACACGGGTTTTACCGAGAATTTGTCTTCTGAGGCGAAGGCATGTCAGCACTGTGGTGATGCCAAGTGGAATCTGGGTTTAACCTTATCTGACAAACTGCTGTCCTCTGCAAATATCACAGCAGAGACCTCTTGTGCTTGTGTGGTGCTCCTGTAGCACATCCGAGCCGAAATCTAACCGTAAAACAACCCAAACCTCACCATCAAACTGCAAGGCCGATATTCTGCTGGAGAAGAAGGACATCACTGGGTCACAAGGTGCCTGAAAACATAATTTTTCTGCCTATAAAAATATTTATAGATTTATAAAGAATAAAAAATCCAAACTTTAAAATTGGCTATTAAAGACAGTGTAGCGTCATGTTGTTCATTGACTCGGTGTTCAATTCCCACCTTCTTCAATGCATTTAAAATCCTAAGAACCTTTGGCTCCAGCCCGCAGCAGTCTGGAGGCCAACCCTCCGTGAACTGCCCGCTGGCCCACTTCACGCCGTCCTACTAACCTACTTCAGCCCCACATGGATGACGTGGAACAGAAAAACTGAGACATAAAGCAGTCATGATGTTCGGACCCAACTTTCATCAACACCACACTCCACCAAGCATGACAAATGTCTGTTTCTCTGTAAGTGTGTGTGTGTGGTTTGTTTTGCTGCTGACAGACACATGTGTTGCCAATTTCCTCCGTTAAGTAACAAGCCTGAAGGCTCTGACCCACTTTTGCTTAAGGTTTTGTAAGCGAGAGAGAGACACAGAAAAACTCTGAAGGGAGAGAGTGAAGGAGGGACAAGGTGAGAAGGAGGGCAGAAAGGAATGAAGGGTAGATGAAAAACAGAAAGGATGGAAGCAGATGTGACAGATGTGGAGGCATCTCAGCTCGAGCAGAAACCGGGCGTGCAGTGAAAGCTTGCCCGAAAGCACAGGTATGATCGACACATTTGTACATGACTGTGGATGCTGGCAGGTGACGAAACAAAATAAAATGTGAAACCTGAAACAGAAGCCAAGTGTGAGATCGAAATCTGTTCTTTATTTCAGTCTCCCTGCTCACCCAGATCAGTGAAGGCACACAGTGCTTGAAATGAGCTTGAAAAGTGTATAAATTCTATAAAATACCAAATTTTGCACAAATCAAATTATTTAAATCATTAAAAAATTCTTAGTAGCACATGTAAAAATATCATTCACTGTTACAGATGTTGTTTTACTCTATTATTTGTTAATGTTCACAGTATTTGTATTGTAAAACTGTTATTGTGCTTTTGTATGAATGCATTTCATATGAATGCAAGAGCACACCCTTTTCACATTCTTTTTAGTTGAATCTATGAAAAATGCCAGACATAACACCGTTAAGTTGTATTTTGGTGCCAAGAAGGTGATTCACAAAGTGCTATTAGCCAAAAATGTAGCATTTCTTGGCACAGGGTGCAGCGTGCTCTTAAAAAAAGTTGAAGAAACTGGACGAGTGAGGACAAAAGAAGAATTGTCAGGCCTGGAAGAAAAATGTACAGCAGATGAACAGTATCTGAATGTCACGACGTTAAGAAATAAGAAAAAAACAGCAAAGACCTGACACATCTGGAGCTCCCGCTGATCGATCTGCTGTTCACTGAAGTCTGATCAGAGTGACCTCAGGGAGGGGCGGCTGTCAGGAAGCTATTCACAAGGAAGGCAAACAGGGAGAAATGGGGAACGGGTCTGATGCAGTTATGAATCCAAATGTGATGTTTTTGGTTCAAATCATCACAGAGGCCACGAGAGAGGTACAACAGTGTCTACAGCCAACTGTAAAACAGGAAGCTCTGCCATTGTTTGCATCTCAGCCAGTGGAGCTGATCTTGCAAAAATTAATGGAAAAGTTGGAAAAGTATTGTCAAAGGATCTGATTGACAGCAGACGTCAGTGTGGGATCATCTCGACAGCTGACGTGACTGAAATAGGAATAAACAAAGTGACGACTGGATTTCTCAACACAACCTGATATTTAAACTTCTCAGTATTTATGCTTTAAAGGTACATTTTGTAAAAGCTCTCTGCAAAATGCAGTGAACACCACAAGGTGGCAGCAGAAAAATTCAGTGTAGTTGTTCACTTATTTCCTTTTCTTTGTTGTTTGAAACTAACGTGCATTTAAACCGGCGACCCAAATACCTGAAAACGTAAACAACAGGATGCTAAAATAATGAATCCCAACAGGAATCTGTGGGCATTATTCCAATGAGGTCAGTCCCCATAAACAAACACACACGCTAACGCACTCGCTGTCAAACATATACAGACATAAACAATGTGAGTCAGGTTATGAAAGGATTCGTTCAGCTGTTCTAATCAGACCTTTAAACCACAAACAGCTCGAAACATCTGAAGCCACCATCCAACGCACCGCCCACCGAGCTCCGCCCACCAGGAAAATGACCGTGTTCACCCCTCTGTGGTTTTTAGGATGACGGCGCGCTGTCCGGGCTGAGATTACAAAGTCAACGGGCCGGGGTCGGTATTAATTTAAGAGACAGCGACACAGCGGAGAGCGAGACGAACCACAACAAGCAAGACAGCAGCGGTTCGGTTCATCCCTTTAATCCTCTGCTGTCATCGTCAGCCCTCTCCTTTTCATTATCCGTCACTGCTTCCTCTGCTTTTTGTGTGTTGCTCAGTCTTTGAGGAGGATCTGCTCTGTTTTTCCTCATTTTCTGTCAGAAATGACGGAAATCTTCTGCAACAGTGGTGGATGGACAAAGTTTCCAAAAGTAATTCCTGTAACCCAGAAGTTCAAACTCCTCAAAACACTAAACTTCACATATGTCTGTGAAGGTTCTCAGACCCCCTGGACCCCCATCAGGGGGTCCTTTTGTCCCTCTGTGGGGGGGAAACTCCCACTAGGTTTAAATCTGGGACTCCCCACCATTTGACCTTAGAACTGAAGAAGCTTCTCGGATGAGAGGTGAAACGTCTTCAAACAACTTAAAGAAGTCCAGACGCTTTTCTTTGCAAGCTCCTTTGACTAAACTTCACAGTTTTTCTACTGTTGGCAAACATGGTCATCTCAGGCACATCAGTCCCACCCACCAGCTGTTCAAACTTTCTGCTTATGAGGGGCAACCAATCAGAGGAAAGTGGACTGAAGTCAAAGACATCTAAAATAAGCAGAATACGAATGAGCGGCTGCTAGATAAAGAAGGATTATTTCAAACTGTGAATCATGCAAAGCTACTGTAGTGGAGTCATGAGCAAAAGTAAGCTGGACATGAGCAGAATCAGTCCCTGTTAAGAAAACTATTGTTGTTGTGTATGAAGAAATGGACCAGAGATTTTAAATAAGTAAAGACCTTCCAACATTAGAGAAGCCCAACAATTAGACGAGCCCCGATCAGCAGCGCACGGCGATGGTGGGCAGGAAGAAGTCCTTTGTAAGACCGCTCCTGACTGAGACCACCCTGCCTCTTACTCTGATAAAGGTTAATACAACATGTCACAGTATGAAAAGTGTAGCTGAAGTATAAATATGACTAATGGAGCAGTTTGACCCAGTTTGTCTCAGCGCCCTGACATCTCACGAACATGTAAAACAAATAAAACATCATCTTTTCCTTGTGTTCTCCTTTTGTCTCTCGCTCCTCTCATCTCTCACTCTCTCTTGTCTTTCATGCAGGGCACAGACAGACCTTTCAACTGTTGAATTAAACAAACAGAGCAGAGATTTGCCAACTTTTTGAGGAATTCACCGAGGGGATAAAGCCTGTGAAGGAAAAATAACACCAGAGAATTCAAACCTCGTAATTAATGACATGAAGCAATGGTGTCAGCAGAATCCCGGCAGATCTCTGTAACCCTAAAATGATCTCTCTCCCTCTCTCACATTAACTCCTTATTATCACCACTTCATCTGATGTATCTTATATGCTAAGCTTGGAGTGTTTACAGTGGCGCTGTTGGTGCCGTGTTATTAACAGAACAGATCAAATCTGCCTTCGGCCTTCAGACGTCCTGGCCTGTTAAAGCTGATCATTTCCCGTAAGCTGCTTGTGGGCACGTGTCAGGGAAAATGATCAGTGTTGGACTGAGGTGGAATATCACCGCGAGGCTTCATTAAAAACAACACCCAGTAGCTCCTGTCTGCACATGCTTCCATGATGCATACCTGAGAGGCAACACAGATTCTTATAAAACTATATAAACTTAAGATTCAAATGCAAATCTGTCTCCACTGAGCTGAAACCTGAACGTTTCTGGATTCTTCTGCACGCTACTCGATATTTTTCTGATCAGATTTATCAGTAAAAACAAGCTGATAAAGCCTCTGATGTTCATTTCCAGCTCACTGCTTCACTGGACACGAACCCCGCTCGTTCAAAGACACGACCACTCACTGCCCGAATCACACACACACACACACACAGGGAACATCTGATTCACATAATGCTTTCCCTAGCCCATTACCCTAAACCTCACCATAACTTAATTGTAACCCTGTCACTAAAACCACATCTCAAAAATGCCTTCAAACTTGTTGGGACCAGGATTTTGGTCCCCACAAAGACATGAATACACACACACACACGTGCTTCTAGTCACCTTTGCTGAAACAGTGCTGCAAATTATGTGATGTTCCTAAACCCCGTGAGTTTGTGCATCTTCACACAGAGTGCGCACACAGAGACACACACCCCGCCGACGGCCAAACACGCCACTTGAAACCACCACCGTCTCCTTCTGACGGGCAAAACGTGACGTCACATCCTACGGCGATGGTGTCTCTGTGTGGAGCTTTATCACGTAAGTGTGAAGAACTGGAACACGTAACTGGATTCAGGCTTTTTTCTGGGAATAAAGTCCAATCATGTCTCACTCTGAAAGCTGCAAAGCTGAAACGCCAGAATAAACTGGTGAAACCTCTGAGTACTCATAAAGCTTTACACTACCCTGCTTAATTTCACGAGATTTCGTGGTTAAGCTCTAAATCGTGTCACATTCAGCAGCCCTCAAATCTGGAAATGAGTTTGCAGTTTCTGCACTTCCTGTTCGCTCATCGTAAAGTCAGCTGCACCATCAGTTTCAGGGTCCCAGTCGTACTCGTGTTTAAAGCTTCCTAAAACTTCCTGCACGCACCTGACCTTTAGAGGTCTAAACGTCTAACAGACCACAGAGCAGAGACCGTGTGCCAGAGTTTGTTTTGGACTTTATATGCAGATTGATTTGCTTTGACTACAAGAAAGAAGTCGATGGAATGGTTCACATTGTTTCAGCTCTACAAGTGATTGCAAACCCACGACCTGAGGATGTAAAGTCCCATTCCAGGGTTTTGCAACAATCTTGTCATCTTTGGCTTCCTCTTGATTGTCTTCACCTGTGTCTAATTGTCAGTTAGACCTCAGTGTGTATATACTGTATACCAGGGGTCCCCAATCCCAGTCCACGAGGGCCGGTGTCCCTGCAGGTTTTAGGTGTGTCCTTGATCCATCACAGCTGATTTAAATGGATAAATTACCTTCTCAACATGTCTTGAAGTTCTCCAGAGGCCTGTTAAAGAACTAATCATGTGATTCAGGTCTGTTGACCCAGGGTGAGATCTAAAACCTGCAGGGACACCGGCCCTGCAGGTTTTAGATCTCCCGCGGACCGGGATTGGGGACCCTGCTGTATACTCTCAATCACAGTGTCTGTTTAGTGCTGTTTATCTCCTTTATCAGGCTGTCGGGCATTAAGCTTTAATGTTTAAAGTTTCTGAGCTCCCAGTGTGTTAGAAATAAACAGCACCACACAGCACACATGTGATAAAATTAATTAACTCCAGCTCAAAATGTTTAAGAACCTCGTCTTATTTGCAAAAGCGTTGTGGTTTTTTTTTTGTTCTTTGGAAAAAATTTTCACCATGTTACCATCCTCACCTGAGGGGTCGGCAACTCCAGGCTTGGGGACGGTGTCCTGCACGTTTTAGATGTATCCTTAATCCAACACAGCTGATTCATATAGTTAAATGACCTCCTCAGAGGCCTGGGAATGAACTAATCATTTGATTCAGGTGTGTTGACCCGGGCGAGATCTAAAACCTGCAGGACACCGGCCCTCGAGGCCTGGAGTTGGACACACTGTGATCAGGGCTCTGGTTAGAGCAGGCAGCAGGTGTCATGTGACGTGTGAGTGTGCTCAGCGGCTTAGCAGAGACTTTAATAAGTGATGTTGTGATACCGTTATCACAAACTGGGGGTTTTGGTTTAAAGCCTGAATATGAACTTCCTTTGTAGACAGCCCCTTATGTTGGTGTGTGTTTCTTATGTTACTGTGGACTTTTCTTCTTTGGTATTAGTGATTAGTAGCGCAATAATAATTTAATCTCCAAATGCATAAACACGTGGAGTCTGTGTTTTTGATATTGTGAAAACGGCGTGTGGCTCAGAGCTTGTATAATGTGCCCTGTTTGCTTTCATAAGTACAGCTGGACTTCATTTCCTTCAATTCATTTCCTGTTTTCTCACATTTTCGGAGCCCCTAGAACTGCTACAGAAATTCTTTTATAACTCCTGTGTGTGCGGACTCAGAGTCTTGTGGTATCTGCATTTTATGACTTTTTTTTCTTCTGGTTTCCAGTCTTATGAAAGCAGTCCAGATCACAGTTGCATAAAACACTCTGTTTGCTTTATGCAACTCAGTACAGCTGGACATCATTTGCTTTAATGATGAATGACTTTAACTACCTGTCTTTAAACACAGACTGCACACAGATGCATCTGTCCTGTTTTCACTTTAGTATTAAATCTGAAACTTCACATAAAAGGTTTTAATACATGAATTTGACGTGTGAGGACAGACTTCTGCACAGGATGTAGCAGCTCTGACTGTCTGGACAAAATGGGACGCACCCACCCTTTCATTCTAAAAATGTCGTCCCATTACATAAATGTCGGTAAAAACCTCTCTTCCTGGCTTGAATCTGGCTGCCCGGTCATCCCAGAGAAAAGAACAAAGAGTGTGAGGAAGCAAAAACTCAAAGTCACCCCAAACCAAATCGCTCCGTTTGTCTCCACTTGCCCCACTCACACCCACTCTCATGACTCATCACTTTATTTTGCCCCAGAATGATCTTTCGGAGCCAAAATCAAAGGCACAAGTTCAGATAAATGTTCACAAAAAGCATGCTTCACAACAGGGTATAAATGCACAAATTCAACAGCTTGCTTTGCAAAATAAAAGCGAGTGAGACGAAAGAAAGCAAAGAGGTGAGAAGAAACGAGGGATTATGAGAAACTCTATCTTAAATTTTAAAACAGAAAATACAGAAATACACAAAAGAAAAAAAAGGTGGAAAAATGAAGATGCAAAAGTAAATTTTCCAGCTAACTCGCTCGGATCGCTTTCTCTGCTCCAACAACTACGAACTTTTGAGATGGAGCTGACGTGAAGATGAAAAAAGAACAAAAAGAAAATGAAATAGGGGCGTCCTCGCTCTCCAAGCGTCTGCCTGCTTACCGGTGTATCGATCTTGATCAGAGCGATGTCTGCCTTCTCGTCGATGTCTTTGATCTTGGCATCATATGTGGCTCCGCTCTTCAGCTCCACCTGGAGGAAATTAAAAGATCTGATCAGAACTCAATGTCCTGATCCAAAATGGTCATAAACTGTAAATAAAGGATGGACGAGGCCACCAGGATGTTGCCAGTTTGTTAACAAAGTCCTGTTTTTAAAGCGGTGAGTATTTTCGGCCATCAGCGTCGTTGCTTGTTGTAACCAGATGATGACCGAGGAGCTGACTCTGACACCGGGGGATCCTGCATGCCCATGTGGCACCACATTAAACAGGATTAACTTACAGAAATGTATTAGGTTGTGTTCAATAGGACGAGAAAATAATGGCCAGAGACTATAAATCGTTTACAGCCAAAGAAATTGCCCATAAGAAGAATACAGCTTTACGACAGTTTCACACTGGCTTCACTTAGTACAGTAGAATCAAAAGCTACTTCCATCTTTTATTTACAGTCCATGCGTCCACAGCATCCACCTTGTCTCATGATGATGATGTTTAAACCAGCACAGACGGATTTCAGGCCATTATCCACAAACCTTCTACATATCCAACCCAAATGAAGCTACACAATTCTGCCTGCAGGTCTGCAAGCTTATTTGCAACCCACCCAACCCCAGCTTGTTCTTTCCATGCTGTTTTTGACTTTTTTAGTCTCATATGTTGTCACTGATGCTACTCTCTATTGGTCCTGACTATATGGCAGGTTGTGCAGCCACTGCATCTTACAAGATAAGGATTGTAGCTTAAGTGAGTTCAGTTAGTTTTCATCAAAAGCTATTTTGATGTGAACACATTGCTATACATTTTTAACATAATGGCTAGTGAAATAGGATGTTGTGAAGACGTTTTCCAACAGTTTGCATACCTTCACTCTGTGCTTGTTGGCCACCACATGGGCATTGGTAACGATGAGTCCGTCCTCTGATACAACGAACCCAGAGCCGCTGGCTACGGGAACCTCCCGCTTGGAAAACATCATCCTGAGAAGAGAGAGGGAGAGACGAAAGGCTTGGCTCTGACTTCTGATCTCAAACAACATCAAGTGGACATGATCAATTGATGGATCGATCACTAAAGAGCAGGCTTTGATGTAAGGGTGTAAAGAGGTATTTTAAACTGTATTTAAGAAAAACCAAGTCTAAAGTTCTGCTTGTAGCTTTAACATTTACTCTTCAGCATGGAAAGAAAAGAACATGTGTCATTAGTTTTAAGATATTTGGCTGTAAAATAAAATGAGCTTTGACTCAGTGAGAGGACCCAACAATGTCTCGATTTATTGTTTCTGGAACATAAACATCAGCGAACAATGTACTCCAATCCATTCAACTGTGCTTATTGGATGATCTGAGAAAGGTCCAAGGATCATTAAAATCATTAAGACAGCATCCACGAACCTCACATCACATTTCACTGTGACTAAAAGTGGCGAATCTACCAAAACCAAACAAATGCTGATCATTCTAGAAAAGCCACTGAGGCAATGCGTTGCTTAAACCGACAATTAAGAACTTTATAAAGGCTCCCATCCATATTTTAAAGGTTTACAGATGTCTGGATCACTCTTACTTGCGATACAGTTCAATATGAACGACAGCAGGCGCGATCTTCTCCACCACATCAGCGATGAAGTTGTACTTGTAGCGAAGACTGTCGGGGTTCTGCTGACCTGAAGGGAGTAAAACACCATGTCACTGTATCGTAACACACACACACAGTAATCCACTGTGAGCATTCTGAAAGGGACTGCGATCAGCAGCTGCAGGGGAGGAAAGATCTGGTGGATTTTGGCCGACCGCAGTCACAGAGGAGATAAGAGACTGGATAAGAAAATCGAAATGTTGCAAACAATCATCATCTAGTATTAGTCAGACTTTCAGCTTCAGTGTGGTGACTGCATGAGGTTCAGGAGACCCAAACCATAGCCGCTGTGTTAAACCACATCCAGATGTGGAGTGCAGTGTATATGAAGCGCACGTATGCGAGCAGCTGCAGCCTGTCTGCTGCTCCCACTGATGCTTAGAAAACAAAGGAAATGACTCAGCGCCTCAGAAGATGCGGAGGTATCAGGGGAGGGAGGCGGGGCTATTCCTGCATAACTGTCACTGTCGCCTTACATAACCCCCTCCTGGTTCAACCCAGAGGTGCTGCAACATCTGGAAACTCAGATCTGCCGGGGCCAGTTAGCAGACAGCCTCTGCCATCTGTGTGTGTCGTAAACATGATTCCTCAGAGCGGTGTGACATAAAAGCGGTTGTTAAACAACAGTGCTTACAGTCCAGTCACCATTCAAACTTCACTTGTGTGACCATTAAACAAACTAGAGAGAGCTTTCTTTGTTTAAGTGAGGAGACATGGAGCTACTGCATAGACATATACAGGTGAATTCAGTAATACCAAAGATGGTGACCAAAAATATTAGCCAGTGACATGGTTGCACTGACAGGTTCAGCTCTGTGGCATGCAGTCTCGTTATCGTACAGCTGTTAAAGAAGCTGTGAAGTGAAATCGTGTTCATGCACTAAAGAATTACAACTTATGAGAAAAAAAGATTCTTTTGGATGGATGGATGGAAGGTAGGACGGCGGGCGGAAGGGTTGATGGATGGATGGCTTAATGGGTGGATGGATGGATGGAAGGTAGGATGGTGGGCGGAAGGGTTGATGGATGGATGGATTAATGAGTGGATGGATGGATGGATGGATGGATGGATGGATGGATGGATCGACAGACGGACGGGTGGATGGATGGAGGGCTTAATGGGTGGATGGATTAATGAGTGGATGGATGGATGGATGGATGGATGGATGGATGGATGGATGGGTGGGTGGATGGATGGATGGATGAACAGACGGACGGGTGGATGGATGGATGGAGGGCTTAATGGGTGGATGGATGGATGGATGGATTAATGAGTGGATGGATGGGTGGGTGGATGGATGGATGGATCGACAGACGGACGGGTGGATGGGTGGAGGGTTTAATGGGTGGGTGGGTGGGGTGGATGGATGGATGAACGGACGGGTGGATGGATGGATGGATTAATGAGTGGATGGATGGATGGATGGATGGATGGATGGATTAATGAGTGGATGGATGGATGGATGGATGGATGGATTAATGAGTGGATTGATGGATGGATGGATGGATGGATGGAATGAGGTATGGATTGAGGATGATGCATTGATGGCTTAATGAGTGGATGGATGGGATGGATGGATCGACAGACGGACGGGTGGATGGATGGAGGGCTTAATGGGAGGATGGGTGGTTTTTGTAAAGCTGTTTTGATCCACTTTGGTAAATCCATACGTGTAGTTTTTGACCACTGAAGTTAAAAAAAGGATCTTCTTGTTGTCTCCGGCTCTTTTTAAGTGCTCCAGGTTTCTCTCAGAAGAGATGTTTGATTTCAAGTGCTTCCTTTAACTTGTGGCACCATCTTTGTAATAGGCCACTTCCCCCCACCATGTGGTGGGCTGCGGGCCGTGTGATCAAGTTAAAAGAGACTTTCACAACACTTTTTTCTTTTTTTAGGTGGTGAATCATCTTTATTGGTGTTTAGTTGTGGTTTGCTCCAATAAGTGATCAATTTCTCCACCATTAACCTCCTTGATGTTAATCGGGGCCTTTGAAGCGTCACATTCCCACCATCTAGCAGCTGTGTGAACAGACCCGAGTTCCTTTTGAGCAAACCGTTGGAAAGAACTACACGGGACAGAGCAGAGCGACAGTGAAGGCATATCTCTGTTTGTCCTCAAGGTCACTGATCTCAGGATCATACTGTATCATATCTCAGCTGACTCCCTCCACATATTTCAGATGTCTGCAGATTTTATCTCCATGAATCATGAAGAATCCCGACCTCATTCTTCATAGCGATCACCTCGCTGCAGTTCATACCAGCTCTGCTGATAACGCTGCTTTCACTTGGAAAAAAGACAAGAAACAACTTGTCCTTTGACCTCAAAATAGATAGAAAATAGACTGTATTTGTAAATGAGCCTCTACGCTGGTAATCGGCCATAATGAAACAGTTTATTGTGCATTTAAATGGCATTACTTTAAAATGAGACTCTAAGCGTGGCTTTTATATTGTTAGTCTCCTGCTGCTCTGTCCTCATGTTTCTCCTCTCGAGTTTTTGTTGGGAGGTACTAAAACTTGTGGAGCCATTTTGATGAAATGCAAACACCAAGAGGAGAAGGGCAATGAGGGACAGGTGAACTCAATCAGACACTAACGAGGGAAGGAAAGAGAACAAAGGAGGGAAGGAAACACTGACAGCCACATGAAGATGTAACTTTTTTCAGGCAAACAATTTTTACTGCAGCTGTGCAAAAAGCAATGAATGGACACATGAAAGATGTTGACTCATGGCAAAGAAAACAGAGTGGAAACAGATCACTTTCTTGTGTGAACCAGTCCCCAAAAAATCCACACAAATCCCAATTTTTTAAAGAAAAGAAGAAATGCTGTCAGCACAAACTATGGTGAAAGCCACCCCTAAGCTTTAGGCTTTAGCTGGATTGAGGATGTCAGCAGCCCTCAGCCCGACTGCATCATCTATCAGAGGTTGGCTAATGCTAACATGGTGGGCACTTAAAAAACAAAGATCCCTTTTAAAAGGAGCTTGGCTGATCAAAAAAACACTTAATCTCAACCAGAGGCAACAAGACTGTTTGGTGGAATGTGGTCTTAAAACGTGATAAAGGTACAATGTGTGCTTAAAACAATGAAGGTGCGATGCTAGGTCCAGATGCTGCAGATGTGCCATAAAAAGTGTTAAAGAAGAAGAAAGACTATTGTGAAGCTGTTTATGGATACACGCACTTGGACACAACTCAGGTCTGAGGCTGTCACATTCTCACATCAGTCCAGGCTTCAGTCAGTCTGAGTCTGTGATGACTTTTCCTGAGCCTCTGCTGCAGCTGACCGTCAGTATGTGCTGATGTGGGTTTGGCTGGTCGGCTGCAGATTAGCGGTTTGCCAGCTGCTGCAGCTTTGAAGTGAACTGAATGGAGTCAGTCAGATGTGCAAAGAAACGCACTGCAGGTGTCGGTAACAGCACTGCACGCCGTGAGGTCAACAGAGGTCGTGTCCACACTGGCGCAGTGAGCGACGCTGAAGCCGGCACACTGTAAACAACCAATGCTCACATGTCAGCGACCCCGAATGGTCCGACAAGGAGAGCTTTCACTTCAGTTTCTGCTCACAAATGATGACAGAGTTTAAATGGATATGGCTGTTGTTGTTCATTTAAGCCAACCCAGCCTCTGCAGTGATACCACTGCTCGCGGCAGTGTGCCGACAGCTGGGTCTCCAGCCACGACCAGCAGTGTGCACCATGAATTTGTTCCCCGGGGTCAGATGATCAGAGTGGACTTCTGCTGTATAGTCCTGAGCTGTCCTTTGGAGAACACTCAGGGGAAATGTAGTGGGCGATCCACAGAAGTGCCACTGAAAACAATCCAGAAGTGCACATGAAGATGACCTTGAGTGTCTTTAAAGCAGATATGCATGGACCTGTTCTTAGGAACCAGCCTTAAACATGTGATGCCCACAACCATCTATGTTTAGCAGCTACTAACAATTATTTTAGTCATTTCTTATCTATTGTGGTTTTTCTTAATTCATTCTGTTTGCCACTGACCCACTGTGCTGCTGATACTGAAGACAAGTGCAGAATGAAACTTGCCAGAACTTAAAAATTATTTTGCTGAGCAAAGATATCTACTGACACTGCTCCTTAAAATCAAGAGGCAGTGCAGATATGTGCTGTTTTTCCCCTCAGAAAGGTACAGATGATTACCTTGAGGTACAGTAATGAGCTTTAGAGGTTCATTTTTGCATACTGTACTTGCAGAGATAGAAATGTTCTTCTTCTGCACCTCTAATTCTGAGTGTGACAAAGTCAGGACATATTTAAAGAGAGACTGTTTGCTATTCTCACATAGTTTGTAAAGCATGATGTCCATGTAACTTAATTAAAAACTGTAACTAATGCTTATTTATTGGCTATTGATTTTATATAAGAGCAAGATTTGTCTCTGACACTATGAAAATGAAACATATGGATGCTTTTAATAGCTGTACCAAACTATTTTTAACCTGTTCCAGTAACACGCTTTTAGTATTTTTGTGGGTTTATTTTTTACGGAGCTACATGTGTTGTTCTCAAACATCAAACAGTAGCCTGGTTTTCAGGCAGTGAGCCCTCCGGCTCCTGAAAGAAGGAGCTGAATCACCAAGCGACTGTGTTTTGTTGACTCTGTATCCAAGCCTGTCAATCTTGCAAACAGCCCGCAAGTCTGCACATGGAAGCAGTCAAAGACAAAAAAGGGAGAAAGACATTTTGATCCCCTCAAATCTGGGTTAAATATCTGTGTGACCTAGATCTGTGTCTGTTTAGGAAGTTATACAATTGGCCAATCAGCTCCAAGAGATGAATCACCACAGACTCATTGTGGCATCGTCCAGATTTTTTCCCTAAACTCAAGTTCAAATCAAATCAAATGCAAAGAGGCGTTTTAGAGGTTTGGACATCCCTCTCAGTGAAATAGGTCAGAGAAGTGATTGGGAAGGGAAGAGGTGAAGGAAGGCAACGGGAGAAAGACATTAGATGGATAAAAGGAAAAAAAGGAAAAGAAGACGCAGGAGGAGGAGGAGGCTGACACTGACCTTGCTTGAGAAAGTCCACCCCACACAATCTGAATCAAACTGCATCAGCAAACTGCTGTATTTACAGCTGTAGCTTTGAAGGTTGTGTGGCTTCACTTCTTAAAATCCTTTCATGACTCTTTGAGTCTCACGGGACAACCTATTTGTTTTCATAGCACAGGGCAGTCACTCAGGACTTCCTGGCCTAATTTCAAGAAATTATGGCCTCGTTAAGATAACATTAGCCTGCGAGAGAAGGAGGGAGGCAGGTTTATGGGTGGAAACATGTTCCATGTCAGCGTTTTGGGCCAATCAGCAGACGTAAAGAGAAAGAGAGAAGGGTGCAGATGTAATGAGAGAGCAGTTTGCTATGACAGATGTCAGATAAATGCTTTAACTTACTATAATGCAGTTAAACTGTCTGCTGTTGTAACATGCAGCTACAAAAACTCAGAGCCTCATTCGTCACTAAGAGGTTTTCATTGGTGTCAAAGCACCACAGCCTGTAAATAAAAGATGGCCAGCTTCACATCACCCATTGGTTTTGGACCTGACTTTGAAGGCTCACTTTTAAATGTTTTGGCTTCCTGCAAGAAAGAATTGGGTGAACATGAACAAGAGGGCAGAAGTTATCAGCTACCAGTTAGATTAGCTAGTTTTCATAAACTGTACAGGTGCAACAGGGTGACGCAAACTCGGATGGGCTGTAGCACACAGCAAGACTCAAACACGGTGGAGCGGTCCAGCTCAGTGACTCCAATCAGGATAGGTCAGGCCTAGCAGATAGGAAGTGGCTACGATATGGCAGCGCGCCTTTCTCTTCACTACAAACAAGTTTGCCTTGTGACTTCTGCTTCTCAGGCGTAGGGGCTAAGCTTAAGGACTAAGGATACTGAGAGTTAAATGAAAGCATTTTATCTCTTACTCAAATGTTCAAAAGGAATCTCAAGCAGCCAGAACGATGTGGGTGACATTGTAGTGGCCACATCCATCTTTCCATCTTTTATATACAGACTGTGATTTTATCTATAGACGTCTAACAAAAGTGCTTTTTTTCCCATAAACCTCCAAAACACTTCCTGTTGTACCACCGCAGACATTTAGGTTTAGTTAACACGATTGTCTTCTGGGAGAAATCACTAATTACCTTGTTATCTCTAAACTGTATAAACAGCGAAAATGTAGTGAAGCATGTGTATGTGTGTGTGTGTGTGTGGGGGGGGGGGGGGGTCACGCTGGAAATATGCTGAAAGGTGACGTCACAAGTCAAATTATTTATCGGGAGATCATTAATGGTACAGTTTGTGTGACTGCAGCTTTTATACGTGACAGTCTTCTGCTGCTTTACTTCTACTTTCTATGTGAAAAACTACAACGAGGTATCTGGAGACCAAACCTGATGTTTACTAGACCACAGGCCACCAGATTAATCAGACACTATATGTTGGAGGTTATGGTTGTATGCTGCTATATGCTGGGAGGAGACGCAGATTCAGGGTTAACTCCAGTCTGTCTGAGATCTAAGGATACATTCTTCACGCGATTTGGGTTCATTCTGGATGCTCGTCTGATGATTTTCTGCTGGGCGAGAGTTCAGTCTCAGACTCCTGCTGAGGTCATACAAGTTCAGAGCCAACACACACACACGCACACACGTCGGGTATTCGTTTCTTGTGGGGACATTTCATTGACATATTGCTTTCCCCAGCCCCTTACCCTAACCATTAATAATGACTGCTTAACCCTCACCATGACCCAATTGTAACCCTGACACTAAAACCACATTTTGAGTCTCAAAACCGCCTTGAAACTTGTGTGGACCAGGATTTTGGTCCTCACAAGTACAGTAAACTTCCAATTTTTGGTCCCAACAAAGAAATGAATACACGCACGCACACTCACATTGCTGCCTATTTCAGGCTCTGTGTGTGCGCACTTAAACTTTCACAGTCCTGCTTCACCTTTTCTTTCTTCTTAAGCTATAATCTCTCTCGCGCACGCGCGCACGCACTCACACGTACCTTTCCCGCAGGTTCCCCTCTGGATGAAGATCACCGGCGGCTGCTGCAGCTTCATGGCCCGGTTGCTGACGCGCTTCAGCTCGCAGATGTTCCGGTACGAGACGCCGTCGCTGCCGCACACGGGTTCGGAGCTTTTGCACACGCACACGCCGGCGCTTCCCCTCCGCCGGACAGTGGCCGACACCTCCACGCCGTCAGTCACCACGCACTCCATCCCCTCGGCGCAATCGCGGTCTCCGGTGCCGCCGCACTGCTCGCCCTCGCCGGACGCGCACACCGGGCAGCAGTCGCAGCGGTCCAGCACATCGCCGGCCAGGCAGTCCGCGGGGATGGGAGCGCACTGAGACTTGTCGCACTTCTCCGGGCAGCCGATGGCGAGGCGTTTGGCTCTCAGCGCCTCGGCCACCAGGCTAGAGGAGGCGAACAGGGCCATTACGCACAGGACAAACCGGAGACTCATGATGGGACAGTCCGACAGAAACTCAGACCTGCAGTTAACTTTTACACGGAGTTCTGCTGTAAGAGTCTTAAAGTGTGCTCTGGGGCAGCGTGGAGCTCAGGGAACCTTCACCGGAGGACTGGCTTACGCAGTGTGGCGCTTCGCTCCCCGCGCCGGTTTATAAAAGCTGCAGGATAAACACAGGAGGCTATTGGTGGGCATGAGTGACGTCTGTTAGGGAGGAGGAGGTGGAGGTGTATGTGACTGAAGCTGTGCACACACATATTTAGAAAAATGACATTGAATTGTGTTTCAAATGCTGCACATTTAACTCCACGGATCTGATTTCAGAGCTGTGCAGCTATGATGTGACCAGCCTATGAAACATGCTGCCACTGATTTAAGGGTTCATAAAAGGTTTATGAAGTATTTTAAACATTCTAAAAACAGATTGCATCACATACTCGGCTTGCACACTGCTGACTTTTGGTGCTTTAAATAAATTTTGCTGTCAAATCTTCTTCTCTCTTTACATTCAAATCATTGGCTCGAAGGCTGCCCCTGCCTGAGCCTGGGTCCTGCTGGAAGTCTTTTCCCTTTAGAAGGGAGTTCTTCCTCTCCACCATCGCCAAGAGCTGTTGGAAGGGGATCATGCAAATGTTGGGCTCTTCTGTGTGATAATCAAGTGTTTTACACAATATTACACAACTGTTGTGAACTGGAGTTTATAAATAAAGTGAGGTGAAAGGTTCGATTTTTTTTAGTTCAACTTAGAAGTACTTAATGAATCTAAAAGTTTATTCAAAAATCTCCAGAAAATGATTTCATTTATTTATTTATTTGTTTGTTTTTAAAAGAAAAATGCATGTATGAAGTAGTACTAATATAAATGTGGATGACAACTGTTTTTATGGGCAAAAGAATACAGATAGTTGTTATAAACTCCTGTGATAAAACAAAGTGTACGGACGCTTTATAATTCCTCTTCTCATTCCTCTGTGTGCGTTTTTGTTTTGTAATTTTATACTGCATTAGGCGCTGCTGCTGGGAGCCCTTTATCATTGACCTGCAGTCAGTTAATGCAACAGTGATTGATTTTTCCAGCAAAACAGAGAGAGATCAGCACTGTGACTGAAATGTTTGCCTGCTCGAATTGTCCAAATGTACCAGCAGCATTTGTTTTGCAGACATGTGCAAGAAAACTGTTGTTTTGCTGCTCCTTTTAAGAACAGATCCATTATGAGAGAGAGAATCAAGAAAACCATGAACTGAAATCTGTGGATTTGCAGAGATTGTGGTAGAAGTGATCCTTGCAAGGGAACAAATAAGCTTCCTTAAAACTCAGAGCAAATTCAGCACTTTTTTGTAAGCAGGGTTTCAGATTTTGCTGCTGAGTCTATAAACACCTCTTTGTGTCCTGTGACCGCTGAAATTTAAGTGAATGTAAAATTAGCTGCCCAGTTAAGCTCCTGGCAGGATTTCAAGGTATCTGCTAAGTGGCAAGACTTTGGTGTGGAAGGACTTTGGTTAAACGCAGAGGCTGTTTGTATGTTGTTTGGTTCTTTTAAACATTTCCTGTAATCTCTCTTCAACCAGCTATAAATCTTATAAATTACACTGTGAAACCAGCAGAAACGAACAGATACAGTTACAGATGTTTGCTCTCTGAGTTCTCGTATCACATAAGCTCCATCAAAAACACATTTCTGAGCTCTCTACGAGCCCGGTCTCTGATTTGTCAGGAACTTTGCTTCCTTCTCAGAAACTGCAGCAGTAACATCTGTGCAGAGGACAGCTGCTACGTCACAGCTGGGTTGAAGCTTCGTTACGGAAACAATCAATTGTCCCAAACCTCTGAACGCTCAATGAAAAGCATTTCTCTGACATCATACGTGACATAATCCGATTAATGCATGCCAGTGTTTGATACTCTGCGAGACAAACAGATCTTTGGGTTCTCTGCAGGCGACAGCGCTGGAGGTGCTGAAACGCAGGCTGTGTTTCAGTTCATGTTTATGAAACACATTTATGATAATGAAACCCCAGTTTCATCAGACTCGACTCACTGCCGAGTCAGACCTCTCCAGCAGCTGCAGACTTATCGATGCAGGAGGAAGCCAAGGAAACCCACTCAGAGTCCGATCCCCGATGGGTGTGTGTGTATGTGTGTGTGCACTGAGTGTGTGTGTTGGAATGAAGGTGGTGACACATAAATCTGAGAGACAGGGTGAAAGTGAGAGCTGTGATTTTTGCCCACAAAAATGTGATAAAGTGAGTGATTTTAAGTTTTCTACACCAGGCTTCACACAGTGTGTGTATGTGTGTGTACTCTGCAGTGAGTTATGTACTTATTTTACCACAAGAGTGAATATGTGTGTGTGTGTGTGTGTGTTAACTGAACATGCAGCTGAAACTTGCTGAAGTCCAGGTTTTAATGTGTTAAATAGTTTCTGCATTTTAGTGGCCAAACAGTTCAGACACACACGGCACGATCGAGACTCATATTTCAGTTTTTAACTAATTTTCTGTTTCCAGACTATAAACTGTCCCCATGAAATATTCAAAATGTGTGAGAAACACAGTTTGAATCTTGACACATGTTATAGTACAAGGACAAGCTGGCATGAAGCATCTCGGGACGGTGTTGTTCTCCACATATAAGCTATACAGTTCTCTGGAGAGATGAAGTTTGATGATGATGATGAAGATGATGATGGTGGAGAGCATCGTCAGGTGTTCAGCTGGGTTTATAATCAAAGCTCATGATTGGTTTGATTTTATCTGGTTAAACAGGATAAAAAGCAGCTTTCTCTCCTCTCAGCATGATGGGAAATCCACCCGTGTAAAGTGATGTTCGCTTGGCTGAAGTTTGGGTTGTTTCCAGTGTCTTCTTCCTGCCGTGTGATGGCGTTTGTCTCCACCCACCAGAGTCCATCAACAAAGTTCATCCTCCGTCTTTCCTGTGCTAAAGTAGAGAAAAACTAGCAAACACTACCTACATCTTTTTTTGTTATGCTTTTCCATATTTTTTGTCGCCGTTTTGTTTTTAAAAATTAAACATGATCAAAGTTTTTTTTAATATGAGAAGGACGATTTGTTTTATATAGACGAGCACAGATCAATATAAGCTGGCTCCCTTTTCACAAATTCACATCAAATGAACCTGTAATCGTGACTCTAAGGACGTCATAATGGATGAGTTCTTAAAAACTCAAAGGGTTTGAATGCAAGGTCTGTGTGGTGATGATGTAATGAGCGGTTCCGCCTCTGGAGGCCAGTAGAGAGGCTTTCAGGCTTTCAGCGTGACTTCGTAAACACCCTGTCAAATGATTCAAGACCTCAGCCCTCAGGGCAGTTCAGCTGCTCCTGCTGCAGCCCCTCACCTCCAGAAAAACATGATGCAGAGGGGATTTTCATCCATCTTTCTGTCTCTGTGTTTGTGTGTTCCTGTTGCCACCCTCATCGCCATAGAGACGCACTTGAGAGGGTCTGCATGGATGAAGTCAGGGCTCAGCGACTTAACAAGACGAAGATGTGGGTGTACGTGTTTTTAAGTATTTCAAGACCTCGAGAGGCTTTAATGTTCTTTAAAGGGAGTTTAAGGGTGTTTGAGGGGGAATCTGGACCACTGGGAGACTGCAGTGGTCACTGAAGGAGATGGAGACGTTAAAGTTATCCTCAAAAATGTTACAGTGATGCTGTGGTGGGGGGCTGGTCATTGCTTAAGGAGCTTAGGGTTCATGTGGGTTTTGAAGGTGAAACTTAAGTTTCACGTGTTCTTGAATGAGTTTCATGGATTCCTGGAGGGCTTGGTGCCTGAAGGGCCTGCATGATTTTCTGCTACAGTTTCCAGGCTCAGTGACAGACTTTGAACGCTCCCATTTGCTCAGGTGTGAATATAAACCTGCTATTTCTATCAATCAAAGAACTTCTGACACATTTTGTCAGGCCTCAATGTGCCTGGTCTTACCCAGTGCTCACTGAATGATTGAAAGCCATCATCTAAGTGATTCAGATGGTCCTTAGAGCACTCACTGGACTTTAACGCAGGTCCACTCCTAACTGAAGGAGGATGATCATTTAATGGGTTTCTGTGATCACTGAAGGGCTCCCATGGGACAGTTAAGGGCTGCTACTGGTGACTGGAGAGGTTTAAGAAGCGTTGACCAGCTCATATAGATATAAGGGGTTTGGTTGGCTTTGATCCCCAAAACAATTCACTCAGTGGTCACTCAAGAGTTACCAGACAACTACGACCAGTAGAGTTACGTCTTCAGTTGTGGATGTGGAATTATTGTGAGTGAAAAACTTGTCATCTTGATGGACTTTTCAAAGAGTTCATGGATCCTCAGCAGCATGAGGAATAATTTACCATCTGTCCTGTCCTGCCAAGAGTTTACGTGTTTTTAAATCTTGGATGCACAGAGTAAGCGAACATAATGTGATTCTTCTGCTCGCACACCAACTGCTGGATCTGTAATTTGCTGTTACACGATCCTGTGCTGTAGCTGTAAAGAACATTTAGTAGTTTGGCTGAATTCATCAGAACCTTTCCACTGTTTAATGAAATTATGTCCACTTTGGAGCAATAAACTCCTCTTCCTCTCTGTTCAGGATCAAACATGGCAAATATTCCATGCTTTTAAATAGCTTTTTTGCAGTATTTAATTTCTCTGCAGCTTTTAAGTGAATATGAAACAGAACAAGATGTTTTCAAACGTTCACCATATTCCAGCTTTCCCGACCAATGTCTGTGGTTGGGATTGGACGTTCATGACTGACTTTAGAGGCACGATTTTGAAGCGTGACTCATGTGTACAATGAGTCAGAATTAACATTAAACAGATAAAATATAACAAAAGTACAAGAAGCTCCAGTCCCGGTGGAATTGTCCTCGGCCTTCCTGCCTCTTCCCGGCTCCAGCTTCACTTGGACAGCTCATCATTCGTGTTTATGATGTGAAGACCGTTGGAGGGAATTCAAACACTTTTGCTTTTCCCAGAAACACAGAGCGTGCACGTGAGCGTGTGAAAAGCAGTCTAATTCCACTCAAGTTGAGTCAGTCAGCAATAACGATTTGATTTATGCATGTGCATGTTCGAGTTTCAGAGAGAGAGCGAGAGAGTGTGAAAAAGACAAGAGAGAGAACAACAAAGTCCGAGCTGGCCCAGGTTAACGTGCAGCTGTCGCGCCTGCACAGAGTGTGCTGTGTATATGTGTGGCTGTGCTTGTATATGTGTGTTTGTCCGTAAGATGACGCAGACCTCCTCCTCTTCCTCCCATCTGCCCAAACAGTCCGATTGAAGTCTTCACATTGGAGCCGCTCTGCAGCATTTTGCTTCCCGGCTGCATCGTCTTTGAGGTTTACTCACTTACTCACACTGACTGCAAGTGATTGGCCACAAAAAGACATCACAACTCTGAAATCAAGAAAACCAGAGAAGAAGCTGCAGTTTCCTCACCGTGCTGGTCAAATCAGGACAAGAGTTTGACAAAACAGCCAGAAATGATGCTCGTCGTGATTTCAGTTTGAATAAATCGGCATGGATCGGTTATTAAATGTCCTCTGGTAATTTTGTATATATGTGCTGACGGCAGCCACCATCACAACCACTGGATTTGCAATTCTGGAGCCGCCTGGTCATTCCATGGAGTGGGAACAAAACAACAGTGTGGTCATTATTTGGAGAGCTTATGACTGTGCGGTCATTTCAGAGGCTGTAGTTACTGCTCTGTTCTCGCCATCTGCATCACCTTACCTCCACACCCACCTGCACGCCAGCTGCTCACTCCCTCATCACCGCCTCTGTTTACACACTAAATCATCTCTGAGGTGGAGATACATGGATTCACGGGTCTTAAAGTGAAGTGGGACTTTCCTCTTCTTGGTGGTGTCACAGTTTTTTCTTAAATCATCAGCTGGCAGCACCGGTTGGTTTCTGTCTCGCGCTCTCTTTCAGTAAAAGAACACGAGGTCCTTTCCCCTAAATTCTATTAGCAGGGGACCACTGAAATATGAATCCAGGGCCAGCCCATCCTTCACTCCCATTTGTTTTGTTAAGTTTGTCTTCATTAAACAGATGAGAGGTGGCTGCGGTCCAGCTCTAACAAAACATCAGCATAGGCTGAATCTAATCCAGCGTGGGGAGGACGGCAGGTTGTGCAACAAGGAGAAAAAAGCTTCCTCGTGTGTCAGATTAAGACTGTGAGACCAGCTCTGATCAGGTCAGCCTGACCAGAAGACTGAGCTTAAGGTGAGATTAGAAGAACACGGGAGGACCGACAGGCGGACAGACAAACGTCCTTTGTTGCCTTAAAAGAAAAATAATTTATCTCTTTAATTTCTCTTTAAGCTGGGAGTGTCAAACATAAGGTCCGGGGGCCAGAATTGGGCTGGCAAATACTCCAATCGGGTCCCTTTTTTTAAATCTTATAATAAAATATCTCAGTAGTTAAACATCTTTACACTGACAGAGAGAAGAGCTCCACTCATGTGGCCCACTCACGATCAAAGTGGCATGTACAGCATGTGGTGTTCTTTAACATAGATGAAGTCTGGAAAAAAAGCAAGTACTAAAACCAGAGGTGGAGCATTTATGCACCAAGAACTGCTGTGGTTTTACTGGGCAGTAACAGCTCCCAACTAAGGAAAAGTCTGCTGAACCACAAGCAAGAAATAAGCATTAACTGGTGAGCATCAAAGATGGCGGCAGTAGGACGCTGAATTCTGTTGTACCTTGGAGAGGTAGGGTCATGCTGAGCTGAGAGATCTACCACACACACACTTGAATCAAAGGTCAGGCCGGATCTCCACATCGTGTTGCATCACATCCTCTTATTTTCATTGACAAACTAACAACTTCATCTGGAGGAGATTTCAGGTCTTTTTTTGATCAGGAGAAACAGACAGTCCACACGAGCGAAGCATCTGTAACGGAGGCTGCTCGCTCCAAAAGGTCCATTACCCGCACTTGCTGAGCTGGTCTTTGGCTGAGCTGAGGGGCTGACCTGAAGTGAACTTCAGCCACATCAACCTTTGAACAGCTTTGGGTTTAAATGGATCGATGAGTCACTGGAGAAAGAAGCACAAAAATAATACAGAAGAAGACACTGTATTCAGTTTTAGAGCTCGTGTCGGGAGTAGTTGGCAGATAAATGGGGAAATAAAAAGTCCCTTTTGGGGATTTGTTGACAGACCTCCAATCAAACCCTGCACTTCATCTGATTTACTTCCATCTGTATTTACAGAGTGAAACACGGAGCTCGAGTTTTTCCAAAGCAGTGAATCTATTTTTATTGTTTTGTGTCTTGCTAGCTAATAATAACACAGATTAGATGCTTTAAAAGACCTCAGAGACTCGCCGGGTGTCTGATTTATCCCCAGAAACGAATAACGGAGGTTTAGGGAAGTTTAGATAAACTCGATGTGAAGCCAGAGTTCCTCTAGCTGAGCTGCCTGTAACAGCTGGAGAAGAGCAGCTGCTCCATAATGAGGTGAGGACAGTGTTTAGACACCAGCAGCTCCATTAACTCCTGGCACCTTTACGTATCAGACTAAACGAGTTTCCCTTTATCCTCATGAATGTACCTTTAAACTGCTGTATGTTTCCATTTCTGTGCAGCTTCTGATGTATGCAGAGGGGCTGCTGAGATTATTAATATTATTATTATTTTCACTCCCACATCTACAGTGGGGCAAAAAAGTATTTAGTCAGCCACCGATTGTGCAAGTTCCCCCACTTAAAATGATGACAGAGGTCAGTAATTTGCACCAGAGGTACACTTCAACTGTGAGAGACAGAATGTGAAAAAGAAATCCATGAATCCACATGGTAGGATTTGTAAAGAATTTATTCGTAAATCAGGGTGGAAAATAAGTATTTGGTCACCTCAAACAAGGAAAATCTCTGGCTCTCACAGACCTGTAACGTCTTCTGTAAGAAGCTTTTCTGTCCCCCACTCGTTACCTGTATGAATGGCACCTGTTTGAACTCATCTGTATAAAAGACACCTGTCCACAGCCTCAAACAGTCAGACTCCAAACTCCGCCATGGCCAAGACCAAAGAGCTTTCGAAGGACACCAGGAAAAGTATTGTAGACCTGCACCAGACTGGGAAGAGTGAATCTACAATAGGCAAGCAGCTTGGTGTGAAAAAATCAACTGTGGGAGCAATCATCAGAAAATGGAAGACATACAAGACCACTGATAATCTCCCACGATCTGGGGCTCCACGCAAGATCTCATCCCGTGGGGTCAAAATGATCATGAGAACGGTGAGCAAAGATCCCAGAACCACACGGGGGGACCTGGTGAATGACCTGCAGAGAGCTGGGACCAAAGTAACAAAGGTCACCATCAGTAACACACTACAACGGCAGGGAATCAAATCCCGCAGTGCCAGACGTGTTCCGCTGCTGAAGCCAGTGCATGTCCAGGCCCGTCTGAAGTTTGCCAGAGAGCACATGGATGATACAGCAGAGGATTGGGAGAATGTCATGTGGTCAGATGAAACCAAAGTAGAACTTTTTGGTATAAACTCAACTCGTCGTGTTTGGAGGAAGAAGAATACTGAGTTGCATCCCAAGAACACCATACCTACTGTGAAGCATGGGGGTGGAAACATCATGCTATGGGGCTGTTTTTCTGCCAAGGGGACAGGACGACTGATCCGTGTTAAGGACAGAATGAATGGGGCCATGTATCGTGAGATTTTGAGCCAAAACCTCCTTCCATCAGTGAGAACTTTGAAGATGAAACCAGGCTGGGTCTTCCAACATGACAATGATCCAAAACACACCGCCCGGGCAACAAAGGAGTGGCTCCGTAAGAAGCATTTGAAAGTCCTGGAGTGGCCTAGCCAGTCTCCAGACCTCAACCCCATAGAAAATCTGTGGCGGGAGTTGAAAGTCCGTGTTGCTCGGCGACAGCCCCAAAACATCACTGCTCTCAAGAAGATCTGCATGGAGGAATGGGCCAAAATACCAGCTACTGTGTGTGCAAACCTGGTAAAGACCTATAGTAAACGTTTGACCTCTGTTATTGCCAACAAAGGTTATGTTACAAAGTATTGAGTTGTATTTTTGTTATTGACCAAATACTTATTTTCCACCCTGATTTACGAATAAATTCTTTACAAATCCTACCATGTGGATTCATGGATTTTTTTTTTCACATTCTGTCTCTCACAGTTGAAGTGTACCTCTGGTGCAAATTACTGACCTCTGTCATCATTTTAGGTGGGGGAACTTGCACAATCGGTGGCTGACTAAATACTTTTTTGCCCCACTGTATGTGAAGACGTTTCCCTTATTGGTCTTTATTTTAAAATAATGTTAAACCGATTTTATTATTTTCAGTCTTGAAGTTTATTTTTTCCAAAGGTACCTGCATTCATTTTATACTTGGTTGTATGTATTAAGCTCTGTCTTTGGGCTGCGTTACACGCCGCTCCTCTGAGACAGCAACACCCAAACTGAGGCAGAAGCTTTTTGGATGGAACTTTAGGTCTTACTAGCATCCAAAGGAATGCATTATGAATAAAGTCATGCCTCTCCACAGTTATCATGAAAGGAAATTATCCGTAGAAATCAAAACCATTACTTATAGCAGGAGCTAAACATGTTTATTTCTGCTCTAAACTTGTACATTTTAACATGAGAGTCTATGGGGACTTGATGGAGACTGAGTCATTTTTGGAGCCCCCAGTGGCCAATAGAGGAACTGCAATTTTGGCATTTACCCTTCATTTCTGAGCCCAGGGGGCCACACTACAACTACTTGGATGGTGGTGTGCTTTTAAAGCTGAGTGTGGAGCAGCATACACTCTGAATGGTCACTGTCTATTACGCTGGTGACTGTCCCACGTGGCAGCGGCAGGTTTATGGCCATGAAACGTGGCATAAAAAGAAACCGAGAAACTCGCCAGCCCTACAAACAGATTAAAGTCTGCTAGAACTCGAACATCCTCAGCATGCACGGGAACACAGACACTCCCTGATGGCTCATAGCTGAGCTGGTGAAACAAGGTCAACACACTATTAGGCAATGAGTTTTTATGTGATACAGATTTGTATGGAGCTGCTTTATCCTTCCCCACAGTTATGCAGTCAGCCCCCCCCCCCCAGAGAGCAGTCCAACTTAGATTCATTATTGCAGTCTGAGCGAGCCAATGGGGGACGTGCTCTCTGCATCGAGCGTCCACTCAGATTAATCACACATCTTATGTAACTCTTCACGGTGCTAAGGGACTGATGCTCAGGAAATCATGACCTAATGACCAGCGAGCACCTCACAAGAGTTCGTTTGGAGAGCCTCCACCCGATGAGACCACTGCATGAAGAATGGAGGCTTCTTCCAACTGTAAGTCAGGACAAAGTGCCTAAAGGGAGGCACCTACGTGTGTGAGGAGGCTTACAGCATACAGCTCAGTGACACCTAGTGGACACACTTGCACATGCACTGCTATTTCTCTGTCTACTCTGGCATGTGTTGTATTCACTGTTATCTGCGCTTCACCACTCGGAATGATTACAAAGTGTCTCTGAGCTTACCTCAGCATGAGACTGTATATAAAAGACAGAAGCCTGACACTGGAGCCAGAGGTCAGAGTTGGTCTGCAGGACACAGGAAGTCATATGATTTATCAGAAATGTTAAAAATGCACTAACAGCACAAAGAGGTCCATTTCAGTGAGTCCAGTTCTCACAGCACATCCCTGTGGTTTCACCTCCATGCACAGGCACAAGCAGGTCCCGCACAAACATTAGGCAGGTGTTTTATTTTTTTGTAGTCCTGTAGAAAATGATACTTCCTGTTTGAATACTTCTTTAAATGACTGGTTCTCATATGTCTCCAATAGGTGCAGAGATGTCATAAAATATTGAATTCATGATAAAATTCAGAAGCTAAAGTCTAAAATCAAAAGCAGCTTTTACTTTTCAAAGTCTTGTGAAATCAGCCTGCACGTCGGTGTAAACCTCAGTGGCTCCAGCAGGACTAAACTTTGCCCTGTTATTTGTCCTACAGTAACTTCCTGTTTTACTTTGAAGTTTAGTTTTCGCATTATATACTGCGCAAAAAATGAAAGCAACAAATTGGATTATAGAATCACGTCAGTTAAACTCCTGGGATATTGATCTGGTCGGTTGCACAGGTTGTCCAACACCCAGAAGGTTCGCTGTGTCTCTCAGCACAGTCTTAAAGTCAGTGACTTCAGGAGAGCTGCACGCCGACCATAGAAGGCCATTAACCCATCATCAGGACTGGTATCTGCTCCTTTGTGCCAGAGCTACAAAATGACCTCCAGCAGGCCACTGTTGTGTATACGTCTCTGACCAAACCATCAGAAAGAAAATTCATGGCCTGAGGGCTCGACACCTTCTAGTGGTCTCCGTGCTCACTGCCCGGCACCGTGAGGCCGGTAGAACATCAGCTGTTGCCCTGCACTTTTCACAGATGAGAGCAGGTTCACCCCGAGCACACGTGACAGACATGAAAGGGTCTGGAGAAGCCGTGGAGAACATTACGCTGGCTGTAACATCGTTCAGCTAACGTACAGACCTCTACAGGCAACGGCACCCTGACTACCATTAGGTGTCAGGACTGAAATCCAGAGCCCACGCTGGTGCAGTGAGTGCTGGGTTCCTCCTCTCTGGCCAAGTCACGTGCTGAGAGTATGCAGGTAGATTCTAGAGGATGAAGCAATCACTGCCACTGACTGAGCCCCACACAGTAGGAGTACACCCCGATGTTCTCAGACATGCATGCAAGCACATGGGGGCTGTCCAAACTACTCAGGACCATTTTCTGTTGCTGCAATGACATTTCAGAAAAACTGACCTCCTGCATCACTTTTTCAGGGTTTCTTTGAATTCAGCCCTCTGAAGCTTGATCATGTTCATGTGTTTTACTTTGTTCCTTCTGTCTTCATTGGATGGTCTCTTCAGCCTCCCGCTTCCTGTTTGTTTTGTTAAATTTCCTTCTCAACTTTGGCAAAAGTGCCAGAAATGTCGTCTGTGTAATAATTAGTGTGCAGTCCATAAAAGTAAAGTAAAGCAGACACATGAACCCAGTTCAAATTATTCCAAATTTCTTTTAATAAATAGAGCACATGTTTTTAGAATCATGTTCACACTAAAAAGGGTCAAAAGAGCTCATCGTTATATCATTTTCCTTAGTAAGAACAAGGCAGGCACTTTAACCAGCTTATGGTGAACGGGGAACAACAGGAAGGAGGGCCGTGTGCGTGCACTCGCGCACATGTGTTTAAAAAAACTCAGTAAACAACATATATGTTTCATCACTGTAAATAATATTATCATAGAAACTAAAACATCGAAACCGAAGAAAAAGAAACACCCACAACCAGAGCTCGCAGCCGGACGCCGAGAGGAACGAAAACCTGCCGCCGAGCGTTAGAGTCTCATTTACACGTCCAGTTTGGTTTCACGTCCCCACATCTTACAGCAAAAGACAGAAACAAATACGTCATCAGTTAGAAAGCAGTACAGCGGCGCGAATGTGCAGTGAGGGAGAGGACAGAAGCAACAGTCTGAACACAGCTTCAGCCAGACTCATTTTCTCTTTTGGATTTTAAAAAAATATCATAAATCTGGAAATGTGGCAAAGCAGCAACTGGACCGCAGATGGAAGGTTTCGGCTTTATTAATAAGAAATTAAACTCACTGCTGAAACTGGACAGAGCTGAGATAAAGAGCGCTGTGCGATCTCACTAATTACAGCCGCTGCAGTTTCAACAGCCGAGCACGTTTTCAGTCCTGACGCCAGAGCAAAGATCCCCAACCGCAGGATTCAGAGGCGTAAACGTCTGAAGACTTAAACTCTGTGGACGCACAAAAGTCGACAAAGCCTCGGGTGCTTCAGGGTTATTTAGTAATCATGGTTGAATTTTAGGCTCATGTGCAAGTCTGAGGATCAGATAACATGAACAGGAATCAAAGTAAGAGGCACCGATACACTTTAAGATAAAACCCAGACGATCAAACAATCCCCTACAAGCAAATAAACGGAGAGAAACTCGTTTTTGAACAGCTGGAGGCCTCCAACAGAGCCAGGAGAAGGACTTGACCTTGGATAAAAACAAAGGACAGCAGAAGCTTTCTGTTAAAGCCCATCTTAGATTTTTCACCTCCTTGATCAGGCTTCACTCGCTTAAAACAGGCCAGAGCGACGCGTTTTACCACCAGAGGCGCTTTTCTTTCTTTCAAAGCTGCGCTGGAGTCTTGCTGATGTTTGGAGCACCTTGGCGGCTACTTAGCAAGCTAACTGGTAACGTGCTGGTGCTGAGAGACAAATAAAAAAGCTTGCTGGTTTGGAGATACCAGTTAGCATGCTGGAAAGAAGAAGTAACCTCACAGACGTTAGCAGTGTTCTCGAAGGACGGTGATGAGAAACGGAAATAGACCTCCACTGACTGCAGCTTTCAAATAAACTTCTTTGGTTAAATAAGCGCTTAAAAAAAGGAGGTGGAAACGCTGCGAACAGAGGTCACGACACACTTGACAAACGGAAGTTCCATCATAGCCTAATTTTACCGGTTATTTGAATTCTTTATTACAGTCATTCCGAAAGTGTGCGCCCCCTGGTGGACTCCAGAGGTACTACAGTATGTACAGTCACATATTAATATAAACGTGTTTCTTTAATATAACAAGTGATTTAAAACTGCTAATATGACATGGTCAGTTAGTGATATCACTCATTACTCTGACCTGAATTTACTGCTCGGTGCTGAAGTTTCACACATTGGAGCCAATTTGATTTTTGTATTTTTTTTTTTTAAATATAATTTTTAAGCAAATACATCACTTGTATTTTGATTTTTGGTGAAGATTTAAGATTGGGCGCGCTCCATGTGAGTTTCCTGTCTTTAAACGGGCTGCAGCACTCTTCACTTTGGGAATGCCTGCTTCATTAAAGAGCTTTAAATCTTCCATAGCAAACATGAAGCAGATGACTGTCTTTCATCGCAGAGGCTCTAAAGCACTGTAGTCGCGGTGACCAAATATGAAGTAAATGAACTAAAGCTGGAAGCTTAATCAAATCTATCGGGGGAGGCTTCTGCAGAGGCGTATTTCCTCTATTTTCCTTCAGACAAACAGCTATTATTTTATTCTCAAGGCTAGGCCGTCCCTCTGCATTTCAGGGATCAGAAGCCACCCAAAGTTTCTCAATGCGGGACTTTCCCTGCAGCAGGATCACCTGGGGCGGACACAGATGCCTGCGTGACCCTGCTGCGTGACTTGAGTTCAGTGCTGTCTTATGAAAGAGACAGACCAGCATCTTTTCTAATCTATGAAAATGACACATTTTTCCATCACTGACGACGGGAAATATTCAGTAAGCGTGACCTCTGGAAACCTGCTCATGAAAGCTGGCCGCTCAGGGACCTCTGCTCAGTGAATCTGGACCTCGAGCTTCTCTGCGCGAGTTTAAAATGAAAAACACCGAGATGTGGGATTAGTCAGTCTCTCAGTCAGTCTTCCATGCTGCTGGAAGCAAACACACAAACTTTGGTGCATCACAGGAAGTGAGACGCGCGGCGCCGTTGAAACATGTAACAGCAAGCCGTGTTTGTCGTTTGCCTGGAGTGACAGACTGTAGGATACAAGGGAAGACAAGGAGAAGGGAAAACAGCGGAGGAAGTCCCATCCCAAAAAAACAAAACAAAGAACTGGTCCCAGGAGGTTCAGCAGGACACGCAGAGTCTGACAGTGTGCACAAGTGTGTGTGTGTGTGTGTCCATTAGAGTTTGTCAGAACAGGGTTATGTGCACATCTTGATCCTCAGCCAGGAGGAGCTGGGACCCGGAGACGCCGCTGGGGCTTCCCCACGCCGGCTTGTCCTCCTCTTTCACTTTGAAGGCTGCAGCGTCTCCTGCAGGGACAGGCGGGAGCGCGCCGGGGGAAGGGGCACCATCACGGACTGGACCCCGCTCAGCCTCCAGGGGAGGAGGCCCAGGAAGTTGTCCCGATGGCGCGTGTCCAGAGCGAGGCTGAGCACTCTCTGGGGACTGCGAGTCTTGGGGTTCCTCATCGACTGGGAGGTAGAAGGTGGAGGTGGAAGGGGAGTGGTCACTGTGCTCCTGAGGAGACGGAGGGAAGAGAAGGAGGAGGTGAGGCAGAAGCGGTGACTATGAATGACAGATGGAGAGATGGATGGATGGAGGGCTCGGTGGGTGGATGGATGGATGAATGTGTGATGGAGATGGAAAAGAGGAAACGCTGTCAGAGTCATTCAGGCCCGAGCTTCTCATCAAGCTGCAGCTCAGCCACATTATTTTTCTTCCTCTACAGAAAACTGAAAGTCTAAACTAAAACTTTGCTGCTAAAAACTTGACGTTTCCTACATTTTCTTCAAAACAGCATTAAAACTAAAACTCCGTGTCTTTGTGTGACCACATGTCCTCGTCAGCTCCCTGGATTAAAGTAGACTAAACTCCTGAAACTGCTCTGGAAAGTATTGACATTAGACTCAGTGTGCTGGCTCAGGAAAATGTAAAGCTCGAGTCACAGAATCAGTGAAAACGTGGAGCTTACAGCCAATTTAATCGGAAACATCTGGATCAGGCTCCGTGAAACGAAAGCTGCTCGCTTGATATTAAAGATGCTCATCAGTCATCACCATCTTCTAATCCTTATTTTAGATTAGAATCAGACCTGATTGATCAGCCTGCATATTTAGGGGCCCCATTAAATGCACAATAATCCTTATCGCTAGGCAAAAGTAGCAGACAGACAAGTGGCAGCAAAAGCAAAGAAGCTTCCTCAGTGTTATAATAATAATATTAGTTGTTATTAGGCAGTGCTTGGACAGTAAGCTTTCAGGGAGGGTGCAACGAACACTGTAAAAGATGATGATTAGTTACTCTAGCAAAGACAGCTTACAGAGGTGAAGCCAAGGACGTTCTCTTTGATGATTTAACAGCACGGGCAGCCACATTAAAGCACCGTGACCTTCTTTTGCCACTTTAATGGAGAGAGGGGGTTCTAAACACTACAGTACCCACAATCCTCCAGCTGGCTAACCTGCTCTCAATGGACAAACAGTTACACACGAGTGAAATGCTGTGAGTTTAAACAAGGCTTCATGCAGATACAAGCAACACGTACGAATGGGTGGCGCCGCAGCCGCCAGGGAGCAGGGCGGGATCAAGCAGCAGGTGCTAAGAAGCTGAGGCATCGGGGCTTGGTGATTGGACGATGAGCAGCAGCAGGCGGAGGAGGAGGGACAGGAAGAAGGCGGCGGTGGGGCTCATTTGGGGAAGGTTAGTACGTCACTGTCACACCTTACTCTCTGTAAGGCAAACGCACACACACACACACACACGCACGCGCGCACACACACACACACACGGAGGAAAAACAGAAAGACAAAGTGTTAGCGGGATAAAAAAGAGAGACTCGGGATGAGTTAGGCTCTTTGTGGAGTCCTGCTGGGAGTCGGGAACGCTGTAAATCTGAATCAGGAGTGAAGAATGAAACAATGTGAAACCCTCAGAGATGATGGTGCAGGTGGTGCAGGATGATGTTCATGAGCGGGTGCAGCTGAAGTTTCTGCCTACACGAGAGCGTGTTGGATCAATAAAAGAAAGACAGAGAGACGAGCTGTGATGTGAGAGGATGGACGTGTTAATCCAAGGCAGTCGATGGAGGACCAGAGAGAAAAGTCAACGTGTTACGAGGAGGATGCTGCCAAAACAACAGTGTACGAAGACATCGTCAGTGTCGATGTGGAGGAAGCATCTCAGCCTGTGAGCTACAGTTAAAGGTCAAAGGTCAGCTGATCAACTCAATTTCAGAGTTTTTTCCAGCTGCATCAAGCTGAGGGCAGCACGACTGTGACTGGACAGCACTGTGGCACAAACCCATCCACAGGATATAAATATGTAAGGAAGACTGGAAATAATCTGATCATCTAGTTTGTTAATTTTTTATCATGAGTTTAAGTTCAGTCTAATCTGGATGTGACTCATTCAGAAGGTCTGAAATGAAGCATCAAACCCAAAAACCCTGAATTATTCCATGAAGTGTCTTCTTCATGAACAAAATGCATTTCGATGAAGGCAGAAAGAAAATCTGAACTTTCACTATTTAGAGCCATGAGTCACAAAGTGCAGGCTGTCACCCCCTGGTGGGCTTTAAAGGTACTGCACAAGGGTCTACATGGGTCATTTCCAATAAATTCAACTTTTCTTTATAAATTCAATTAAGTATTTAATTAGATCCAGATACCATAATCCTGTAGAATAAATCTTAAACATTTAGATTTGAACAAATGAAACAAGGCTATGGATTTAAAATCCCTTTTTTATTACTATTCTTACTTTTTCTGACCTGTTTTTGATACAGAACTAGTCTTATATCTTTTCATTAGCTGAAAAGAACTTAAATCAACAGAAGATCTGAATAAATCACATAAACAGGAAGGAAATACTTGATTTTTATGCTTCTGTGATAATCAGAGTTCTGACTAAAGGTTTGGGTGAGATCCAGGCATGAACTGTAAACTCTCAAACTCTGAATGTTTCTGAGATTCATCCAAACGCACAAACTATCCAGCTGCACGTGCTGCAGGCTCCAGATGTGGCTACAAAGACCTGCTGCTTGAGCAACAGCTGGAGTGACTGTTCAGCCTGGCTGTAGCTTTAGGATGGATGAACACTACAGCGTCGACGCACAGAGAGCTCAGAGTGAGGAAGGACCACAACGCGTCTGTTGTGGTGCGCAGGGTGAAGGCTCGGTGAGGGGGAAGCTGTGGTGAATGGGTCGGGGTGCAGGGGTTGGGGGTAAAGGGCACGGGGGTCACATACGTGCTGCATTCACCGCTGCAGAATGGCGTATACCTCTGTATACAAGGACTGGACAGCCTTCTGGCCTGACGGATCTGAAAACAACAGTTTACAGCACAACTCAGTTACAGCGCGGAAGAGAGCTCCTATTCAAGCGAAGCCACACATCCACCCATCCATCCACACATCCATCCATCTGTCCATCCCCCATCCCACCCCACAATCCCATCCATCCAGTCCATCTGTCCGTCCATCCAGCCACCATCCATCCATCATCCATCCACCAACATCCATCCATCCACCCTCCCCCATCCAATATCCATCCCCCATCCACCCACCATCCAGTCAGCCATCCCATCCAGCCCCCACAATACATCCAGTCCATGTCCATCCATCCACCCACATATCCATCCACCCATCCCCATCCACCCACATCCATCCATCCACCCATCCACCCACATATCCATCCACCCACACATCCACCCATCCACCCACATATCCACCCACCCACATATCCACCCATCCATCCACCCACACATCCATCCACCCATCCACCCACATATCCATCCACCCACATATCCACCCATCCATCCACCCCCATCCACCCATCCATCCACCCACATATCCACCCATCCATCCATCCATCCACACATCCACCCATCCATCCACCCACACATCCATCCATCTATCCCTCCATCCATCCATCCATCCATCTATCCCTCCATCCATCCATCTATCCACACCTTACACAGACAGAAACCAGCCAACCTGCTTTTATTTCTTGTGACAAACATCTGTGTGAGGTGTGATCCAAACATTCTGAGGACAGCTCAATTAAAAGTTGCTAATCCCCCTTCAGGGTCATGGTTACTGGAAGTTTAGGGCCAGTGAAAAGAGTGAGGGGTCTTTTGGAATTTTTTCCCCAGAATTCTGAGAAAGAAATCCCCAAATTCCCCCATTTTTTTCAGCGGCTGTAATCCTCTTCCGGGCAGGTTCACACAGCTTCCAGCTCTGCTGCTGTTTGTGAAATCTGTGCTCGGACGTCCCGTTCTGAACACTTGCACTGTGCAATCGGTGATTCACCATCAGTCATGGACTTCTGCTTTGGTCGGCCTGAATTTCCTCTGAGGGGGGGGGGGAACCTCTGACTACAGCTGAGCCATTTTCACTTGGAGTTAATAGTTTCCAAACTTAGTTATAGCTTCAGACTGTGATCCAGGTTGGTTTCAGTAATGCAGACGAGCTTCGGTTTGAATGTTTATAGTTTTTTGTAGTTTGGGAAGGAAACTCTTTAGGTGTGTGTGTGTGTGTGTGTGTGTGTGTGTGTGTGTGTGTGTGTGTGTGTGTGTGTGTGTGTGTGTGTGAGCGAGAAAGATTTAACAGAAATGCACAAAAACACATGCATCAGTCACGGTCATCATCATCTGTGAAAGTGTCACAAAATCACGAGCAGGGTATTAAAATCACAAACACACAAATGACTTCACACTCAGTCTCATCCCGAATGACAGATTTACAATTAAAATATTCCCACACTGGGTTAAGCACTCAAATCATCTGAAGATTGTTTTGTTAATAAAAATCTTTGAGTTAATTAAAGAAATCTAATAAAGGTTTACAGAGTTATAGACCTCATTAAGCTGCTGCAGTGCTGTGTTTCTGCCACATGGTGGCACTGCTGCACTCGCTCATGCAGCCACATGTTGCTGCAGCGTGAAGCGAGCAGGAAGAAACACTTCAGAGTCATTTTAAAGACCAATGAGAAGAAGGAATGCATCTTCAATTATGGCAGCATCTTTGTACCATCTTAGTTAAACTGAATTATTCATGTTCTAAAACTCCTACATCTGTCCTGTTAAATCAAACTCATCCTTTTCCATGTCACCTAAACCTGAGATGATACGTACAGTGTTAGCGGAGCGCCCGGGACCGCGCTGGGCCACGATCGCGCCTGAGATGGCCTTAATCCAGCTGTGCATGTCCTCTGGACTGTCAGCCTGACAGAGAGAAACACAGGAAGGTAAATGAATGCACGCTATGATTCTAAACACGTACAGATGACATAATACGGTGACTTTAACTCGATTAAACAAAGTCTTCCTGTCAGTAAATCGCTCCTTCTCAGTAGTTGAGTTAGAAGAGTTGGAAAGAACAAAGACGACCAAATGTCCCATCAGTACATCCTCATCAGTATCTCATGTGGAGACAGCGGAGAGAGTAAATCCTTCAGAAGATGGAGGCGTGGAGCAATCATCCAAATGTTGAATCTAATTTACACTCATTTGGCTCAAAGCAGAACAGATGAGACAACGGTGCAGAAAGAGCTTCTCCTGACTGATGACCGCGTCCTCCTCATGCGTGTTACCTGTATGTAGAAGGTTCTTGAGCTGGTGACCATCTCGAACAGGTTGTCCCTCATCATGTGCTCGCTGGAGGACACAGAGGAGACGTTTTAGTGAACTTCCCCTGAATCAACCCAAACACAGAGCTGACAGGGAGGCTGACTGACCTCTGCTTGCACTCCTGCACTTTGTGGATCTCCTTCAGCGGGATGGCTCTCAGCGGCTCCCTCTCCTGAGACGACGGAGGAGAGGAAGTACATATCAAAAGCAAACTGAAACACGTGACCTCGTCACGATGGGTCGGGTAATATTTAGTGTCTGCGTTTGATTTCATTTCAATTTTGTGAGAAAAAAAACCTCTGTTTAAATCTTTGCTGTGGTCAGTCGAGTGAACAAAACGTCAGTCGTCTCACAGCGATTGGAAACGCGACTCTAAGTCAGACGTTTAGATATCCGACACAGCTCTGCAGCGCGGCGGCTTCACTGCAATCAAAGGACGACTCACGCCACGGCGGGGCTGACGAACTTTCATATTCACGCTCTGTCAAACCACAGAAGGCAGTGAGCGGCATGCTTTTACACTGATCAGAGATCATCACCTCAGGCTTACACCAACATACATACATAACATACGCAGCAAGGGTGTCAAACGTAAGGCCCAAGGGCCAGAACCGGCCCAGCGAAGACTCTAATCCGGCCCACTGCAATAAAATGTGAACGAGTGCATCAATTTTAGACTTTTAACTGTATTTTTGAATCAATAAAGACCTCGCCATGGACACTCATGGTGCACCAAGTAGTAAAATAATCGTTAAACAATTAAATGACAGAAAAGTTCCTCTTTTTCTACTATCCACTCTGCTACAGACGTTTTTGATTTTTTTACAGTGGCTCCAGGGTTAAAAAAGGGCCATGTGAGCAATGAGCTGCCAGAACATTGACTGTAATTTTACACATTTATCAGGTAGAAAACTGAGATGTTGAACCTGCACTTATATTTCATGTATTAAGACATTTCAGGGATTAAATGTTTAATGAAATGTCTTTACGCTGTCAGAAACACCACCTTCCCTGGTTTGGCCCAGTTAAGATCAAACTGGGGCGCACGTGACCACGATGGAAGATTAGTCTGACATCCCTGATGTGCAGCATCACCTGGCTTAATGAGCTGCCTATAATCAGCACTTGGCGACGCTAACTAAGTAAATCACCTATAAACGGTGCTCAGTGTGTGCTATTGCTGAAGGCTGGGGTTATTTGACTGTCAGATAGTTCGCCCGTGTGTCATTCGGATCAGCATCCATGAAGACACGCGTGTGCTGATGATATGCATGATCTCAATGCTTGATCGTGTCGGTCTGTATGACTCGCAGTCAGCGGCGATAGCATGCAAACAAATGTCAGCGTGAACACATGGAAGGCGCTGAGTAAACATGGACGTCAACGAGCTTCACGAGCTTTTAACGAAGAGCGGCAAATAAATGACACGTCGGACTTTACAGAAACATTCAGGTGTTCGCTTTACAGGATTAATCAGACTACCAAAAACCTCCAGCGTGGATACGGATCCTGCATGAATATGGGAAATGCTCGTGAGACGGATCACTGAGACCAGCTTCAGCTCTCGCTTCTCCATCTCCTGAAACAAACTTTCCTTCTTCAGCTCTCAGCTGAAGAACAAACACTCTGCAGCAGCTGCACTCACTCAGGACATGATTACACATAAAAAGGTGTGAACACTCAGCCAGACACACATATATGTACGCACACACACACACGGGGTGTGCCCATATATGTGCACAGACAGGCCGTAGTCAGGGCTAATCTGTCCACACGTAGATGACATGAGGAGGTATTCAGGACGCATGCCTCTGCATGTGGAGACACGCAGCAAGTTTTGCAACAAGCACAGATTTTTTTCACTCTCTTCTTCTTCAGTGTCTGTTTGGGAGCAACGTGATGCGTCTTTGAGCACTGATGTCACCGTGTTTGAGCTCTTCGCCGTTTCCTCACCATGTCAGTTTTGTAGTAGTTGAGAGAATTTTCATCCAGGACGAAGTACCGCCTCTTCCAGTTCTTCATCTGAGAGGAAGAAGCAAAGCACGTTTCAAAGTTTCTGTTTAGCTGCTTCCTGTTTTATTTTGAAATACAGTTAGGTTAGCTCTACGCCTGCCACTTCCTTCTGTTTTCTATCATTTTTGTGCCGCACCTGTGCATACGGTGTATTTATAAGGCACCAGACTGTATTCTTACTGTGCCTGTGGTTATTGTTCACTTTTGGAAAGAAATATTTTCTGTTAAAAAACATTATTTTAATATGGCGGGTAACTGCAGTGAAAGGTTTACTTTGTTTTTCTAAGATTGAAACCAGTGACCGAGTTATTTTCAAAGATTTTTCTCTTCTGAACATCGATTGTTGCTCATGTCCCACCCTGGACACAGTCTGTTTGACCTGCTCCCTCAGGCAGGAGGCTCGTCCATTCGACCAAACCTCTCGCCATAAGAAGTTTCTTCCCTCTCTGTCGACACATGAACATACTTGACTGTTCCCATAACGACCCTTCGCTTTTCACTGCATCATTCCATTTTGGCATGATCACACTGCACTCATGTAATTCATGTATTATTATCCACTTAGCACTTTTATTCTATCTTATTTTATTTTTTAGACATAGTGCACTGAGCACCGCAAATGTTGACCTCCTCAACATCTGGCAATAAACCCTTTCTGATTCTGATTCTGATTCTGTTAATAACACAAAAGTATTTTTATCTGATCACTGTGTGAGATTTTATCCAACCAAACGTGATGGTTCATTATGACGACACTGAATAACCCTGAGTGTGTGTGTGTGTGTGTGTGTGTGTGTGTGTGTCTCACTACAGCTCCTTGTTTGACACAGTATCCTGCTTTGATGATGGCCTGATCCTGCGCTCCTCTGGACAGGAAGTAGGGCATTTGATTCTGAGCCCGCTTTACGCCTCCACGATCAGCTCCATTGTGCCCCTCTCCCTGCTCCTTAAACACACACACACACACACACACACACACACACACACACACTTCATCTGGATTCATTTTAACTGCTTATAATCAGAATGATGAAATAAACTTTAATGCAGGACGGGATTTTCTCACATGTATAAAACACTGAAGTCTTAAAGTTTCAACTGATTTCTAAAGTCGTCCTCTGCTGAAGAGTTTGTGGACTTTTTACTTCCACACTGAGCCGTGTCCAGTCAGCACGTCCACACTTCATTTCTCCAATTCAAACTCTGAACACTCGGTTTCACACAGTTTTTTTTTTTTTTTACTTCTGACACCCGGTGATGTCATCGAGAGGGGATGCCCCTACCACGACACACCGGCCACCTGCCAGCCCATTGATCCAATCTTGCGTTTTGAGGGGCAGCCAATCAGAAGAAAGCTGAAAGACTTTAAGAGGGAGGAGCTAAACGTGTTGTTTTCACACAGAGGATGAACTGAGGGGCAGCATGAGAGCCCGGTGTAAGACAAATAAGGATTATTATGAACTCTGAATCATCCAAAGCTACTCTAAGAAAGTCCAAGAATAAAAATAAGACGACAGTCAGCGATGATATTTTTAATCCATGCATTCTTCCTGTTCTTGTCATTGTTTTCAATGATATATTACCCATAATGCAACTCCTCTGACTGGGGTCGCTAGTCTCAATCATAAACAAACGATGGATTACAAAGATTTTGCAGTTTTACTTCCTAAAACCGGCGTAACAATCACAGATGTGCAAAACTGTCAGAGGCCCCCTTTAACAAATAAAAACAAACCTCAGCTATCAGCAGCTAAATGTCGATGCGCGTTCCCCTCGATATTTTTAAAACCTCCGACTCTTAAACCAGCCTTAACTCGCCTGTGTTCCTGCGAGCTGACTCATATTTGCAGCTGCATACCAGCACAGGCAGGACCGGACCTGCCGAGCTGCTCCTGCCGCTCGCAGCTGTGAGCGTTACCTGAGTGGCCGTGATGATGGGGACTCCTCCGATGATCTCAGTTTTGTAGGAGACCTGTTTCATGGTTCCAAGCAGCTCCTGGGGAGTCTCTGCGTGGGTGTTGTGGCCCTCGCCAGGCTTTGGCACCTGAAAACAGAGCAAAAAGGCTCCACATCTCACTATTTTTAAGAGCTTGGGCTTTATTTCACCTTTTTTCTTAACTCTCTGAATGTTATTTATCATAGGAATTCACATTACGTTAGCAATGCTAATTAAATAGAGATAAAAGCTATTAGGATCAGTTATTGGCTTTGGTCTTAAAGAGTGACGATGGTTATTTTCACACCTTGAACTGGAGCAGACGTCTAAGTCTGACAGGAAGCTCATTCTGCAACCAGCATGTCACATATGTACCATTCCTTTAAAGGAGAGGTGCTCACAGCTTAAAATAACAAGCAGACACCAGAAATTAACTTTAAAATCAGTGCTGTTTTAGACTCCTTCCTGGACTCTGATAGATGGAAAAGGAATAAACGATAAAAGTGGTGTGAATCTGCCACTCCCAGCTAATCATTTTTCAGTAAGCAGTGTTACTGCTGTGATGGGTATTACTTTACCCACTGTGCTCCCTCCACCCCTGTGATTTAATAACCTCGACTTTGTAGTTTAGCAGCCAATACTGTAACACCCTGCGTGTTAAGGCACTAAAGCCTCACAGGAAACATGACATTACACGTGCAGGTGGTCTAAACTGTATGAGGACTGACCTGGTGACTAGTTATAGAGCTGTTGTTAGCCTAGTATAAGCACATCAGCACAGGGAGGACATGACGAGGATCGCTCTCAGTAGAAGCAGAGGTAAACACTGACAACAGACTTCAGACTTCAGCCAGAGCGTCTGAGGTTATCCATCCACAGCATGGCGTCGGTCAGCCTATTCTAGCTGCTACTGAGACTGCACATGCCAATAGTGGCATAACATCTGCTGGTGAAAACCACACTGTGGTGTAGTTTTGGCAGCAAGTGCGCCTTTCTGCTTAGCAGCCGGATAATGCAGTAATCTAATGCAGGTGGCCTGCTGGGTTTTAGCGTGTACGACTGTCAGTTTTTACCACCAAAACTCGAAAGTCAAAATCAGGAGCAAAGTGATTTCAGTGGTTTTTAACATCTCCTGTGCTGACGTGGATGTACTCCGGAGAATACCCCAAGGACCTTAGCGCTGGTATAAATGGTACAGAGCTGTGGCGACGTCACTGTTTGCACATAACCCGACCAATGCTGCGAGTCCTTTAGTGAGGCTAATGCACTTGCTGTTGTCGCCCTTGCAAAGGATGGTGCACACAAAAAGGAAAATGGCATCTGCTGACACAAGCGACGTCTCGGTGTCATTTCAGCTGGCCGTGCATCTCTACAGGACCCTCCATTTGCAACCCAACAGATTTTTGCCCGCCTGCTCAACTCAGCAGCGGCCAGCGCAGCACGTGCGTCGATATCGGCGCACGAGTTCGGAGATTCCTTGATTATAGAGAGGCAGGGAGTTTGAAAAAATGAAAGTGTGCACAGAAAACTTGTCAGCTGACTGCAGACCACAGCAGCTGCAGGTGGCTTTAATGCTGTTGTGTCTTTACACGCTGCTACGCCTGCACTGATCTTTATCACAGTGGCCTGATGTGTAACTTTCCATTTGCTGCAGCCCGAGGCTGAAGACAGAGCGACACACAACAAGAGGACAAACAGGGTCAACAATGGGTGTGTGTGTGTGTGTGTGTGTGTGTGTGTGTGTGTGTGTGTGTGTGTGTGTGTCTCACAGTAATCTTGATGGCATTGTTGAGAACACTGATCCATTCTACCAAATCCTGCTGGTCGTTGGCCTGTAGGTAAAACTTCCTCATTCCTGCATTTATAACTGTGAACGAATGAGAGGGAGAGAGAGGAATGTGTGAGGCTCGAAAGCACAAGAGGAAGAAGAGAAACGAGCTCCATGGGTATCTAAAAATATCGTCTTATTTCTGTTTCAGAGCCAGAGGATGTGTGTGTGTGCCATTATCCCATCCAGATGCAAATACACACACAGAGGTCAGGTCTTTGTCATTGTACGGTTTCCTCCTATTGAGTGACAAAGGCCTACTGTTTGACAGCAGAGGAACAACAAGTAGCAAGGGACAAAAGAGAGGAAATAAACCGCACAGATGAGGAAAAGAGGGAGGAAGGGAGTGAGAAAGAAAAGAGGTAGGGCAGAACGACGAGGAAGGAAGGAAACAAGGAAGGATTGAGGACAAAGGAGACTGGGAAGGAAGTGAGGAAGGAGTGGGGTCTGAGGGCTCTGTGCAGGCCGCTTGTGTTCTCGTACACAGCTGTTTGCACACAGGTACATTGTGATGTTGAAACAGGAAAGGGACAATCTGCTGCCACAAAGTTACAAGCATGCTATTGTTTAAAACGTCAGCGTGTTGGAGCACCGATAGTTCCTCTCACTGGAAACAAAGCCACACACAAACAGGTCAAAAGCAAAGCAAAGAGAAATGTATGTGGCCAGAGTCACTACGCAGGTAAAGAGGAAGGAGGCAGAGAGACGCAGTGCAGGGTGAGAGGGAATAAAGATGAACTTACCAAAGCAGAACTCTGCCTTTGGTCTTTGTTTGGTGGCATCATTGACCTTAGCGAGAGAGAAGAGTAAAGGGTAAACGTGTCAGCACAACCCACCAAAAACATGAACCCACTCATCTGTGATAATTCTATGCTGCTTATGGCAGAGTACGGGGCGGATAAATCCTGGCACCGCTGTCATTTAGCCGATGTAAGGTGGACTTGTGGCTGGGACAAGACGAATGTGGCCTACAGAAAACCACACATTTGGGAAAAACTCAGGAAAACGACATATCATACTATAAAGATGCTACACTCACAGCAGTGGTCTGAATCTTAGCTGTCAGACTCCAGTTTGTGCATGTAAATGGAGAGTTCACACGCTGAGGTTAATTATGGAGTTCCACAGGGTTCAGTGCTGGGACCAGTTCTGTTTACATTATACATGCTTCCCTTCAGCAGTATTATTACAAGGTACAGAAAACATTTTCACTTCTTTGCCCATCTTAGAATAAGGTTTAACTTCCTGCTTCAAAATTCATATAATAATGTGGTATCTAAACAGATGCTAACTCTGGATGGCATTACCTCGGCCTCCAGTAACACTGTGAGGAATCTCGGCGGCGTCCTTCAATGCACATATTAAAAAAACTGTAGGCTTGCTTTCTTGTATTTGTGCAACATCTCTAAAATTAGAAAAGTCCAATTTATTATTAATCGCTGGCTCTCTTCCACAGTGTATCGTCTGTCCTGTCTCCCTCACCTCACCCCCAACTGGTCGTGGCAGATGGCCGCCCCTCCCTGAGCCCTGTTCTTCTGGAGGTTTCTTCCTGTTCTGAAGCATCTATTTACTGTGTGACTTTCAAATGAATTTCTGAATTTATTCGGTTGCTGTGATATAACATTTCATTCTTTTGAGTTTAAAATCCGGCTGACGCCACAGGAATTCGACAGGCTTTAGGATAGAGTCACGAAAAGGAAGAGGCGATAATCCAGCAGATGTTCTGTTCAGTCTACAGCTGGTACCAAGAGAAATCACACGCCAAAATAACAACGGATTTTACAGATTTAAGCACGTTTGTACGCACAGAGAGTGCAGGTGAAACGGTGTGTGTGGAAGAGTGAGGACTAACCTTGGAGATGTAGGAAAGATTGAGAGAGCCCACATTTCCTGCACCTTTGGGCAGATTCTGAAGAGAAAAAGCACAAATGTACACAAATGTATAAGCATCAGCCATTCGTGATTGCATCGAGAAGACGTAGAACTAACAGAAGTGAACGAGGTGGTAGCGCTAGCATCACTGCTGCCTGCTATGATGGAAATCAACAACAGTATTTCCTGCGTTTATTTACAGATTTCACAACATGATATTTAAAAACATTAATTATTCTTTTTCTTAAATTTATGTTCTTAAGAAGAGTTTGCTTTTTTCCCCTTTCAGTAATGTTCAGTAAAAATGACAAAATAATGTAAAAGACGATGATGTGGAGTCATAAGAGAGCTTAACTTCATCCAAAGAGTCAGATATGAATAAAAAATGGTCAGAACCGGTTTCAGTCTTCTCTGATCTCACAATACTTGTTATAAACATCTATGTGGGAAGATCATCTGGAAAATACCAAAGCTCTGTGCGCTGGCAGTCCGACCAGCTTTCTGCATGAGGATGTGACGTGTTTTAGAAATTCCCCAACAGTAGGAAATCTCAGTGCTATCGCTAACCTGTTTCTGTTCTGGTTCCCGTTTGTCTGCTTGGTTTCATGCAGAGGTGAGACTACTCAATCAGATTTCAGATTTGAACAGTGAAGCCAAGGAGGAAGTGCCCTAATCCTGCATTCTTTCTAAAGTAACCGCTGCTTAACAAAACCCTTTAATGAAGTATAAGGTGCAGAAAAGTGTAACGTCCTCATATGAGGGGGGAGGGTCTCAGGGGGCTGTACGGCTCCAGCGCCTCTGAAAAACACATCAGTGGTGTGATTCACGTGTCTGACATGTCCCTTCATCACAATGAGCTCGCACACAGAGGAGTTAATTTTGACTCACTCCCACACACACCATCCTGCTGCACAGCAGAGTGTGAAAGTGAATTAAAATTTATTCCCCGGTGCAACAGCTCCTACTTCCTCCTGTTGCAAAAAAGCAGTGAGCTTCAGAGTCACGGGCAGAGACGTCTGCAGCATCTTTTCAGGTAGTAGAAAAATGCAGAACAATACGAGAGCCGAGCTTCACGGTGTCAGCGCACGACAACAGAAAAATGCTGCTGTAGCATAAAGACTTTGATGCTTCATGCAGCTGCTTCTTAAGAAGCATCTAAAACATGAGCTGTGCAACAATGTGGTGGATTACATCCCTGAAGCGATTCAAGTCCCTGCATGATGATTTTCACGAGCTGTTTATTGCCACTTGGAGGTAAGAAAACCAAAGTCAATACCTTAATGGCTTCTGAACTTCAAAATAAAAGGCCTACATTTATGTTCTTACTACACACCCCAAGACATCATGACCCAGACCTCAGATGAAAACACCTATAAACACAGTTTCTTTTCAGATGATAAAGACGTTTTCAGCTCATAAACAGCCTTACCTGGGGGTTATCCATGTACCACAGCAGGCTGCCCTGCTCAGTGTCCAGGATGAAGTAACGGCGCAAGAACCTGCCGCTGTTCTCATTCTCCTCGATGTCCAGGAAGCCGCAGAAGCGATTCTGTCGGTCCACGTAAGGCATCGCAACCCCGACCAGCTCAGCCCGCTCTGGGGCATCACAGGAACTCTGCACACACATTTAGACACAAGTGTCAAGGCAGGTTAAAGGTGCTAGGTTTGGAATTTTAAAGATGCAGTGACGTCGCATTTGTATGGCTGATCTATGACTAGTGAACAATGCACATTTCTTTACACTGCTGACTCAGTACAGACATACGGGTCTAATTAACAGTGGTTGGCAGCTTGGGTGTTTTTCTGTTTTTACCAAGTCTGTTGCTTTTGTGTTTTATCTTATTGCTAAACTTGTATCCCAAAAACATGTAGAGAAAGTGAAACAAGTGAAAGTTTGTGTTCCATTTTTCCAGTAAGGATGGGAAGACTGGTTTGCCTGCCAGATCTGGATTTTCGTGACGTCCAGCTTCCAGTTTGCAGCTGAGTAGGTAAAAACTGACAGGGATGAGAATTAGCAAGTCTGACGTCACTCTGTAGTGGGAAGGAGTTGCTGCTTTAGGTGGAGGAGTTCAAGTATCTTGGGTTCCTGTTTGTGAGTGGGTGCTGCAGAGCTCAGTCCTTCAGCAGGAACTCATGGAGAGCTGCAACTCCTCCACAATAAAAGGAGCCAATTAAGTTGGTTTGGCCTGGTTCTGGAGGAGGTCTCTTCCTTCTAAAGGGGAGTTTTTTCTTTCTACTTTTGCCAAGTGCTTGCACATTTGGGGCTTTCTAATTTTTTCTTCTTCTTTGTATTACTGCATCGTCTTTACCTTTCCACATAAACTGCTCTCTCTGTGCATGTTTCTGAAGGGTCACTCTTCCAGTGGGAGTGGACTTTACTGGACTGCATGTTTCACCTGCTTTTAACTGTAACCTCAAAGTTTAATTTTAAATAAAAAACAATTACAGCAATTTACTGCCGGCTGCTAAGATTCATGTCTTTCAAAAGCCTCAGTCCCCTCTGAGTTTCTACTGGCAGGTAAGTCGCTGAAACGCCTGCAGCCTGCAGCCTTTTCATAGCTAATGAAGCCCAGCATGAAGTTTTCCAGATAAGGAAGATAATACTAATCCAACCTTCACTTTCAGAATCTACTTTTTCTTCAACAGTTTCCTTCATGCATAGTGCATACCACTGTCTTTAAGTAGGGGAAACGTGAACGCTCATTCCTGTGCAGAATCCTTTGTGCACCGGATTCCTTTCATACATAAATGACAGTTTTCTTCACATCAAATACACAACGTGTCATTGAAACATGCAGATGTAAAGTGTGGTTTGTCACACTAAAAGCTTTCAGGCACGCACACACACACACACACACACACCCTTGTCTTTCCATTACTTCAGAGGACATTCGATTGATTTACATTCAACAGACTTAACCTTAACTCTACTAATCCTAATCCAACCCTTACCCTAACGCTCAGGATGAAAATTAATGATTTACATTACAGGGACTTGTCTTTTGTTTCCATAGAGGCTATGCAAACAGATTCATGCCGTGACAATATGAGTAATACACACACACACCCTAAGAGGTAAAAGACTATTGTTTTCCATTCCCAGCTCTGTGATTTACTCTCACACTGCAATGCCAGAATCAACATGTCTGCTGAAATCAATCATACAGACATTTATTTTGTGTCTTCACCCCAGAGCGGCTTCAAACCTCACCATGTATCAACATTTTCAATGACTGGTTTAAGTTGCCTTGAATGTCCAAACTGAACTTCAACTTTGCTCCAGCCATCAGGAGTAACAAGATTTTTGCATTTCACGTTTCTTATGTCATGTCCAGCTTTGCTCAATTTTCCTTTAAAGCAGGAGGAAAAGCCAAACGTGTTCCCTTTCTTTCCAATTGCTGCCTGAGCATTTTGGCCAACAAAGAGTTTTAACACCCAGATTCAAGTTCAGATACCTGCAAAATTCTAGTTTCGCTACTCCCACGGGTGTTACAATAAATACATGTTATAAACATATTCTCACATTCACAAGAAAAGGGAATATACAACATTAAGCCAAGTTACAATTACAATTAAATTATCTAATTAGTTTCCATCTGAAGATGATATATCTGACTTAAGTATTTAAAAAAAAAAAAAAACACTAAACATGCAGTTCTGCTTTAACTTTGGACGTAAACAAAGATGAAAACTAACCTGCAGCACTTGAAAGGTTAGTGATGCCTGGTGACCTACAGAGCTATGGTTAGGCTAATATTCACATGTTAGCATCTAAAAAGCAGATAACAAAGATGGACGTTGAGAAAAAAAGATGTTAACGACCCACAAAAAACTCTCTAAACATAGTCCAACTGCTAACTTAATTTAGTACTTGAGTAAACATTTTCCTGAAGAGTTTAAGGCTTCAATCGCTACAACAATGATGTTCGTTTTGTCATTTCTGCAGACTTAAACAGGCAATAAGGCCGGGCATGTTTCAGGGGACCGACCCCCAGATGGTGTCCAGGGAACAATGGTGTGACTTCAGACAAGTGTAGGTGAGCCTTGAATTTTTTGACAGCCATATATCACATGCTGTATTCTGCATAATGTACTGTACTGTATCAGTACTTCATACACAGTCACTTCCCCTAAAATACTGCTTTAAAAAATGTGTGTCAAAGGAAAACCACAGCCCATTCCCATTATTGCACAATGGTGGGAATTATTAGAACATAACACATCAAAGGCCCTGATTGACAATAAAAGGGAAATAGATCATTTTCTTAAATGGAAAACTGCAATTTGCCAGTGCAGCTAACAAAGCGACTGACTAAGAAGTGGGGGGAAAGCTAAAGCTACTGGAAGCTGGAGTGGGGATGTCAGTCATTTTCAGAGTGTGTTATCTGGGTAATGCTAACATAGCGCCGAACAAACTAAACAGCCAGTCTGAAAACAAACATTCCCTCTGAGACAAACTTGGTCTAGCCAAGTCTGAAGCAGACGCTGCAGGACTGGTCCACTGAGCTGTGTCTGATAAGACGTCGGAGGCATAAAAGAGCCGTGAACAGTCAAGAAACCACAAAAGACAATCAAAAGAACAACTGATGGCACGCTAGATGACTCTGATGTTATTTTGAGCAGAAAACAGGTGTGGCTTCAAATTAGGGCAGACAGTTTGCTGTGGCTTGTGCACAAAAAGCCTGAAAACCACTGCTTCAGGGTGTGACTACCCTGTCGCTGACGAGTCACCGCTGTAAGAGTGTGCAATTTCCTCAGTGTCTCAGGCACACCCACCCATCCTCAGGCACACCCACCCATCATGGGATGAGTAAAATTTGGTCCGTAAAAGCAGACTTTAAGCCAAAAAAACAGCAGAAGCAGGTTAGAAGTTTCACAGGGAGGCGGCTCGCTGTCACAGAGCTCAACTTTGTGGTTTTCATTTTCAATTTCAAAGTGAAAAAATCCTGTTGGAACAGTTCAGAGCACCGCCGAAGGATGAATATATCTTACACCTGATTTCATGCCTTTAGATTTCTTCAACTTTCTTTAAATTTGGTGAAAATGCCTAAACAATGACAAACTTGTATGAATATTAGTTTAATGTACACGCTTGACAGTGAGGTGATGCTACAGTTTTAAGGGGGAATGGAGATCTGACAGTTTTAAGATCTCTATTGACTTAGAGATCAATAGAAAACATGAAGCCATGAGAGTTTTAGAATAGCATAAAAATCAGAAAAAGAAGCAAAAATTCGCTTTTTTTCCACTTTAACCTTTTGTTTGATTAAAGGAAAATAACATAACGCGGGAGTTGCTGAAAGACAGAAAGCTAGCAAAGGCACGGGAATGCAAATTTAGAACACAATAAGTGTGAATGAATGTTAGCAATGCAAGTCCATCCATTCATTTTCTTCCACCTACCCCGGTCTGAGTTGTACAGCAGATAAGTGGCAGACACTCATAAGGTTCTCTTTCTAAGAAGTCTCTAAGAGCTTCATACTGTTGCCTCTCCTTCCTCAGCTAACAGGGGAAGCATTGGTGTCACCAGTTATGACTGTTTGGATGACGCCAACATAGAAGTGTTAAAAAACACAAACGCAGTTCCTTGAATTTTCACTTTGAATTACTCGAGCAAAAAAAGATTTGGGTTATTTTTGGAAATGTGCAAATATTCAGCACACGAGTAGAGAAGGAGAAAAACAAACTGGGATCAGGTAAAAGAAACGGCTCTGTGCAAAAGTCTCGAGACACCCCTCGTGCTTCTTACAATGTCTTCAGCCATCTGTGAAACACAGTGAAGGCTCTGTAACAGTTTGACGGCAGCTTTGTCAAAACTGATGGAATTATGTAATCCCATTACTGGAACTGAAGAGCTCTGGATGTTCTTGGAGAAGCCTGGAGAGATATTCCTGAAGACTACTTAAAGAAGGGACAAGAAAGCCGCCTCAGAGAGTTCAGACTGTGTTAAATAATAAAAGAGGTCATACCACATGTTGACTTTCATTTGTCATTCATTCATACAAGCTCTCAAATTCAACAATGGCAGATGCAAAGCTTCAAAACCATAATCCACAGACCAGGAAGTGATGTCACGGTGGCTATTTTAAGTCCACGGTTTTTCCGGCTCAGCAGCTCCTCAGTGATTGAAATCTTAAACACCAAAAAACCCAGTGACACTCAGGTAACTCCCCCTTCGTTCATTAAATTAGCACAAATTACAGAGAATTAATTGTTCTGTGTTAAATCTGTGTTGTACTCTGAAACCCTACACTGTAAATAGAAATGTAAGCAGATGATGCATCTCCATCGAATTATTCCACTGTCCAAACTACTAGAAGAGAATGGATCGACTTGAAGGCAGCAATTCTACCACCAACTAGTGTTTTGGTGCCAACACAGCTTTTCCTTTCTTATTATTTTGCATATTTATAACTACATAGTAAGTATTGGGCGATCGTGGCTCAGGAGTTGTCAGTTCATCTTGTGATTGGAAGGTTGCCGGTTCGAGCCCCGGCTCGGACAGTCTCGGTCGTTGTGTCCCTGGGTAAGACACTTCACCTACCGCCTACTGGTGATGGCCAGAGGGGCCGATGGCGCGATATGGCAGCCTCGCCTCTGTCAGTCTGCCCCAGGACAGCTGTGGCTACAACTGTAGCTGCCTCCACCAGTGTGTGAATGTGAGAGAAAAGCGCTATATAAATGCAATCCATTATTATTATTATCATTATTGGAGCTATTTGCTTAACAGTATTCACATTTATAAGGTCTACAACTGAAAATTATTAAGCCCCTAATGATGATTGCCGTAAAAAAGAGTGTGCAACACCCTCAGCCTCAGCTAGCTGTCCATGTTTACCCTTGTGACAAAGTAATTAGCTCGCTCTGAATTAGCAGGTAGATTTGTTAGCTAAGCGTTTCTTATTAATTAATAAAATATTGATATTTGGTGTCCCTGTATTGATACTATAGCTGTGTTCTATATGACAGGAAGAGCAAACAGTACATGGAAACAACAGCTTTAAAATCCTGACCCAAGATTCTTTTTTAAATCCCCCACAACGATATTTTTCACTTTCAGTTTTACGACGTGCAGAAGGCTTTCTGTTGAGATCACAAGGTTGATGCACTGTTACTGTAAACTTGTTAAGAAGTTACATTCAACTGCCACTTCAAGTTCTCAGGGGAAAACACGGCTATTCTCTTGTTCTCACATCTGACTGATGATGTCACAGTACATACTGCTGACCTGATGACCCCTGACTTTGACTTTAACACTTCTGTGCTTATATAGGACTATAATTTTTGATTAAGTGACAGACTAGAATGAATGTTTTTGTCATCGTACAGGTGTACAATGAACATCCGCCCGAGTGATGCATTCAAATACGGCGCATCAAATAAAAACTTTATACAGACCCTACAAAGACTTCCTTTATGAAACAAATAAAATACATGTATAAATAAAAGAATGTCATAATTTAAAGTAAAGGGAAAATAAAAAGTATAAATTAAAATACACACAAAGGAAGGACAAGAAGTGCACTCGATTGGACACTCTTATCGATATTCCACAGAAAGCTCTGAGTCTAAATACTCGTTTCACGACCTGAACAATTATTCAAAACAAAAAATTATTCACTTCTTCTCGTGTAAGAACATTTGCATGAAGCCACAGGGCAGCACGTGAGCCTAAAAATACCTCCTAATCTTTTTAACACTAATTTTCTACACTGTATTTATTTCAGATCAGGCATTCTGGTTTCCTCTGGGCCTTCAATATATAATAACTTGTTTATCAAAAAAGATGGAATAACTAAAACAAACAAAACAGCCAAAATAAGCTGAAATCAAACAAAAAGAAAACAAGAAACTAAAGTAAATTAAACATTAATAAAGTTAAAGACAGAAAAAGGAAAAATAAAACATAAAGGACAAAATAAATCTGAAAACACGATGTAAGAGCTGAATAACATAAGTAGCACAAATATTAAAAACCAAGTACACTAAATATAAGTACTGTGTTCTTGGTCCCTGTGCCACCCTATGAGAATCCTACAGTCGCTCCTGGTAATATATGAACCTTTTACAGACAAAGCTGAATAAACCCTGATTTTACAGCTCTTTCACCTCATGAATCAGATCAACCTGGATCAGTTAAGGTGTTACTGCTGTTTTTCATTTCCCGTGTTTGGTACAGATATAATACTCACGGTGGTAAATATGCCTATTAAACTGTCACCAGTGCTCAATTCCTCCCCGTGGAGCTCAAACTGTAGTCACAGGCCTAAAAACATCGACCCATTTCCTCTCCCGCCTACATTAACCGTCTCTCCGACAGCCTGTGGCCCTGAACCAGGCCGCTGCTGCCCGGGTAAACCGTCCCTACAAACACGGTCTGACCGTCTGGAGGCAGGAAAAGCGACGGATTTCAGGTTTACTTACACAGTCCGGCTCAGTCCGAGTCCAGTGTGGCAGCTGTCCGGCACCAGCGTCAAGTTAAACCACAATAAACCCACACTGCTTCCGCTTACAGCCTTTAGAAATAAAAGCTTCTGCTGACGACCGCGTTACGTCCGTCTGGACTTCAAAATAAAGTAAATAAAGTAAACGTTTGCTTTAATTTTCTTTCTTTTGTCTGAGAATAGTTTTGCTCTCTTTTTAAATTGAGCCTTTCCTACTCGATTGTATGGGATTACATTCAGTTTTATTATCTAAACTTAAAATACTTAAATTATTATTATTATTATTTTTTAATACTGATGAGATATTTTATTTTGTAATTCTGTTTTATTGCCTTTTTATTTATTTATTTTGTTACTGTTTTCTTCACTGTTTTAGCTCCTGTAACACAGACAGCTGATGTCATCTTACCTCATTGAAAACCTTTGATGAGTTTAATGCACAAAGTTTAAATGAAACAATTTTTCTAAATTATGGGGGAAATGTATTTTATGTAAAGGGTGCTAATGGGGAGGCTAATTCATCTTTTCCTAGTTTACAGTGATTATGGGGGAAAATCTGCTCAAACACTGAGTAGAATGTTTTGCCAAATGTCAAATTTCTGCTGTAAAGAAGAAAAACCTTAAACTATGTCATATTTTATTCACATTTATTTTTGAAATAGCAATACAATCCAAGACAGACAAGTGAATGAATCAACATAGGTCTACATTTCTTTCTTTATTAAAATTTTCACATATTGTTTCCAGTGCTCATAATTCATAGAAACATATAAATGTAGTCCGAATTTTGTCTGAATGGTCACATTTCTGCTTTTATTTTGAAGGGAGAATAGATGTGACACATTCCTACTGTTGGCAGCTTGATCATGTTGCAGATTTCCAGCCAATCAACTGAGATGAAGTTTTTTTTCCCTCCTCGTCTCTCGCTCTCTTTGCAAAGGATTATGGTAGATGCACAGAAACAATAACAGAGGTGGAAGCACGGAGGCCTGTGCAGCAGGATGTCAGCAGGTCAGCTGAAGGACAGCGAGCACAGAGTCTGCGACGTGCTTAAGAGGGGCTCTTCAGCAGGACGTATTCATCCAGATCTATGTGCACAAGGAAACGTTTCAAGCTGTGATATTACAATCCTGAGGCCTGGAACTAATGACTGTTTGTTTTAATGTTTTATGTTACTGCAAACATCCAAAGTAAATGCATACCCCACATGATCTGGTATACCATTTCATACACAGCCAGGGGACTTCCCAGAGCCCGCGACTGGCCTTAAGTGTGTGGGTGTGGGTGTTGTTTCATTTGTTTGCTCGTGTGGATAGTCTCTTTGTGAGGACGATGAGGAGGAGGAAGAAAACAAAACCAACACACACACACACACACACACACACAGGACGGAGCCGAATAAACAGGTAGGCGAACAAACGTGCAAACACACACAGGCAGGCGGTGTTTACAGTCACCTCTCTCAGACCTGATTGTCTTCATTTGTCTAAACTAAAGGCTGCGAGCACTTCTAATAAAAACCCTCCCTTCTACACAACATCTTCTTATGAACTGAACATAACATGTTTGGAAGGGCTGCCAGGAGAAAACATCTGCTGTCTAAAAAGAGCGCACAGCACCTATAAGCACAGTGGAGTAGGCACGATGATTTGGGCACCTTGTCACTCATTTGACCATGAACTCGTCTGCATAACAAATTATTCTTGAGGCAAATGTGAGGCCACCTGCTTCACAGCTAAAGCTTGGCCAAAATGAGGTCATGAAAGCAGAGCAGCAAGTCTACAAGAAAATGGCAGAAAAAGAAGTGATGTGGTGCAACCTTCAGAGAGCTGTGCATAAACGAACACTGAAAACCTCTTTGAAGTCAAGCAGTGTGAGACAAAATTCTCCCACAGCAACAAAGTTGTGCAGACATCAATGACTTTGACTTACTGCTGCTGAAGGAGCCTCTACAAGCTGCTGAGCTGTGGGTTGTATTTCGTTTTCACAGCACTGCAGAGAGACCTGTGAAAGTTTGACCACACATGAACCCGAAGCCTCAAACCAACGAGGGGTAACATTAAGGCACAATCATCGCTTTATTGCTCAACTGTGCATTTTGTGCTCCCACCCCAAATATCCAAAATTTTTATTTTTCACTGATTTTTTAAATGCAACTTTGCTCAATATATTCTTTTTTTTTTTTTTTTTGCATTTTTTAATATTTTCCTTTATATGCTATTAGTATGAGAAGCTGTGACAATGCACATCTCTACCCCTGAAACACACTGACAGAAACTGAGACATCAGCAGCTCCAAAATGAAGGAAAAATAAAAAGGCTGAAGGCAGAAGAACAAGACGATGAAGCAGAAATAGATTATTTGTAAATTCTGACATCTAGTGGTGAGAGACTAGAATCACAGTGACGAAATGCCTTTTCTTTTCTTTCACATCTACGGCTGGAAGTGTTGCAAAACTGACCCAGACTTCCCCGAGACTCCTGCTCAATCACAGCATAGAATAGCTAAAAGCTTTCTTTGAGCTCACTCACTCTGTGGCGACATGACTGCAGTGATAAATCCATCACTAAGGCCTAACAGGAGGATGTACCTGTGTATATCTGTGTGGAAGGATGTGTGAGGGGGAAAACATGTATTTAGAACCACTTTCAGGTCGATCACCATTCCTGCCTTCACCTACAGCACAGCCACAGACTGTAAATAGTGACTGAAAGCCTGACAGCCATTGAAGAGGCCCACAGGGTAGAGCCTCGTGTCACGCTGGGAGGAGCAGACCTACAACCTGGGAACGCCTCTGTGTCCTGAATGTTGTTCGGTATGTTTTAGCTGCTGATATTATGGGTTTTCAGCCACTATGTATGTGTTTTACCACCTATTAAAAGGGCCCAAACAAGGCTTTCCATGTCACTTTTTGTCCAGAAGCCTAATATTTCCAGCTCTGAGGGTCTTAAAATCAAACTTTAACAGAGTATTAGTTGCATAGTTAGCCAAAAAAACAAAAAACTAAATCTATATTGGTTCACTATCACAAAAGCCAGGAGCAGAGATTCATTTATTCAGATAGTTTTGCTTCCTTTGGTAAAAGCAGTCACTAACACTATGATCCAGCCCCTGATTTTACTCCAGTGTAACAAAGCAGTTTGTGAAATGCTTGACATGTGGACACTGAACACCTCCCACTTCCTGTTCATGCTGTACCTCATTTTCTTCACATAAAAACTATTGTAATAAAACAAACAGGCTGCCTGTGAGTGTGATGTTTTGCTTCGTGACCAAGCTGTCTTTGTTAGTTTAGTGTTTTGGGTTTTTTTTTGACAAATGGTTATTCTGTAACTAAAAGTTTCTTTGTATGCAGACGATGATTTATTATATGTCAGTTTCAGCCCTTAGATGTTTGTTCTGTCGGCTGTTAGCAGACTGACTGTATTGCCCAGAATCCTCTATTTTAATCTCTTTAAGAAAGTGAGTTGATTGGGTGGTAAGTCATTTGGCTGCACTCATCTTTCTCTTTGTCTGTCTGCCGAATGTCAAAGGCCTAATTGTTTTTAAAGAAGCCACTGCCAGTGCTGCTGCCAGCTGCTGTGCCAGCTTATTCTTCAGAGCTGTGTGAAGCCTGAACTCTCCAGGTGTCACTGCAAAGCTCTGCCAGGTTCTCAACAACCAGCTCCTGCTCAGGGAGCGTTTGGCAACAGCATGAAGATCTGAAATCTGTTTATTGTCAGAATATCAAACCCCCACCTCCTCCCGGTACAGTAACTTTTGGTCTGAAGGCTGGCAGGAAGGCTGATGCTGGCACAGGGGCCACAGAATGCCACTCAGGGATTTCATCCAGGCTTAGTGCTCCTCAGTAACTGTTGGAAAGATTTTTCAGGGTCGCTGCCAACATGACCTGAGTGGCCCGGAGAAACAGACAGCCACAGCGGGGTGCATGTCAACAAGTACTGGGACATCCATCCATCTCTGATGTTGTCCCCCCATCTCTCTTCAAAAACTAGTTTTTCACAAAGCATTCAAATGCAAAATTCTCATTTGGTGCTCAAGAATAATCATTCTGCATCTTAATCTGGGCCACATCCATGTTATGGACATTATGATTTGAATCTTTGGCCATATTTAATACAGACATCCACCATCAGAGGTGTACACAGAATATGAGGAGAAGCAGCACAGATCACATTCAGTGACACATAATGGAGGCACGACTTCAACTTCATGGAAAAATTTTGCTTCTTGAAAATTCTTGTTTGCTTTATGGTAATACATCTATGGTGTAATGCAGTAGCATGTAACATGTAGCCTGCTGGGTGTGTGTGAGGCAGGACTGACTTAGCGTTAGTTAGGAACATACCGGATAGCCCAGTTTTTTGCCTCCTCCACACCTTCCTCCTTTTAAAGTGAAGTTGAGTCAGCATACCTGCAAGCTTTGTGTTCAAGCTGAAACACTTTCCACTTTAACATCTCCCACGTGTTTCTGCACATGCAGCAACCAAAGGGAAGCATCTTCAGCTCCCATAATTTGACTTTTTTCAAGCAAAACAAACCATGTCAGACATCAGAGCAGCAGAGCGTGTCTGCAGACAGCATGCTCGCTTCTTAGAAATGCCACTGTACTGCAGTTTAGTGAAATGACACCAGGGGGTGCGCTGTGAGATGGACAAAATAAATATGTGGAACAAAGTTCCTCAAACTGTGTGCTGAGCCCCACCGACATGCAGCAGGTGAGGCAAAGACAACCAGGGAGAAAAATAGGAAGTCATTGTGTATTTAAGTTCAATAAAGGAGATTTTTGTGGCAAACTAACCAAAAAGGAGTTTTCTTACACTTATTGAGATGAAAACTTTACAGCTGAAACGTCTTGATGCATTCTCAACCATCCAGGTAAGTAGATCCCAAAAGGTTGATTCTGTTCAACCTTTGGAGATTTACAGCTGAAACAAACATATTTAAAGCCTGAATAGTTTCTTTCTGCAGGTTCGCCTGGATACTGGAGTTAAGTGCGTGGTCTCTTTGACTGACAGGTGTTCTGACACAGCTTGGACCTCTCCAATGTGCTTGTGCCGCTTGGAGCATTTCTTTAAAGGAATTCTGTGGCGTACAGAAGCTTCCAGTTTTAGAGAGTGCACTTTTCTTATTTATTACTCCGTTACTTTGCACTGATTAGCAGACATCTGTGTTTATGGAAGAAGCTGAACTTATCAGTCCGCTCTCTCATCCAAGAGATGCTGTAGATCTGATGTCCTCATTTAACGGATCTACAGCATGCTCACACATGCCGCTGGTGTCTGTGCATGACTGAAAGCTAAGAGCATGTGGAAGGTGCAAGCACCTGCAGTTTCCAGAGAGCGGTGTAAGAGAAGTCTCTGGAGTGTTACAGTTATTTGACAGAGCTCCACCCACTCTGGCTCACCTGACAAACACGACTATCAGGAAACACGACTTCTTGACAGTAAAGGGAAGGAAAGCGTCACCTTTACACTGACGCGCTGAACAGCAGCAAGAATACCGGGAGCACTGGGATCTTACAAATTAAAAAAGACCGCTTGAAGGAAAGATTTTGCCGAAGACTTGTTGGGAAGGTTTTGGCACTGCCTCCTCCCTGCTGTCCGTCTCTGCCAGGTGTCTTTGTCGCTGAGGGGAAAATGGCTTTCCGTTCAGAGGAGGATTTATGCTGCCCTGCCTGTCATGACATTTTTAAAGATCCCGTCCTCCTCTTGTGTAGCCACAGCTTCTGTAAAGCCTGTCTGCAGAGCTGGTGGAAAGAGAAGCAAATCAAAGAGTGCCTGGTTTGTCGGACAGTGTGCGAGTGGAGTGATCCACCTTGTAACCGGGCACTGAAGAACCTCTGTGAGGGATTTTTGCAGAGTCAGAGAGCTTCATCGGGGTCTGACAGTCTCTGCAGTCTGCACTCTGAAAAGCTCAAACTCTTCTGTCTGGACCATGAGCAGCCCGCGTGTATCATCTGTCGGGATGCAAAAATCCACGCCGACCATCAGTTCAGACCCATTGATGAAGTTGCACAGGAACACAGAGAGGAGCTTCACACGTTCCTGAACCCTCTGCAGCACAAGCTGAAGCTTTTTAATGAAGTTAAAGTGAACTTACATCAAACAGCGGAGCACATTAAAGTGCAGGCTCTGCAGATAGAAAGGAGGCTTAAGGAGCAGTTTAAGAAGCTTCACCAGTTCCTAGAGGAGGAAGAGGAGGAACGGATGTTAGCTCTGCGGGAGGAAGAGGCGCAGAAGAGCCAAGTGATGAAGGAGAAGATGGAGGCTCTGTGTAGGGAGATGGCGAATCTTTCAGACACAGTCAGAGCCACAGAGGAGCACCTCAGAGCTGGAGATCCATCCTTCCTGAGGACCTACAAGGCTGTGGTGGAAAGAGTCCAGCAGCACCCCCAGCTGGATGATCCACAGCTGGGCTCAGGAGCATTGATAGATGTGGCCAAACACCTGGGCAACCTGACCTTCAACATCTGGAATAAGATGACAGACATGGTCTCCTACAGTCCTGTGATTCTGGATCCAAATTCAGCCAATCCAGAGCTCATTCTGTCTGAAGATCTGACTGGCGTGAGGCACGGAAAGAGAAGGCTCCTTCCAGAAAACCCGGAGAGGTTTGAATTCTGGGATTCTGTCCTGGGCTCTGAGGGCTTTAACTCGGGAACTCACAGCTGGGACGTGGAGGTTGGAGACAACAAGGACTGGGAGGTTGGGGTGATAGCAGAGTCTATGTGCAGGAGAGAATTTGTGGGCTCCACAGTGTGGAGCGTAGAATGCAGCCATGCCGGATACAGAGCGTTCTCCCCAACCAACAAATACATCGCTCTCTCCATCACAGAGAAGGTCAAGAAGGTCAGAGTTCATCTGGACTGGGACGAAGGGAAGCTGTCTTTTTTGGAGCCTGATACAAACACACACATTCACACTTTCACACACATATTCACTGAAAAACTGTGCCCCTATCTTTGCACCAGGAACCCACAGCTTCTGAAAATAGTGCCTGTAAAAGTGTGTGTGAGAAAGCTGACAGATCAGGAGGAGTGAAGTTACGGCTAGCTGGGCTTTAACCACGTAAGAGCACAGCTTTAATCACAGATTAGAAACAGGACAGATCGAGGCACAGTCACGATTACACAAATCTGGCACCCTTCGTCAACGTGCTCATAGCCCGAAATGGTTTCATAAAGCCTTGTCAGGGCGCATTGTTACTGTGTAAATACTGCTGCACTTCAGTTTGCACATGCTGGCAAGCTGAAGTGCAAATATACACTGTGCTACCTTAGTTGACATTTCGTAGTTTGCTACCAGGAGTGTTTCCAGGATTGTTCAGTGACCAGAACTGGAGCAGAAAACAGACTCGTGCAGATGATAAGAAGTGTCGTCAATAACTGTTTTACAATGACTCTTTACCTAAGCAAAAGTAATAGTAGTACAAAAGTTTAAGCAGCAGATGATTTTACCAACGTCTATATGACTGTGAAGCTTTGTCCCCCACAACACAGCACAATAATTTAATAGATCTATATTTTAAAATTTGAAAAATAAGAATTAGCTTAAGCTTTAAGTGTAGAATATAATGGTTGTAAGTAGAATGAAATAGCAAATAGTATTTAAATAAGTTTCCCGTCACACAGGCCTAAAGTCAGTGGGTTGTTCACGAGTGACTTACAAACTTTGCTGGCACGAAAGTGTTTTTAAAGAAGTGCATGGAGCTGCACCAGGATCTCCTCTAAATTGTTTGATCATAGCAGGTTGCCGCGGTAACCAGTAGTTTCCATAGAGAAGGCCAAATGTTCTGCCAACTCTCACACTTTTACTAAAGTTTTACTAAAGCTCGGAGAGTAAGTGTGAAGTTTTTGTGTCCTTAATGCAAACTCTAGTTAACAGCAGCAGTCTGCCAGCGACCGCAGCAACAACACGGAGAGCTCTGTTGCAGAACTGTCTGCTACCAATTTCACCCGGTGACAGCCAGAAGGCTCGAGCAACCAGGTGAAACTGGTACAGGTGAAAACACGAGAAAATAAGGAAAACTAGAACAAGAATCATACAAAGGTATTAATTAAGGAACGTTTCTTCACTTTGACAGATTGTAATTGCTTAACAAGTGTGAATGTGTGTGTGAATGGGTGAATGACTGATTGTAGTGTAAAGCGCTTTGGGGTCCTCAGGGACTAAGTAAAGCGCTATACCAATACAGGCCATTTACCATCACTCTCCAAATGGTCGGAGAATACAGATTTTTCCCTAGCAACCAGAGGTTGCCAGCGGGTCTCTAGGCCTGTGTGATTGAGGCCTAAAAGCACTGAGTTAAATTCCACGCTACTATTCAGTGGTGTAAGATTAACAGTAGCCCGGCAGCATGGGTGTGGGTGGCATGGGCACAAATTATATTTCCAGGTGAGCCGGTGACACCCTCTGTGGAAACACTGCTGACGCAACACAGCACCAAGTGCGACAGCCTTCAAAAGGAGCAGAGACCTTTCAACAATAACTGTATACTGATGATGGCCCTGATATTCTCCAAGGAAGTTCCAGTAACTTGAAGAGGTTCAAGCAGAAGCAGCACTCGGAGTTTAAAGTGTTGATGAAACGAGTAAGTAAAGGATTTGTTCAGTGCACTTCCAGCGTCGCTGGAACTTTATACTCTTCAGACTCTGTGCTCGACTCCCTGCACCAGCAGGTGAAGTTGTGCCACAAACATCTAGTGAACTTCATTAATTTTGGAAAAGCAAAAAGAGAGGCTTCTCCATTCTGTGACAACAACACCGTAGAACTGAAAATCCAATAGTCCCATGTTTTGGGTCACCACAGAGGAAATGCTCATTACAAATTAATGCAAGGTTGTTTGAAGTGATTATTTTTAATCTTTGATAAAGCATCCTTTCCTAATGGGAGGGGTCTCTTCCAGGATGACAATACAGTTCATAAAGAGCTCAGTGATCATATGCTGTGACCTTGATCGTCAAAGCACCAAATGGGGGACCAGAAGCAGCGAATCTTCTTAAGACTCTTTTATTTGTCATCGTTCTGTCTGTTCCTCAAAGAGACACTCATCACCATCACGAATATGGATTTTGACACAATTATATGAAGTATAACTACCATCTAGTGTTCAGTTGTTTCATCATCTTAATGTTTCTTTTTTGATGCTATCATTAATCTTATGTAATCGTTTTGATTTTCAGGGCATATCACATAATCAAAGTAGCGCTCAACAGTCCAGAATACAAACACAAAGATGCTGCTTCATGTTCTGAGATGTTATTCTTTCTATCGTGTTTGATGGATTTAGAGAGAAGAGAAGAGTGTGTTATATTTTATTGATAAGGGGAAGCTCATCTTTGAAACAGTGGACAAACTGTCACACAGTGTAGCTTTTCCATTTAGAGACAGGACATTACCCCCTCCACCCAGCACAGGTGTGACAGTGGCATTGTTTTCCTCCAGCTAACGAGTTTCAAGCCTCTAACAAGTAACGTGGAGACTGCCGTGGCCTCAGTCTGGTTGATCGATACCGCTCTCTCATGTGGGACTGCACCACGGGACACAGCAGAGGATATTGAATATTTCCATCCAGAACTGGGTCAGTTTGGGTTACAGCTGTTGCATGAAACACACAACAGAGGAACTATTTGTGTTGCACAACAAATGATTTTGACTTTAAATGTAATCTTGCCAAATGTTGTACCTTAAATGAACACTTTGAAAATATTTATAAGACCTGTATAGATCACAGTAGGGATCTGTTTACAGAAGGCAACAATGAACACTGCTGCTTGTTCGACGCTGGTTTGTGTATTATTTATATGAATGGCTAAACAAGGTGCACTAATGAATTTGAGTATTTTTGCATTGATTCTGTTGCTTTTTATTTAAAAGCTGATGAACAGCCTGGTGAACAGTGGAAGATTGCTTTTTCAGTAAACTGCTCATCGTGTATATCACTGTGGTTTTTCTTTTTTAAACTGTGACTACCAAGTAAACAAAAAGTACAGTAGTTTTGCATTTTCAGTGAATTATTAACAATAAGTTACTAACAATACGTTAGTAATTCACTAGATTGGTTTAAATTATTAACTTGGTGATTCTTGAACTCATTTGGATTTTTTTGCAGACTTTAAAAGGCTCTACAATTATTTGTGTCGCATTTAGTGTCTACAATAGTGAATTTTGCGAGTTTACCTGAACGCAGCATTTGAAACGATAAGATTCATGAAGCCACTTGTGTGAAGTTTGAAACGTAACGTAAAGCAGTTCCGCTTAATGTAGAAAATGTAAAATTGGACAAAAAACTTCGCTTTTACAGAAACTTAGCAAAATAATAAATCCGCGTCACAGTGAATAATATGTAGACGAATAGTTCACCGTTAAATCCACATTTTCGAATTGCTCCGTCTTTACAAAAGCGTTCAGATCAGTTACTTTTAAAGGAAATTACGTTCACATGCGCCAATTTTACGCTTTTACTTTGAAATGTCGGCCGCGTGACTTCCGGTTACAGTGTTTTCGCGGCTAGCTTGACACCGCGGGGGAGTCCAATGGAAGCCTTCGTCGCAGCCCGGAGGAGACAATCGAGTGAGATTTAACTCGAAAGCGGAGCTGATTTCATTAGATGGATCTTTAAAGGGCTTCTTTTCTCAACAGCCTTGATCTGTGGTTTGTCACATTCGGTTTCAAACTCACCGATCGGCCTCTAACGGCGTCCGCTCGGCCTTGTTTATACTGTGCAGGGCTGCTTGAATCGGGGAAGCAGGCCCGGCTCTCCTGTGCCCGTTTAACGGCCGTCCTGCGGCTGGAGCGTGTTTTGTGCGGATCGGCCCTTTAGCTCACCAAGTAAGTGAAAATACCACAAAACAGACAGCGCCAGTTTTAATGTAGGATATTCTCTGAGTTTTTCTTTTGGAGTTTCGACGTAACGCCATGTCAGTTTTTAGTTATTGTTAGCCATTAGCCTCGAGCTAACTCCGCTCTCTGTGTTGAGCTTACTGGTTATGCTAACGGCTGATACTCGACTTGCTTGAATACCAACTTCAGAGGTGTAGAAGAGCTCTCACCGCGCATTTAAATGGATACCCAGTCTGCTCTACGTGATATCCACTTGTAAAATTTGTTATGTTTTCATTAATATTTATGCTAGCGACCAACCTGTGCAGAAAGCTGCAAATGAGCACGGTTAGCATGGTGCTAAGCTAATGGTAGCCTTGTTTTGTATAACCAGCTGGCTGAGAAGTACTCCGGCTGTTAGCTGGCACTTCTGCCCTGTGTTAACCTAAGAATAAACGACTTTCTTTTTCAAAAGATGTTTTTTTTAAATTGTCAGTTTGCCTGTAAATAAAATTAAAAAAGCAGAGCTGCATTTTACAGATGTTGATTGATTCTGTGTATTTCTCTTGGCGGCTCCGGATCAAGTTGTAAATTACATTTAGAGAATCACATACATGTTCGTCTCGCCTAAGATGCCCTCTCTTTCTACTCCTTGGTCCTCCTCTTTCAGAGAATATGACCCAGATGCAACAATGACATCTAGATTTGGTAAAACCTACAGCCGCAAGGGTGGTGAGGGCACATCCAAGTTTGACGAAGTTCTCTCAACCAAGAGAGGCACCCTGAGCACCAAATGGGGTGACACCACCTACAAGGCCAAGGTGGGCTCAAAGCGTGCTGGCGCTCCCAAGAATGACTCAGTCCTGGAGGTGTATAAGAGGCCCCGTCCATGCGGGGACGGTTTGGATGACCCGTTTGGGTTTGACAGTGATGAGGAATCCAAGCCCGTGTCGTCCCGGAGCGGGAGCAAGTCGTCTCCCGCCAAGCCAGCCTCAGCAGAGCCGCCCCAGGCAGAACGACCTGGGGTGTCCCCGGATACAGGGAGCAGGTCCAGCTTCCAGGGAGCATCTAAGACCCAGCCGAGGGCGATGGACGACACCCTTCGGTTCTTCAACAGCAGCAGTGCCAGCACAGGTAATACACAGTCTGTTAAGATTTTCCTGAAAGTTAAATCTGCAGTGTGTCAGTGTAACGCCAAAGAGGTGACATTCACAGCCTTGCTAGTTTAAATGAGCCAGCTAGTAAGCTCAGGACACGGGTGTCTTGCATCGCGTGTCAAGCACATCAGGGTGAAGTCATTTAAACTTGGAAGAAAAGTCTAATGTTCGTTATTTTCTTCCAGCTGCTTCCCTTTCAGTTGGCAGTGATATCATTTCAGACACAGAGAAATCAGTTTCCCCGTTTGTACCCCTCTCAGCCGTTCCCTGTCAGCTTGACTCGCTTTCAGCTTTCTGTGACTTCTTCTGGCTGCCTGCCAGAGATGCGAGCTCGCTCCTCACAGCGAGCTTTGCCCCAGCGAGCACCTCAGATGGCTCAGAGGGCTGTTTTCACACTGATGGTACACCGAGCCACACTGACGGGAAGCTAGCATGACACTGAAGTTAAACCCTGCCATAAACATGTGTATTATCTGCATACAAAGGCTGCAGATGTTGACTCGATAAATATGATAATGTCATTGATGAAATGGTTCTTTTTATAAAATAAAAGGCTGACGGCGGCTTCTTTCAGAGTGGTATGTTTGTACAGTTAAACAAGTCAATAGCACGTGGCTGTGAATCAAAAGTACATTTAAGCTTGTCAGCTTACAAAGGGCTGTAAAGATTGTGAGTAACAAGCACATTTTGCTGGCTTTATTACACCACAGGTACGCTGAACGTGCCACCGTTGTGTTTGCAGTGGTGAGATGAGGGGTATTGTGGTTTTTAAACAGACTCCAGCAAGGTTAGCTGCAGGCTGTTTACTTTCCTGTTCTTGAAGGCAGATGTCTAACCCTCATCACTTTCCTCCTTTCAAACAAAATAATGTCTTATGGGACCTACATAACATTGGTGCGGTTGGATTTAATATGAGCAGAGGCACACACCTCTCTCAGGTCTCCTTCAGCAAAGATGTCACGAAACAGCTCATCCAGGAGGCATCCTGTCGGATTCCCGAACTGCTTTATCAGCCTCATGGAAGAGCAGCAGCTCTACTCTGAGCTCTTCACTCTATGGAGTAGAATTGTGGTTGAGTGGGGTTAGCGTCTTCGCAGTCCACTGGCGGTCTGTGGATGGTCCATCTACCTGCAGAGAAAGCTGTTGTTGATTGAGGTTGTGCTACACAGGTCTGTGAGCTACCATCAGTCAGCTGTGAAGAAGAGCAAAGTGAAGAAGAGTGTTAAAAACAATGAAAAGCGTCCACTGCAGCCACCATCTGCTTTTCAGGCTGCATTTTTGATCTTCAAAGTTTTTCCCACGGACTCTGCCGTTGCTCTGTTCCCTGTTTTGGCCCATAAGAGTGCGCTGAAGTGAGGTTTTGCCTCATATACCCACAGATATTCGCCGCCAGCATACAACTCATAGCTGATTCGAGTTACTGAAACATTTCTAGAAATTGTAGGAAGTTCTGTGATTTGTTTTCCCGCTCTTCCCCGAATGCTCTCCTTTTTTATGTCCATGTCGTCTGATCCTCAGCAGCATTGGGAGACTCCCAGATGATTACCTTCTTCAATGCAAAATACAAAACAATCTGACCACATGCAGGACTGGTTTACATATGTGTACGTGCAAACCTGAATAATTACTGGTCATTTAAACACCATATATTAAGTTCAGTTTCACCAAACAGATTTTTCTCTTACAAAAAGCTTTCTGTGGAAACAAATGTCTAAAACGTCATGTACATCCATCTCGCTCACTTATTAAACCTAATACGAGTGCACGAATCGCCCGATACGCACAGATCACCTCACGTGTCCTCGTGGTGCACAGATGCACGAATGTAGGCTTTGTTGACGTCCCAGTGTAAAACTGGGACCTCTGCAGGAGCCTATAAAGCAGGGATAGGCCACTCCAGGCCTCGAGTTGGTGTCCTGCAGGTTTTAGATGTGTCCTTGATCAAACACAGCTGATTTAAATGGCTAAATGACCTCTTCAACATGTATTGACGTTCTTCAGAGGCCTGGTAATGAACGAATCATCTGAGTCAGGTGTGCTGACCCAGAGTGAGATCCAAAACCTGCAGGACACCGGCCCTCGAGGCCTGGAGTTGCCTACCCCGGCTATAATGGTTAAAATATTATTTAAATAAGCTGCTGCTACGTGCTGGTTGTTCTTCTGCTGGGTCAGTGCACAGCTCCAGATAGAGGGAGCGTAATGGTTGAGCTCCGCAGTGAGTATATGCAGCTAATCTCTGTACCGTTTGAATATAGATGTAATCCAGGCAATGGAAATAGCACTTTGATGCTAATCTTACTATTCTGTAATTACAGCAGGCTTACATTATTGTTAGCTTAATGTCTAATGCTGAACATTTCAGGATGCAGCAGCTTATTTAAGCCATGTATTAACTGTCACAGGCTAATGAGTAGTTTCTGTAATTGTTAACTCTGTTTCTAGTCGAGGGTCACAGGCTGTTCTGTTTATTTAGGACTGTCCTGCTTTCTTTGAACAAACAAACAAAGACAACCAATGAATCAGCAGCTTACATTTGTGGATCTGTGCAAAGCTGGCAGCATGAAATTTGTGTCCAAACCCCACGAGGGCATGTGACGTGATCTGTGCGTGTCAGGCGATGCGTCCACACGCAGTTAAGCTTTTGTGAGTGACGGGGATGCTACGTTTAGTTTTAGACATTTGCGTTCAAAGAAAGGTCTTAGAAAGAGAAAATAATCTGATTAGTGAAGCTGAACTTCAGAAATTGTGTTTAAGTGATCAGTATTTATTCAGGTTTGCATTGAGGCACGTTGAAGCGGTTTTACGCGCAGTTAAATTGCATCGTAAGCCGCAGACGTTTACGAGTCCTCAAACGTTGCACACAAATCATTAAACATATTTGTAAAGCTTTGCTTACGCTTGTGGATCATACCGTAGCATTAGCGAAGCTTTTGAGTCAAATTTCTCCCCATAGCGTTCGCACTTAATGATGAGGAAGTGCTTTCTGCGATGTGGTGACGTGACAGGTAACGATAGAAACCATCAAAGACTCGCCACTGATGTGAACAGAGGAGAAGACGGTTCAGGATTCAATTTGCAGGAGAACATGTTTTAGCGGGATCACTCAGCTGAGCTCGATTCTTCTGTTGCCAGAGACGATCAGAAATTGGGCTTCTTGTGTCAACATTTACAAAGAGTCAGAGTCGGGGGAAGAAGGTGGTGGTGGTGGTGCAGTTGTGCTGTTTTGAAAGGGCGCTCTGAAGCTGAAGGGACTCGGATTGTCCGGTAAACTGAGCAATTCGAAAGCAGGTGGTTAATAATCAGCTGAGCAAACTACTGTACTGTACTACTGCAGTGTGAGGGTGAGTCAGAGTGAAGTCTTTCTTTTTTTTTTTTTTTTTTTAAAGATGGAGCTTGATTTTGAACTTTAATGAGAAAATTTGCTTCGTTTGTCATATTTGGCGTTCTGAGAAGCTACACCTGTTCGTTTAGCAGCGCTGCTGCGTCATCGTTTAAAACCGTTTGGAGGAAAAAATATTTATCTGCCACACAATTTATTTTTCTTAAGGACTTGTCCTGCTGGGCAAGTTGAGATACAATGAATCTAAGAAGAATCTTAATGATTACATTCACTCTTATCTGCCCGTCACAGACGTGTTGCGCTCTCAGAGTTCAGAGTCACTTTCTGTGACGTTGCACTGCTGTAGAAAGAATCCAACTTACTGGAGCTCACAAAGTTGCTGCGTTTGAAGGCATTTTAATAAAATGAAGACAAGTTATTGCCAAAGACGAGAGCCTAAACCAAACACTAAACTCTGTCCTAAACTAATGCTGATTTAAAAAAAGAAAAAGAAAAAAGAAAAAAAAGGGAAACTAATGAAGCCGACCGGTGATAAACCAAGTCTTCGTTGATGGGGGAAATGGCTGGCTCCACAGTTAATGAACACGGGTTATTAAACGATATTGAGGGTAACCGAGAGCTCTGCAGCAAAAAGAAATGCCACAGAGTAGGAATCTTCTTCCTTTAGTGAAGGAATCTTTAAACTTTTAGTTCAAGACAAACATTCGGAGGCTCGTGCAGGTTGGAGCCCAGAGTCCTTCTGACTTGGTGGTTCTTACCTGGTTAAAGATTAAACACGGAGTACCTGTGTGCTGCTTAATTTTTGTTTTTAATACACAGCTCTGCAAACCCTTTAGACAGTCGCACACCCACACAGGCTGGAACACATACTGACATCAAGCCCCATCTGCCTCGCAAAGCCAAAGTACGCAAACTGCCGGCTTTGCACCTTCCCGAGGTGTCACCTCTCCAGACTCTTATTTTTATCTGCCCGGCTTTAAAGGAATGCAAGGCGATCAGCTTCCATCATCAAACGGCTTCAGTTTGAGTTTCTCGTAGGCTACAGAACACACACTGTGTGTGTGTGTGTGTGTGTGTGTGTACAGGCTGCTCCTCGCTCTGCCATCTGCCGAAGAACTGAAAGTGTGTTAATCACTAGAACATTTTGCAACCGCGTCAGCAGTAAAAACAGCACATGACTGGAAAAACAAACCCGAGCCCTTTGGTTTCCAAAAACGCCAAACTCAGAGCTTATCTGGGATCCTTTAGTTAAGACTTGACGTTTTACACGTGCACGTTCAAAAGAAGGGGATTGGAGGGCGCTCAGAAAGGCCTGCTTCCAACCCTGCTTGTGGTTGGCCGTCATGAAGGTGTCCGATAATTAGTTTACGTGTTAGGTTAATTTAGTCAGAATAACTTGAGTGTTTTTCGTAGAACTGGCAGACACTAATAGCTAACCTGTGTCTCTACCTGAGTTGTAGCCACGGAAACCCTCAGAGCTGCACAGCGTCGTTCACGTGGACTTGTTTTGATAAAGTTAGAAGAAATCGTTGGAGGGCTGAGAAGAAAAGACTAAATGACTCATCTGCAGCTCTCGGTTCACGTCACGCTTTGAAAGGACAGTAAAATAGTTGAAGTAATGGAGGAATCATAGCACTTCATACATTTTACACTCAGTTGATATCAGATTAAACGCTTTGGGGGAAAAAAACGAACAAACGGCATTTAGATCTTAACCAGAAAAAGACCTGTGTCCACAGACGTACACAGCTTGGTGGCGTTTGAGTGTGGGGCCTTTGAGGACCTTTAGCAGTCCTCTGGGGGCCTCGCTCGTTCGGTGTGTTTGATCGTCTCTCTTTATTTTTAATTTGTCAAATAAAGTCTGCATCATAAGCTGAAGTAACTGAAATTGCCTCCATTCCAGATTTGCTACCAATCAACCTTGAATCAAAAACCGCAGAAGCTGATATTATGTGACGCTACAGCGTGAAGCAATTTCCTGTTTGCTCAGAGGGGAAAGTGAAGCATTGTGAGTTATGTGCCACGGCAGAAGTGACACAAATAACCAGGGGTGCTAATAACCAAACAGCATGACTTGTCCTGGAAGTGGCTCCAGACCCATTTTGATTCTCTTGAAGAATTACAGCTGCTGGCGAATGACTGTTTGCTGTGAGACCTGGCTGCTGTTCCAGGTGTGTGTGTGTGTGACCTGCTTTTATTGCGTAACGGTGTTTTTTGAAATGGTGTAATCTTTGGGTGCATCATCATTGTGCCGAGGTGTCTGTGAAGTTCAGCGGTAAAGTGAATGTAGGGCATATAGAGTGTGTGTGCGGTCGGGGGGCCTTCTTTTTTCAAATTTAAAGAAATAAAATGAGGGGGAATTATTTTGCAAGCAGATGTTTAAGCAGATCTAAGCTGCTTAAACAAGTTTGAGCATTCGGTTTCAAGAACACATCATGCAGAACCACGCGGTGTCTCATTCCTTCGAGTCCGGCTCAGAGAACATTGGAGCTGGAAGTTGGCAGAAAAGTTTCTCAGTTTAACCAACATGTTCTTGTCTAGTTTTTAAATTCTGTGTTTTCTGGTTTGTAGACAAACTGCAACAGGTTTCAAAAGCAAAGCCTCACCTTGAAACCCTGCAGTTTATTGTCAGTTTTTTTTACTGATTATAAGAGTAATAGTCACAAACTGCGGCGTAAATTTCCTTCAGTAGCATAAATTCCAGTTAAAATTCTAATGAACCTGAAAGTCAGTATTGGGTGTGGCCACCTTTAACCTTCAGCACAGCCTGAACTCTCTGAGGCAACTTTCCTATCGTAGTCTTCAGGGACGTTGAGGTGTGTGTGTGTGTCCAGGTGTGCTTTAATGCATTGGCTGTGTGTTTGGGTTCATTGTCATGGTGAGAATGAAGCTGCTGCCAGATTTATTATAGTTTTGTATTTTTTTTTTTTTTAATTAGTTGTTGTTGTTGTTATTATGATTATTACTATTTTTCTGTTTTTAATTCACTTTGCTGGCTTCAGACAAGGTTCTGTATGAAGGTCTTTTCTTTTTCCCCCTCCAGGCATATAAAGACCGACATTTTATGTGTATATTTATCTTCTTTTCATTATTTTTATAAGCACACAGGTCTAGTTTTTATGTTATTTCAGTCAGCAAAGATGGGTTTTTTTGGGGGGTTTTTTTGCCTGTATTTTCATTGTTGTTCTAGTTATTTGTGCAGCACCTTTTCCTCTTTCAAACATTACAGTTTAGTCCATTTGATTTTTAATACAAATTTGCTTGTGAAAACTGGACCAGCTTAAAAATGACCGGTACCTTCAGTGACTTTGATGCACTGACTCTGACTCTGTTTTCATTCTCAGGAAAGTCCAAGCAGAGCTTGTTGTCCTCGTCGTCAGAGAACCAGCACAGCTACACGTGGTACCAAAACGTTTCTGAGAGCGACAAGAAGCCCCTCGCCCAGACCACCACCCTGAAGACTGGCTCCAAGGCAGAATCCACCTATGACTCGTGGGATGTTATAATGGGCCTCCGGCCACCTTCTCCCACACAGGAACCCCGCAACCCTGCCCCTACTCTGTCATGGGCTTCGGCGGGCGTCACGACGGCAGGCGGCTGTGACCCGGTGCAAACTCGGCACGAGAAGACCCCCTCTCCTCCACAGCTGCTCCTCAGCGACAGCGACGACCTGCAGGGCAACCCTGACCTCACTGAGACGTCGGATTACTCCCAGATGTCGACCTCATCGTCACTTGA